>NC_141617.1:42509651-42817151 GCF_047967505.1 Dipteris shenzhenensis
TTTTGTTTCAGGAGATAGAGGATACTGCAGGACGCAAACCAACAAGAATCCTGGACCAAGGAACAATGCAAGTACACAATCAGAAGATACCCACGGTGTTGGTTGCATGGCATGATTTACCTCTATCAAAAGCTACCTGGGAATCCGTATACCAGCTACGGAGAGTGTTCCCAGACTTTATCATCGAGGACGCTGATGCCTGAAGAGGGAAGGAACGTTACGCTCAAGTTGAGGCAACATGACCTCGGAAGGATTAGTCGACATTTTCCTTTGTAAAGGATCAATGTTGTATTACATTTATTTGAGCTTCATGTAAATGGTCAAAGGGGTTAATGTCAAGGTCCTTGATGAGGATGACAAGGCACTGACTAGATGGGTCTAAGGCTATGGGTCTTAAATGCATTAAGTAGGAAATGTGCCTAGGGGCAAGTGAATAAATTGATATCCCAAGAGAGAGGTAGTAAATATGCATTTAAGAGGTACCCTAGAATAAAGACATGTGGCATACTAGATCCATCTAGGGAATTGGGGCTTGGTGGAATATGCAAGTTGGAGCTTTCACGTAGGGGGCGGTTTTGAGAGTTTGCTACCACCGAGATTGGCTGGGAGGAAAATCTGAGTGCCTGCCCCATGATTGATCGTTAAATTGGCAATATGAAGCAGGTTCAAGTATAGTGATCGTTTAAAGGGTGTCATCGTATGGTCGCAAGTCTGCACTAGCGGGGGCTATATGCACTCATTCTCAGCAAAGATCTCTGCTGATTATTACCTTCTTGGTATCGAGATTATAAAGCCTAAATCCCTTGCTTTTAGTGCAATACCCCACAAAAATGCATTTGACACTCTTGTCATCAAGCTTTGTCCGATGTGCATCTGGAACCAAAAGCATATGCCACTGAGCCAAAAACTCTGAAATGACTAACCTTTGGCTTAAAGCCATACAAAGCCTCAAATGGAGTCACATTAACCAAAGCTTTGGTAGGGCATCTATTATGAATGTAAGTGGCTATGACAACTGCTTCTCCCCAAAAAGCCTTTGGGGCATGTCAAGTGATGTTTAATCCCATGATGCTTCAAAAATCCCTGGAATGCATGTGACATGTACTCTCCCCCTCTATCTGAGTCGAGTGTTCCAATTCTAGAATTGGTTTGGTTCTCAGCCATAGCTTTGAACTCCTGAAACCAAGAGAACACCTTAGATTTTTCCGTCATGAGAAAAAGCCATGTGAACCTGGAGAATTCATCTATAAAGGTCACAAAGTACCTTGCTCCTCTATGCGAGGGAATAGTCTGGTTGCCTTGACCCAATTCTGGCCTTATTTATTGAATGGCAAGGGATGCAATTTGCCAAGTGGGCGCTGCCCCTCCCTCCCTACCTGCTGCAGCCTCCTCCCCCCTGCGCTGCAGCCAGCTCCTCGCCGCGCCTGCTGCTGCTCCCCGCTGCGCCTACTGCTGCTCCCCCCCGCTACAGCCTACTCCCCCTTGCTGTAGCCTACTCCCCCCCGCGTGCTGCTGCCTCCCTGCACGCCCCCCCCCCCCCCGGCGTTGCTGCCTGCACGACCCCTCCCCGCCCCTCCCCTCCCCCCGTGCTCTTCCTTGCTCCCCCCCCCTCTCTCTTTGCCTCCCCTTCCCGGTCCCCTCTCCTTCCCCCTTCTCCCTCTCCTCTACTCCTCCTCTCCTCCCCCTCTCCTCCACTCCTCCTCTCCTCTATCCTCCCCTCCTCTCCCTTCCCCCTCCTTGCTGCCCCTTGCTGGCTCCTCCTTCCTAGATTCTTCTTCTCTCTCCCTTCTTCCTTCACCCTCTCCTTCATCTGGAGTACCCCTATTCTCTTATAGGGGTCTCCTGGGTTTCAGGAAAGCGGACAGAGTTATTTATTTTTTGTGTTTGAATCGGCCAACACACCTCGATTGACGAATGGGTTCCCATTCAGTCAATCTGTCTCCGCTCACACTGGCCGCCAGAAATGTCACTTTCTCAAAAGACGAGAGCTGCAGCAGTTGCAAAAGGATTTGGAGCATGAGTGTTCCACGGCTCTCTTCGCACGCATTCACACCTCTAGGTCATAAGCTAGAGATTGGATGCTTGCGGCACTTCCTCAGGAGCTCGCCCCCCACCTTAAGGATGTTCGTTTGTTGGGACGAGGTTTCTTTCAGGTGTGCCTAGATTCCCTGGACATCACGAGAGACCTGCTACAGGCCGAGTTTCTACTTCTAGGCTACATGAGGATTTTTTGGTTTCCTTTTCAACTGGGATTTGACCCAGTTGAAGAGGACAAGTAGGGAGTTTCGGTTTTCATCAAGTTCCCTGGTCTCCCCTCAGTTTATCACCGGCTTCTTTCAGTTATTGGCGAGATGTTTGGTGTGGTAGCAGAGATCCCCCCTCTTCCTGGCGAGCCCTCTTCGGCTGCTGAGGTGGTTAGGATGGATGGGGTACCCAGGGTTAGGGTCATTGTCTAGGACCCCAATATTTCATATGACCACATCATGCTACAGCGACCCGATGGGTCTTTCTTCCGCCAGAGGTTTGAGGTTGCAGGTCGGCAGGACCAGTGCAGGATTTGCAGATCCTTGGGGCACTTCGCCAGAGATTGCCCAAAGAAGAAAAAGAGGCCAAGAAATCAACCAGCTCGTAGTAGCTTATGACGGAGAGCAGGAGCAGGACCTACCGCTCCACAGGCACGGCCTTAGACACGGGCTCCCCCCCCTCCTAGGGCTACTCGAGTCCCTTCTGCACCCCGCACCACCTCTGGCCCACGGTGGGTTCCGGTCGCGGTTAGGCCCTCTACTTCAGTTCACACATCCACCTCTTCGGAGGCTACCCCCTCCCACTTGTCCTCGCTGTCATTCTGCAGAGGAGTCAGTGCAACATTGCCTTTGGGACTGCAGTCAGGCGAGGACTATTTGGAAAGGGGTTGCTCGGATACTCAGCATCTTTCATATTTCCCCTTTCTTCATGACTTGGGGCTTGGTTGCATGGGTTATCCCTTACTGGGCCCCAGGTGTTTTGTGAGGGTGAGCCTTCTTCGTGGGCACTCTCGGTCCGCCGGCAGGTGATAGAGCCCCGCTCTCTTCAGGATGTACCACTTACTCCCTTCAGAGCTTCTCATGCCTCAGTGGACACCTCTTGGGAGATTTTGGCTAGCATTTCCTCTTGGCACATTTGAAGAGCCAGATGTACAGAGGCCTTGGATGGCACCCAGATACACCCATCACAGGTGTTCACGGGTATTTGGACTGACACGGTTCACACTTTGATAGCCATATGGGCTAGCATGCAGGGCCCTTCACGGGCAGCCTCTTCTAGAAGGACTATATTTCTTCGAGTTTGGAGGGGTTCTCCCTTTTTCTCGGAGGTTTCTACCGGATTGAGATGGCACTATCAGCATTGCATGATGTATCCCGTATGGAGCTTGCTCTAATGGTTTTCTTTAATACTTAATAGAAGTCTCTTTTTGCACACCACCGGGAAAAAAAAAAAAAAGAGCAAAGTGCACACCCCTCCCACACTTCATTTGCTGGTTGCAGCAATTTTTTTTTTTTTTTTCCATGAAAAAGACTTCTATTAAGTAAGAACAAAAACCCGCGAGAGCAAGCTCAAAGCGGAATACATCATGAAATCATGAGGATAATAAAAAACCCCCTCAGAGTGAGGTGGAAAGAAACCAAGGCTGAGGCTGAAAGTGCCATCTCAACCCTGTAGTAGATTCAGAGAAGAAAGGAGAATCCTTCCATTCCCTGAAGAAAGAAGCCCTCCTAGCTGAGGCTGCACGGGAGTCCCCCTGCATACCCGTCCATACGGCCATCAGAGTGTGTACGATGTCTGTCCAGATACTAGCCAATGTGTGCGAGGGATGAACCTGAGTACCCTCCATAGCCTCTGTGCATCTGGATCTCCAGATATGCCAGGCTGCTATGCTCGCTATAATCTCCCAAGAAGTATCCACAGAGGCATGTACAGCTGTAAAAGGACGGTGTGTAACCACATCCAACGAGCAGAGCTCAACCCGATGATGTCGAACCAAAATGGCCCGGGAGGAGTCAAGTCCCTCATAGAAAACCTGAGGTCCTGTAAGAGAAAGCCAAGCCACCGAGCCCCAAGTCATAAAGAGTGGGGAATGGGCAAAGTGACTGAAGATCCTGGCTATCCCCATCCAAATCAATCTCGCCTGTCTGCAATCCCATAAGCAATGCTGAATAGACTCCGAAGCAGAAAGGCAACGAGGGCAAGTAGGGTCGGCTCCGAATCTGGACCTCCAAAGGTTCACTGCAATCCCTCCATGAATAGAAAGCCAAAAGAAGATAGTGATCTTTCTATTCCTGTGGGATTTCCAGAGCCTCCTCCAGAAGTACCTCTGCTGATCCGCAGTAATACCAAAGTCTCCCAATGAGAACTCTGGAGGGTCTCCAACCTCTACTACTGAGCTGAAATCTCCTGGCATTACTGACCGTGTAACGAAAGAAGGGGATGGCTTCTCTCGATGCCCCGCGTCAATCCACTCCCACTCTCCGGGGTCCCACTGTAAATACCTGATGGGAACTCCTCCATAGAGCCAAAGTCTCCAAGACCCGGTGGAGAGTAACTGGGGGTCAGGGTCTAAGAACCACTCTGAATCTGATCCCTGCATCAAAAGGCCTACGACCCTGATAGGCTGAAAAGCAGACTCAAGCAATATATCATCTGTAGATCTGAGCAATCTTGCCACCATCCTGGACACTGAAAACCAAAGCATCCTCCTGTGCACCTCGGAAGGCTAAGACCTGAAGTGGAACCCCGCCTCTCGAGAAAGTACCTGCCCAAGTGGAGGTAGTGAGAGGCATATCATCTGTGTCTATCCAAGCCTCTGGAAGGGCTGACTCAATCTGCAAGATCCTCCCTGCACTCCCTCTGAGATGTCCTATCAACCCTGACTTGGTTTCCTCTGGGAAGCCTACGGAAGGCTTTCCAAGATCCCAAAGAAGAAGCAGGTCCCCTCTCCCACCTGGCCCACTGCATGTAGAGTGAGGCACCCAGTGGTCTGCCACGATCATCTAAAATACTGTCGTTCCACATGATGGGCTGCCTATCAATCTCTTCCCGGGAGGAAGGAGGAATCCTCCGAAGAGAGCTTCTGAAACTAGCCCAAGCTTTCAGTATGGCAACCATGAGAGGGGATGAAGGTGATCTGAGGTGTGCTGAGGTGAAAATCCATCTAACACTGCTCATCCAGTCTCCTCCTGAGGAAGGTGTGCACCTCTGTATGCTGCTGATGAGAAAGTCCTTCCACGGTTCCTGTCCTGGCATAAGTCCTCGCACCACTATCTTGCAAAGTAAGGCTCTGCACTGTAAATCTGGATCAATAATATTGAGACCCCCATCCTGTGTAGGGAGGATGAGGGTCTCCCAAGCCACTCTGGCTAAGGCATCTGCTGTGCCATCAAGCCCACTCCAGAGAAAGTTCCTGATCGGCTTCTGAGCTGAATGATGCAGTCCCTAGAACGGCACCAACATGAACAAATAAACCAGGCCGTGGCCAAGAGGACCTGGTTGACCACCACAACTCTAGAGGCAAGATCCAGCTTGGCTGAGCTCCAAAAGAGAAGCTTCCTTCTGATGCTCTCCAACACGGGAGCAAACTGCTGCGTGGTAGAAATACCCAAGCCGACCTGGCAGCCCAAATACCTGATAGGCACACCCCTCTGAACCCAAGTGAACCCTATGTCAAGTCCCCAAACTGGAGTGTCCTCATCACTGATCCAAAAGCCATTGGATTTATGCCAATTTATCTGCGCCCCTGCCGCCAAGCAAAATAAATCCAATGCTGTCCTGAAAGAAGTCAAAGTCTGTGGAGAGGCATCCAAATAAATCGCTGTGTCATCAGCCAACTCACTGTCAAGCAGCTCCTCTTCTCTTCTGATAGGAAGTCTCAGCCCAAAGATGTCAGCTTGAGATCTAACATAGATGCTCATAGCTTCGGCCACGAATAAAAAAAGGAAAGGAGCAAGGGGGCATCCCTGACGGACTGATCTCGAAATCTGAAAATCTCTCACCCCTTACCCCACCAATAAGTACCTGGCTATGGGCTGATCTGTACAAAGAGGAAACACCTCTGATCCAAACATCAGTGAATCCAAAGCGTAGTAGGGTGCCCTCCAAAAAACTCCAATCTACTCTGTCATAAGCTTTTTCAAAATCCAACAGTAGAATGGCAAGATTCTGGCCACTCTGCACGGCCCACTCTGAAGCTTCCCAGAAAGAAAAAATGTTATCAAAAATACTTCTGCCATGCACAAATCCCGTCTGAGTGTCGTGGATAAGATCAGGGAGAAGTGGCTGCAATCGGAGGCTGATAGCCTTGGCCAGAATCTTGTAACAAGTCCCCAGAAGTGTGATAGGCCTCCACTGGGACAATAAATTTCTGCTACCTCCTTTTGGGATAAGGTGGATGAGGCCCTCTGTAAGCGATTCAGGCATCTCGCCAGAGTCCCAAATGGCCTGCATGGCTGAAGTAATATAGTCTCCAATCATATCCCAAAATGCAATGAAAAAAGACGGAGTGAGGCCATCTAAACCTGGGCACTTGCCCTTGTGAAGGGCTGAAAGTGCAGTCCTGAACTCTGTGTTGGTGAAAGGTGCGTCAAGTAGAACATGCATATCCGGATTCACCAACACTGGAATACTCTGCCAAATAGCCTGTCTAGCATCCTCTATATCGTGTGTCTCAGGATCAGCAGTAAAGAGGGTGGCATAGAAATCTGAAGCTATGCGTAAGACGTCATCTGGCTCTGTCTGTAAAACCCCATGTGAGTCAATAAGCTGAGATACACTCTCTCTACTATGTCTAGGGCCAAGAGTAGAGAAGAAGTGTTTATTGACTCTACCACCCATCTGAATCCAGAAGGACTCCCGTGCATGAAAGGCATACTCTGCTCTCTGATCAAGCAATAACTGCAAGTGAGCCCTCGCTGCAGCAAGGCGCTCCTGAATCCAAGCATCTGAAGGCCGTTTCTGCTCTTCCCTCTGCAAAGCTGCTAACTGCTGGTGAACACCAATCTCACGTCTGAGAATATCTCGTCTCCTGGTAGAAGCAACTGAGCAGTAAAAGTCGCTAATACCAGAGAGGGCAGCGGCTAAATGTGAAGGATGTGGCTGCCCTCCCTGGACATGAGCAAACCATACCCGTAGGGCTGCCTCTGTAAGGTCCTCCTCTGTGTAAAAGGCATCTGGGATCCTGATGCTGGCAGATCGGCCTCTCAAGTGAGGCTCTGAGATAGCCAGAACAACAGGGAAATGGTCTGAGGTGGAAACCCCCGCAGCAATGCATACCGATCCCCCTCTGTCTAGTGCCCAGTCATCTACATAAAATCTGTCAATGCGTGCATGAATAGGCATCTGTTGCCTCCTGTTCGACCAAGAGAACAGGAGGGACTGTGGCTGAATAAGAAAGGCATCATCACACCAAGTATCTCTGCCACAGAAATGGAAAAGGAAGGCATCCCAAGCTGCTCTCTCCAAAGAGTGAAGTCCGCCTTCTCTACCCCCTTTTTTGTCTGAAGGTAACTCGACCATGTTAAAGTCACCTCCAATCACCCAAGAATCCACAATGGGGGCCCAGGAGAGCAAAGTCTTCCACATAAGGACACGTTCCCCTCTAATGTTGGAGGCATATAGGTTGAGGAAGCCAACCTTACGCCCTCCAATCAAGAGAATAATCCACTGAGCTCTAGAGGGGATAATGACTCCGTTCCCAACAACTAAGGGGAGAACCGACTGCGAAACTGAAATAGAAGTGCCTCCCCTAGTGCCCAATGCAGGCGACCAAAAAGTATGTCCTGAAAGCAACTTGCCTGACTTGGCACAATCTCTATAATCCAGCTTGTGCTCTTGAATAAATAATATATCAATGGGACCCCCAGTAACACCTGGATGAAGCTGATCCCGGATCAGCTGTCTGCGGCGGCGATGTGGGACGCCACCTAGGCCCTGTATGTTCCAACTGATAATCCTCATCGACGGGAGGATGTAGAGTGGAACACCTTACCCGACCTAGTGGCGGAAACAAACCCCTCAACAGGGGAAGACCTCCTGGATGGAGGGAAGGAACCCAGTGGAGGAAAGTCAATAGGGGAAAGAATCCTGGCACCTGAAGAAGAAGCCCTGTCAATAGGAAATCCAACCACTGGCTCCCCAAAAGTAGCGGGCACAAACTCCTCCTCTGGGAAATCTGAACTCTCTGCCAAGGCTGAAAACGAGTTCCTGTGGAGCAATCCAGACACCGGAGTACGAAGGATCCCTTGTGAGGGAAGAGGATCAACAGTGTAAGCTATCCCCTTCCCCCTGTCCAAGGGAGGGAGTGAGGAAGGCTCTCTACCCGGTGTCTGCCCAGCCGCGGAAATCTCTCCGTCCTCAAGAGGAACATCTGGCAGTGCTGGATCTAAGGAAGAAGCTGCAACTGGGGAGGAGGTCGAAGCTTCAGCGTCTTGGACTGTGCAAGGTGAGACAGGAAGGACAGCTCGAGGTGAAGCAGAGTCTACTAAGGTACCCTCGTGAACTGAAGGAGGGACCTGCACACGTACTGGAACCCACTGTAAAGCATCGCGTGTGCCTGAGGGAGGTGGGGGTCGAGGAGTAGGACCTGTACCACCCCCCTGATGAGGCCGAGGAATAGGTACTGGACCTGTACCACCACCTGACTGAGCAGGACCGCCACGTGAAGAATGAGGAGCAGGAGCTGGACCTGTACCACCCCTCTGTCGAGGTCGAGGGACAAGTGCCGGGTCTAATCTCCCCCCCTGTCCCCCCTGTCGATGCCCTGAGGCGGTAGCTGTACCAGAGGTCTTCTTAGGCCTTTTCTTCTTCCTGGGACAATCCCTGGCAAAGTGTCCCGAGGTCCTGCAAATCCTGCACTGGTCCTGCCTGCCTGAAATCTCCACTCTCTGGCGAAAAAAGGAACCATCCGGGCGTTGTATCATGACGTGGTCCATCTCGAGGTTAGGATCCTTGCAAAGGACCCTAACTCTAGGAACCCCATCAGCCTTGGTTGCCTCTGCTGCAGTCAATGGCAACCCAGGGAGGGGTGGGATCTCAGCAACTACGCCAAAATGCTCCCCAATAACAGAAAGAAGTCGATGGTAAACCTGGGGAAGCCCGGGGAACCTGATGAAGAGCGAGAAGAAATTTTTATCTGCCTCAACTGGGTCGAAACCAAGGTGAAAGGCTTCAAAGAAGATCTTCCTGTGTCCCAGGTGTAAAAGCTCGGCCTTGAGCACAGTGCTCGCAGCCTCTGGAGTGTCAAAAACAACCTGGAAGAAACCTCGTCCCAGAAGGCGAACATCTACCAATCGAGGAGCGAGGTCTGGGGGGAGAGCCGCAAGCATCCAGTCTCTGGCTTGGGATCTGGAAGGGTGAGACCCGAAGATGCGTGCTAACAAAGTGGTAGAGCACTCAATCTCTACATCCTTCCTGAGCTGCTGCAACTCGTCTTTAGAGAAAGTGATAGTTTTCGCGGCCGGTGGAGATGGAGTAGGATTGGCTGACGGGGAATCCATCGCCAATCAAGGTGAGGAGGCCGACTCGAACAGAAAAAAAGGCTCCTTCCGTTCCAAAAAAACTGCGAGGGGCAAGGGAGGGGAAAGGAGGCTAGGAGGAAGCAGGGGGGAAGGGGAGGGAAGGAGGAGAGGGGCTAAGGCTGAGAGGGGAGAGGGGCAAGGAGGGAGGGGAAGGGAGAGGAGAAGAAAGGGAGGAGTGAGAGGAAGAGAGGGGGCGGGAGAGCAAGCAAGAGAGGGGGCGGGAGACCAAGCAGGGAGGGGGCGGGAGAGCAAGCAGGGAGGGGGCGGGACAGCAAGGGGGAGGGGGCGGAGGCAGGGAGAGGGAGCGGAGCAGCAGGGGGGAGGGGGAGCAGCAGGGGGGAGGGGGCGGAGGCAGGGAGAGGGGGCGGAGCAGCAGGGGGGAGGGGACGGAGGCAGGGAGAGGGGGCGGGACAGCAGGGGGCAGGGGGGAGCAGCAGGGGGGAGGGGCGGAGGCAGGGAGAGGGGGCGGAGCAGCAGGGGGGAGGGGACGGAGGCAGGGAGAGGGGGCGGGACAGCAAGGGGGAGGGGGCGGAAGCAGGGAACAGAGGGAGGGAGCGAGGGACAGGCAGGGGGAGGGGGCGGAGCAGCAGGGGGGGAGGGGGGGAAGCAGCAGGGAGGGGCTAGGGACAGGCTGAGGGGGGAGAGAGACGGGCTGAGGGAGGGGGAGCAGCAGGGGAACGGGGAGGAGCAGCAGCTCAGCTGTACCACGTATGTTTTTGGTTTGGGTTCACATGGTTGCAGCAATTTTGGCATTCCCTGAGTCATATTATTGTTGTACAAGTAGGACAATGCCCTGTGATGGACATGTCCAAACCTGGCATGCCATAAATCAGCCTGGGAAGTGTTTGCTACAGCCAATACCTTCTGATTATAAGGCTGAGCATAAAGCTTGTATAAGCCTCTGTCATATGTGTCTGTTGCTAAAACCTCATACCCTTTCTTTGGATCCTTGATCCTGCATTGGTTATCCTGAAATTCGACCAACATATGTGTATCATGGGCAATGTTTGAAACTGAAATCAGATTTTTCCTCAAAGCTGGAACATACCAAACATCTCGGATATACTTTCCCATTATCAAGATGAATGGGAATGTGCCCACTCCGATGATGTCTTGAGAAGCATCATTGGCACATGTAACCTGTCTGCCATGAACAGGTGTGATGCTCTCAAACCACTCCTGGCGAGGAGTCATATGGTTAGTAGCACCACTGTTGATATACCATTGTCACTTGCAACAAGGGAAACATCCCTTGATTGATTTTCAGCATTCAAATCCCCCCTGGCATCCATCTTCTGACTAAATGCAGCAAACACAAAATCTCTATCACCTTGGGCAAGATGAGCTTCACCATGTGCATCTGAAGCACGAGTTTCAGTGGGGGCAACAAAATTACTGCTAGAGCTGTTCCTTTGCCTTTTCTTTTAATTGGCAATCCTTTTCTGACATTCAGCGATGTAATGTCCTGGCTTCTTACAATAGTTGCATTTGCCCTTTTTCTGTTTTTTGCTTGAACTGCTTGCATTCCCCTCCTTGGGCCGAGTTGTATGGCTGTGTTTTGGCTCAAAATTTTTCTGAAATTTGCCCTTTCCACCCATGGAAAGTGCTTGCTCACCCTGACGAGAGGCTTTGGCAAAATTTGAGCCTCTCTCCTCTTCCTGCAACAAAAGCCCAACTAACTCATTGAACGAGTGTAGCGTTGCCTTGAGAACAATGGTCAATGAAGTGACGAATGTGCCATATGAGGGCGCTAAGCTATTGAGAGTAATAGAGACGAGCTTCTTGTCTTCTATTTCCTCATCAATACTTGCGAGCTGATCACGTAGATCAATGATCCTAGCAATATGATCAGTGATGGCTTGGCCTTCTTGCATGTGGAGATCCTTGAGCTGATTTGTCAAGACAATGGCCCTTGCCTCATTCTTAACATGATACATGTTTGCCAATCTTTCCCATGTTGCCTTTGCATCCTTGCACGACTTGATAGTCATCATAATGTGCCTCTTCACATTTGTGGCAATTAAAAACATTGCTTGGGCACTGCGGGTAGTCAAGTTTCTTCTGCTCCTCCATCGATGCTATGGGACTAGCAGGAGGGGCTGTAGCAGACTGATGTATGCCTGTAGTCTGTGATTCGAAGAAGCTGTACTAGATGTAGATGAGCCTGCTGGCCTCACCTCATCCCCACTAACAATATCCCACAAGCCCTTACCAACCAAGATGTTCTTAAGCATGAATGACCACAAGGCATAGTTTGGTCCATCTAGCTTGTCACCCTTGGACAAATTGCCAAAACTGTCTGAAAGAGTCGACATGATGCAAAATGGCATACCCACAAGCTACAAATGTACCTGCTGCAAAAAGATCTACAAGTCTCAAAAGTGCAACTGACTGCAAATGTGCTTGCAAATCCCAAACTAATATTGGCTGCAAATGCAAAGTACGACTGGCTGCTCTGAAATGCCACTGACTGCGCAATGCAATCACTCCAAAAATGGCATAAACCAATCACTGCACTCTGCTGCAATCTGAAGTGCAATCCCAAACTGAAAATGCACAATCCAAATCTGAAATAGCGCATGCACGAGTGCTCAAATGCATCCAACGGAGCTCAAAGGCATCCACAACTGTAAAGTAACTGCAAATGCACCCAACAATGCAGAGTATTGCAAATGCACCTGAGAGTGCAAGAGTATGGGCTGGAAAAACAGTCCCGAAGCGAAATACACAGCTCAAAACACTTACTGAAAGCGCACCATGGCCGGAACCACCTGGAAAACAGTCCACTGACTGTGTAGGCAAGCTGGTGACAAAGGAGCTGAAGTGAGCTGTTTGGAGCTGAATGAAGCTGTCGGGAGTACTTCTGAATACAATACACGTGTAGGGTATGGAGACACATGGAGCTGCTGGAACACACGCGGGAGAGGCTGGAGCTGAAAAGAGTCAAGATCTGAGCAAAAGCGTCGAAAACTACTCGAAATCACCTTTCGACAAGGCATATGGACTCCCAGCACTGTCGCGCAACTGTACGGACAGAACCATACGGACGTACAGATGTCTGTACAGCTGTACGGAGAAAAAAGCCCAAAATTTTTCTTTTCTTTCGTGGAGACAGGTTGTTTTTTTTAATTTTTAAAGAGACTTCTATTAAGTAAGAAAGAAACTCGCTAGAGCAAGCTCTGAGTGAAAATACAACATCATGAAATTATGAGGATAAATAAGACCCCCTCAAAGTGAGGTGGAAAACAACCAAGGCTGAGGCTGAAAGTGCCACCTCAACCCTGTAGGAGTCTCAGAGAAGAAAGGAGAGTCCTTCCATTCCCTGAAGAAAGAAGCCCTCCTAGCTGAGGCTGCACGGGAGTCTCCCTATATACTCATCCATATGGCCATCAAAGTATGTACGGTGTCTGTCCAGATACTAGCGAAAGTGTGCAAGGGATAAACCTGAGTACCCTCCATAGCCTCTGTACATCTGGCCCTCCAGACATGCCAGGATGCTATGCTCGCTAAAATCTCCCAAGAAGTATCCACCGAGGCATGTACATCTGTAAAGGGAAGGTGTGGTACCACATCCAACGAACAGGACTCAATCTGAAGACGTCGAACCAAAATGGCCCGAGAGGAGTCAAGTCTCTCATAGAATACTTGAGGCCCTGTAAGAGAAAGCCAAGCCACTGAGCCCCATGTCATAAATAATGGGGAGTGGGCAAAGTGACTGAAAATCCTGGCTATACCCCCATCCAAATCATCCTCCTCTGTCTGCAGTCCCATAAACAATGTTGAATAGTCTCCGAAGCAGTCCCATAAACAATGTTGAATAGTCTCCGAAGCAGAGAGACTCCGAACCTATATCTCCAAAGGTTCACTGCAATCCCACCATGGATAGAAAGCCAAAAGAAAAGAGTGATCTTTCTATTCATGTGGGATTTCCAGAGTCTCCTCCAGAAGCACCTCTGCAGATCCGCAGTGATATCAAATGTCTCCCAATGAGGAACTCTGGAAGGTCTCCAACCTCTACCACTGAGCTGAAATCTCCTGGCATTACTCACCGTGTAACGAAAGAAGGGGATGCTCTTCTCTCGATGCCCTGCATAGATCCACTCCCACTCTCCAGGGTCCCACTGCAAATACCTAATGGGAACTCCCCCGTAAACCAAAAGCCTCCAAGACCCGGTGGAGAGAAGCCGGGGGTCTGGGTCGAGGAACCACTCTGAATCTGATCCCTGCACCAAAAGACCTACAACTCTGATAGGCTGAAAAGCAGACTCAAGCAAGATGTCCTCTGTGGATCTGAGCAATCTGCCACCATCCTGCACAGTAAAAACTAAAGCATCCTCCTGTGCATCTCGAAAGGCCAAAACCTGAAGCGGAAGACCGCCTCTCGTAAAAGTACCTGCCCAAGTGGAGCAAGTGAGTGGCATATCATTTGTGTCTACCCACTCCTCTGGAAGGGTTGCCTCAATCTGCAAGATCCTCCCTGCACTCCCTCTGAGATGTCCTGTCAACTGAGATTTCGTCTCCTCTGGAAGCCTCCGGAAAGCTTTCCAAGACCCCAAAGATGATGCAGGTCCCCTCTCCCACCTCGACCACTTCATGTAGAGTGAGGCACCAAGTGGTCTGCCATGATCATCTAAAATACTGTCATTCCACATGATGGGTTGCCTATCAATCTCTTCACGAGAGGAAGGAGGAATCCTCCGAAGAGTGCTGCTAAAACTAGCCCATGCTTTCAGAAGGGCAACCATGAGAGGGGACGAAGGTGATCTGAGGTGTGCTGTGGTGAAGATCCACCTAATACTGCTCATCTAGTCTCCTCCTGAAGAAGGTGTGCACCTTTGTATGTTGCTAATAAGAAAGGCCTTCCACGGTTCCTGCCCTGGCATAAGTCCCCGCGCCACCATCTTGCAAAGTAAAGCTCTGCACTGCAAATCTGGATCAATAATATTGAGACCCCC
Organism: Dipteris shenzhenensis; assembly: GCF_047967505.1. Classification (NCBI taxonomy): domain Eukaryota; kingdom Viridiplantae; phylum Streptophyta; class Polypodiopsida; order Gleicheniales; family Dipteridaceae; genus Dipteris; species Dipteris shenzhenensis. The sequence goes on from NC_141617.1 coordinate 42,524,152, forward strand.
TTCTTGTTTAGGGAGGATGAGGGTCTCTTAAGCCACCCTGGCTAAGGTATCTACTGTGCCATCAAGCCCACTCCAAAGAAAATTTCTGATCGGTCTCCTAAGCTAAGTGATGCAGTCCCTAAAATAGCACCAGCAAGAACAAACAAACCAGGCCGTGGCCAAGAGGACCTGGTTGACCACCACAACTTTAGAGGCAAGATCCAACTTGGCTGAGCTCCAAAAAAGGAGCTTCCTCCTGATGCTCTCCAACACGGGAGCAAACTGCTGCGTGGAAGAAATATCCAAGCCGACCTGGTAGCCCAAATATCTAACAGGCGCACCCCTCTGAACCCAAGTAAATCCTATGTCAAGCCCCCAAACTGGAGTGTCCTCATCACTGATCCAAAAGCCATTGGATTTATGCCAATTTATCTGCGCCCCCGCCGCCAAGCAAAATAAATCCAATGCTGTCCTGAAAGAAGTGAGTATTTGTGGAGTGGCGTCCAGGTAAACTGCTGTGTCATCTGCCAACTCACTGTCAAGTAACTCCTCTTCCCTTCTAATGGGAAGTTTCAGTCCAAAGATTTCAGCTTGAGATCGAACATAGATACTCATAGCTTCGGCCACGAACAAAAAAAGGAAAGGAGCAAGGGGGCATCCCTGACGGACTGATCTGGAAATCTGATATCTCTCACCCCTTACCCCACCAATAGGTACCTGGATCTGTACAAGGAGGAAACACCTCTGATCCAAGCATCAGTAAAGCCAAAACGTAGAAGGGTGCCCTCCAAAAAACCCCAATCTACTCTGTCATAAGCTTTCTCAAAATCCAAAAGTAGAATGGCTAGATTCTAGCCGCTCTGCATGGCCCACTCTGAAGCTTCCCAGAAAGAGAAAATGTTATAAAAAATGCTTCTGCCATGCATAAATCCCGTCTGAGTGTCATGAATAAGATCGAGGAGAAGGGGCTGCAATCGGAGGCTGATTGCCTTGGCCAGAATCTTGTAACAAGTCCCCAGAAGTGTGATAGGCCTCCACTGGGACACTAGATTTCTGCAACCTCCTTTCGGGGTAAGGTAAATGAGATCTTCTATAAACGACCTGGGCATATCACCAGAGTCCCAAATACCCTGCAGGGCTGAAGTAATGTAGTCTCCAATCATATCCCAGAATGCAATGAAAAAAGAGGGGGTAAGGCCATCCGAACCTGGGCACTTGCCCTTGTGAAGGGCTGAAAGTGCAGTCCAGAACTCTGTGTTGGTGAAAGGTGCATCAAGCAAAACATGCATATCCGGTTTCACAAACAAAGGGATGCTCTGCCAAATAACCTGTCTAGCATCCTCTCTATCCCGTGTCTCAGGATCAGTAGTAAGAAGGGCGGCATAGAAATCTGAAGCTATGCACAAGACATCATCAGGATTTGTCTGTAAAACCCCATGTGAGTCAATAAGTTGGGATACACTCTCTCTACTATGTCTAGGGCCAAGAGTAGAGAAAAAGTGTTTATTGACTCTTCCACCCATGTGAATCCAGAAGGACTCTCGTGCATGAAAGGCATACTCTGCTCTCTGATCAAGCAATACCTGCTAATGAGCCCTTGCTGCAGCAAGGCGCTCCTGAATCCAAGCATCTGAAGGCCGTTTCTGCTCTTCCCTCTGCAAAGCTGCCAACTGATGGCAAACACCAATCTCACGTCTGAGAATATCTCGTCTCCTGGTACGAGCGACTGAGAGGTAGAAGTCACTAATACCAGAAATGGCAGCAGCTACCTGTGATGGCAATGGCTGCTCACCCTGGACATGAGAAACGAATATCTGCAAGGCTGTCTCTGTAAGGTCCTCCTCAGTGTACAAGGCATCTGGAATCCTGAGGCTCTGAGATAGCCAGCACAACAGGAAAGTGGTCTGAAGTGGAAACCCCAGCAGCAATGCATACCAATCCACCTCTGTCAAGTGCCCAATCATCTACATAGAATCTATCAATACGTGCATGAATAGGCATTTGCTGCCTCCTGTTCGACCAAGAGAACAGGAGGGACTGTGGCTGAATAAGAAAGGCATCATCCAACCAAGTATCTCTGCCACAATAGTGAAAAAGGAAGGCATCCCAAGCTGCTCTCTTCAAAGAGTGAAGTCCTCCTTCTCTACCCCCTTTTTTGTCCGAAGGTAACTCAACCATATTAAAGTCACCTCCAATCACCCATGAATCCGCAATGGGGGCCCAGGAAAGCAAATCCTTCCACATAAAGACACGTTCCCCTCTGATGTTGGAGGCATACAGGTTAAGGAAACCAATCTTACACCCTCCAATCAAGAGAATAATCCACTGAGCTCTAGAGGGACTAATGACTCCGTGTCCAATAACCAAGGGGAGAACCGACTGCGAAACTGAAATAGAAGTGCCCCCCCTGGCGCCCAAGGCCGGCAACCAAAAAGTATGACTAGAAAGCAGTTTGCCAGACGTAGAGCAATCACTGGCATCCAATTTGTGTTCTTGGATAAAAAGGATATCAATAGCACCTCCAGTGACACTTGGATGAAGCTGATTCTGGATCAGCTACCTACGGCTGGAGCTCCACCTAGGCCCTGTATGTTCCAGCTAACTATCCTCATCGACAGGAGGATGCTGGATGGAAAGGCTTACCCGACCTGGTAGAGGAGACCAGCTTCCCCTGGGCCGAAACACTCCTGCTGAGGGCAAGAAACTCAACAGGTGAAAGGATCCCTACACCTGCTGAGGGGAAGGCCCTGTCAAAAGGAATCACAATGACCGGGACCCCTAAGGTGGAGGGCACAAATCCTCATCATCCATGAAAGTTGCCGAATCAGCCAGTGTCGAAAAAGAGTTCCTCAGAAGCAAGTCTGGCTAAGGAGTGTGAAGAAGACCTGCACTCGTGGAGGAAGGAGGAGAGGGACCTGCCAGGCCTCTATCAGCAGATCTGGAGCTGGAAGCTGAGGAGGCCTGTGGTTGGACTGAAGAAGGATATGTAGTCCTCATTTGTGCACACACTCCCTCAGCTGTGGCATGAACACAGTCTAAGGGGGAGAAGTATCGGTAGCCCCCTTGTGATCAGAAACGAAAATGACTGGGGCTGGTGGTGCATCTGAAGGCCCCTCCTGATGAGGAACTGTAGTATCTGGAGCTGCAGCAGCATCCACCTCTAGAGTCTGGATGGCATCTGTCTGAACCGGACCAAGGGTCTCCCCTGAGGTAAAGGAGCCACTCTGACCGCTCTCCAACGTGGTACTGGGAGTGCTGTAGGCTTTGGGCACCCTGCTGCCCCTGGTGGTCCTGGGATGCGTCAAGCAGGGCGCCCTGCTGCTCCTGGTAGTCTTGGAGTGCGTGGTACAAGCCGCAGGGGAGGTGCAGACGGGGTAGTACGTGGAGGAGCTGCACCAAAAGACCTCTTGGGTCTTTTTCTCTTCCTTGGGCAATCTCTAGCAAAGTGCCCAAGGGTCTTGCAAATCCTGAACTGATCGTGTCTTCCTGCAATCTCGATTCTCTGTCGAAAGAGAGAGCCATCTGGACGCTGAATCATGATGTGGTCATCTGAGATGTTAGGGTCAGAGACAATGACCCTAACTCGAGGCACCCCATCCGCTCTGACTACCTTTGCTGAGGAAGAAGGCATGCCAGGAAGGGGGGGAATCTCAATGACCACTCCGAAAGTGGCTCCGATAGTAGCAAGAAGTCGATGGTAAACCTGAGGAAGATCAGGAAACCTAATGAACATTGATGTGACCTGACTGTCCTCCTCGACCGGATCAAAGCCCAAGGTGTAGGGCAAAAGAAAAATCCTCCTCGAACCCAAAGCCAAGGGATTAGCTTTGAGAACAAGGGTTGTGGACTCGTGGGAGTCGAAAATCACTTGGAAGAATCCACGTCCTAGAAGTCGAATATCCCTGAGGTGTGGGGCGAGATCTCCTGGTAACGCCGCCAACATCCAGTCTCTAGCCTATGATCTGGAAGGATGTGACCCAAAGATGCGGAAAAGTGATGTGAAGGCCTCTAATTCCACATCTTTCTTGAGCTGCTGCAACTCGTCTTCTGAAAAAATGACGGTTCTCGCGGCCGGTGGAAGTGGACGGAGATTGGTTGAATGGGGATCCATTCACTCAATCGAAGTGAAAAGGCTGATTCCAACACTGTTAAAGCTCCGTCCGTGAAACTACTGCCTAGGACGCCTTGAAACGGGCATAGGAAGGAGGAGAAAGGAGAGAGTAGGAGAGAGGGGAAGAGACGGAGAGAAGAAGCGGAGGGGAGCTGAGATAGGATAGAAGGGAGATGGCTGACGGGGAAGGAGAGGGTAGGCAATGGAGAGGAAAAGAGGGGGGTTAGGAGGGAGGGAGGGGGCAGGCTAGGAGGGAGGAAGGGGGCTGAAGGCGGGGAGGGAGAAGGTGGGCGGGGGAGAGGAAGGGAGGGGGCGGGGGGGCTAGAGGAAGGGTGGGGGAAGGGGCGGGGGGAGGGAGGGGGCGAGGGAGGGGAAAGAGGGGGCGGGGGGGAAAGGGGGGGGCGGTGGAGGAGAAGGGGGTGGGGGGGGCAGCGGGGGGGAGAGGGAGGGCGGGGGAGGGGAAGGGGCAGGGGAGGAGTAGGGGGTGGGGGGGCAGCGGGAGAGGGAGGGTGGGGGAGAAAGGGGGCGGGAGAGGGAGGGGGCGGGGGGGCAGCGGGTGGGGGAGAGGGGGCGGGGGAGGGGAAGGGTGTGGGGGAGGGAGGGCAGTGGGTGGGGAGAGGGAGGGCGAGGAGGGAGAGGGAGGTGGTGGGTGGGCTGGTAGGGGGGGAGAGGGAGAGTGGGGAGGAGGAAGGGAAGGAGGAGGGAGAAGGGGAGGGGGCTGGCGAAGGGGAGGGAGAGGAGGAGTAGCGAGGGGAGGGAGAGGGCAGGCAGCGAGGGTGAGCGGGGGGGAGAGAGAGGGAGAGGGGGCTGGCTGAGAGGGAGAGGGGGGGGGGGCAGCAGCTCACGAGGAGGAGCACCTACAGTACCAGATAAGCATGCCATGTCAGCTCAACCGCAACAGATGCCACTATTTGCAAAATGGCACAAGAGATATGGTCTGTCAATTTCAAGTACTTGTTAGATCTAGAAATTAGAATATGGCAATTGGGATTCCGAAGCTACAGTTTCTTGGAAAAGTTTGCGAAGCATGCTGCTTCGGCAAACAAAAGCGAACCAACTTTGTCCGAAGTACCTCTCGTGCACGAGGTATTCTTGATTTGATTCATACAGATGTATGGGGTTATGCCCATACCCACAGCATCAATGGTTCACTTTACTACTTGACTTTCATCGACGACTACAACAGATATTGTTGGGTCTACTTTCTGAAAGAGAAATCTGAAGTTTTTTCCAGATTTCAAGAATTCAAAGCCATGGTAGAAAACCAGACAGGCCGAAAGATCAAGGTCATGAGATCAAATAGAGGAGGTTAATACATGTCTTCAGCATTCATGAACTTTTGCAAAAATCACGGCATTCGAAGACAATTCACATGTGCAAATACTCCTCAGCAAAATGCAAGAGCTGAAAGGAAGAATGGGACTTTAGCAGATAGTGCTAGAGCAATGCTTAGTGAAAAGCATCTTCCAAATCAGTATTGGGAAGAAGCAATAGCTACAGCAAACTACTTGCTTAATCGGCTTTCTACTGAACCGATACAGGGTATGACTTCTTATGAAGCATTCACTAGACACAAGCCACACATTGGGCATCTCCGCATATTTGGTTGCATAGCATATGCCCACATACATGATGATCATCGCAGAAAATTGGATGCAAAGTCACGCAAATGCATCATGGTTGGCTACAGTGAAGAAAGCAAAGCATACAAATTGTATGATCCCATCAACCGCAAGGTCATTATCTCCAGAGATGTAATCTTTGATGAGGAATCAGAATGGAAAACCTCACCTACACAGGAGATAGAAGCATCGACTTCATAGTCATCTACAGAATAGGTTGATGAAGAAGAGCAAGAATTGCCAGCAACACCCCAAGCGGAGCCACAGTAGCTCAGACGGTCTACTAGGGAAAGCAGACCTCCAGCCAGATTGACATATGCTCAGAAAGGCAAAGCAATTCACGTTGAAACCACCAATTATGCTCTTATGACTACCATCATGGCTACAGAAGAGCCAGTGTACTTCGAAGATGCAGTAGACAAGCCAGAATAGCAAACTGCTATGAATGAAGAATGGATGCTTTGTATAAAAATAATACTTGGGAATTATACGACCTTCCACCAGGAAAGAAGGCCATAGTAAACAAATGGGTATACAAAGTGAAGTAAAATCCAGATGGCAGTATTCAGAGATACAAAGCCAGATTAGTTGCAAAAGGATTTGCACAACAATATGGTCTAGACTATGATGAGACTTATGCTCCAGTAGCAAAGATGGATTCCATACGATTCTTGATATCACTAGCAACACTCAACAAATGGAATGTGTATCAGCTCGATGTCAAGAATGCATTTCTCAATGGTCACCTAGACGAGGAAGTCTACATGCAACAACCAGCAGGTTATGTTGAACCAGGAAAGGAGAATAAGGTTTGCCATCTCAAGAAAAGTCTCTACGGCTTAAAACAAGCACCCAAAAGTTGGTACAGCAGAATCGACAAGTATTTTGCTGATCTGGGATACATGAAGTCCAATGCAGATCATACTCTCTACTACAAAGTTCAAGGGGAAGACATTACTATTGCACTTTTGTACGTAGATGATCTGATTGTTACAGGAAGCAAGGATAGCTTCATTAGAAAACTGAAACAAGACTTATCTGCAGAGTTCGGCATGAAAGATCTTGGACTTATGCACTATTGTCTTGGAATTGAGTTCTGGAGGGATTCAAATAGCACATTCATGAGTCAGCTCAAGTATGTTGATAGTCTCCTGAAGAAGTTTCATACGACAGATTGCAAGATTGCAGCCACTTCCATGGAACAAAGTTTGAAACTTACTAAAGATTCAAAAAAGCCTACAGTCAATGACAGATACTATAAGTAGCTCATCGGATCTCTTATATATCTGACAATCACACGGCCAGATATTTGTTATGCAGTAAGCTCACTAGCACAGTTTATGGCAAATCCAAAAGAGTCTCATTGGAATGCAGCCAAAAGAGTCTTGAGATACATAAGAGGTACAAGACAGTTTGGGATAGAATACAGAGGAAGTCGTCCACGGTTGCATGGATATTGTGACAGTGACTATGCCGGAGATCATGAGACCAGGAGATCGACACATGGATATGCATTTTTCCTTGGTCAAGGTGCTATATCATGGTTGTCAAACAAACAGCCAACTGTTTCTTTGTCTTTGACTGAAGCAGATTATAGAGCACTCACTACAGGTGCATGTGAGGCTATATGCCTCAGAACACTATTGTCAGAAACAGATTACTTTGATGAGTCAAAGCCAACAACAATATACTGTGATAATCAATCGGATCAAGCATTGGCCAAGAATCCAGTATATCACTCCAGGACAAAGCACATTGATGTCAAAGAGCACTTCATTAGAGAAAGAGTGTTACTTGGTGACATCACACTGCAGCATTGTGATAGCAAAGAAAATGTTGCAGACATCTTTACCAAACCACTTGGTAAAGAGCTATTCGAGAAACACCAATTAGCTCTTGGTTTGACGCAGAGGAAGGACATTCCCATTAAAGGGGTGTGATGGAATGTAATGCTCAGTCCTTCTTCGATTCCCCAGAATCATCATCTTGAGGGAAGGCCTACTTCATGATGTTGATCTTGAGGGAAGGTGTTGAGAGTTCACACTCAACATCATGTGATCATGTGTGCATAGCACCATCACGTGATCATATGTGCATAGCACTAACCTTATAGAGTGCTATAAAGGAAAGGCGGGGGACAAGTTGTTTGTATGCGGACAGCTCAAAAATGTTGAAAAACGTCGAAATTCCTCAAAAGGTCAAAAAATAGCCATCAGACTATTGGAGCTACCTCAAACGAAAGCTGGAGAGCTGAATGTGAGAATCAAGAATGCGCACTGGAGCACCAATCTTGCGGGAGTTTGGAAGCAAGTGCGGGAATGGACTCTAGAGACAGGAGCGCTCTGATACCAAATGTAGGAACAAAGTGGAGATAGGTTGTGAACACAAGTGAGCAAGAGTGCACACACAAGAAAGCTCCAATAGAAATGTTCAAATGAAACAATACAAGTACTTTGTATACATAGTACCCAAGTACTACTGGTCAACCATAGGGTTGACTTTATGCCTACAACACCATATCTTTGTAATCTCTTACAATCCAGTCCCTGGCCTATAATCTGGAAGGGTAGGACCCATGGATGCGAGCAAAGAGCGATGTCGATCTCTCCTGCTCTGTATCTTTTTTGAGGTACTGCAACTCGTCTTTTGAGAATGTGATGGTTTTTGCGGCGACCGATGGAAGCGGACGAGGATTGGCTAAAGGCAGAGCCATCGTCAATTAGGGGGGAAAGGACGATTTGAACACTGTTGGGCACCGTCCGACTAACAAGTTGCTAAGGAAGAGGGTGAAGGGGGTCTGAAATGAGGGTGAAGGTAGAGGGAGGAGATGTAGAGGGAGGAGATGAAGAGGGAGGGTGAGGATGAATGGAGGGAGAAGGGTGAGGATGTAGGGAGGAGGGGAGGGGAGAGGCAAGCTAAAGGGGGGGGAGAAGAAGTGAGGGAGACAGAGGGGGGGGGGATGCGGGGAAAGGGAGGTTGCAGGGGCGAGGGGAGGAGGCGGGGGTAGGGGGCTGAGGGTGAGGGGGAGGGGGACGGGGGTAGAGAGCGGGGGAGGGGGGGCTGAGGAGAGGGGGTAAAAGACCAACTTAGGGCAGCTTTAGAAACACTCTTCGAGGAGTTCCACCCTCCTCTCGAGAAGAGATTGATAGGCAGCCAGTCATGTGGAATGACTCGATACTGGATGAGCATGGCAGATCACTAGGAGCTTCACATTATATGCAGTGGTGTAGATGGGAGAGGGGACCTGCTTCTATAGTAGGTGCCTGAAAGGCGTTTAGGTAGCTTCTAGAGGATCAGAGACTCAGTTCTGTCAGCCATCTCAGAGGGAGTGCAGTCAAGATGCAGCAGATAGAGGCAGCCATACTAGCAGAGTGGATAGATACAGATGATTTTCCGATCCTAGAGTCCACTTGGTTGGGAGCTATGAGGACGGGTATAGATCATAGTCTTGCAGGATGCACTTGAGGAGACCTTGGTCTTTGATGTTTAGTCGGGAGGCAGACTACTCAGATCTTCAAGTGATATTCTTTTGGAGGTTGCCTTACAGCCTGTTAGGATTGCAAGTTACATGGAGTGGGGCACGGATTCACAGTGGTATCTTGATCTCGACACAAGCATTGGTTGACAAGACACGTTTTGAGGCATTTTATGGGTACAAGCCCAAGGTGAATCATTTTAGAGTCTTTGGGTCTGTTGCATATGCTTTAGTACCGATCCAAGCTTGATGATAAGAGCACCAAATGCATCTTTGTGGGGTATAGCACTAAAAGCTGAGGCTTTAGGCTTTATGAACCAAATGTTTTGTTTGTCGAGCATGATAGCTTGCAGCCCGAGTTGCCTCCATATATGATGATACACCTCTAGACATCATTCAATTTGAGGATGATGCTGATTTGGGTTCTCTAGTTCTCTCTACCTCTCATATGGAGTTGCCTCCATATGATGATACACCTCTCGACATCATTCAATTTGAGGATGATGCTGATTTGGGTTCTCTAGTTGATCTTCCCTCTACCTCTTAGACTACCGCAGGGATGCTGATTTGGGTTCTCTAGTTGATCTTCCCTCTACCTCTTAGACTACCGCAGGGATGCCTCATGTTGAGGGTTCTTTTTCCTCAAATGGTTTAGATTTGCAGCCAGCTCAAGGGGAGGGACTTCCCAATATTTGGAAGCATAATCAGCGCCGTGCAAAGGATGTTACTCCATATGCACTGCGAGATGCTATTCCCGGTGGGACAGCTGAGAATTCAGTTCCTAGATGGGCTAGGTTGACACTTGCAGATGCCAAAGATCAGATTGTATTGTGGAGAACCAGGACCAGCATCTCTGAATCCTAAGAAGCATGTGAATTTTGTTGGAATATGAAGCCAAAGTGAGTCTAAAGTGAGTGTTCTAGATAGCGTAGGCATGGTTTTATAGTCTAGTGAGTCCTAGACATGCCACGTGTCATATTGGGAGATATCCCATAGACATTGTGACTTTTAAGAGTCTAGTGGCACACTATATAGTGTTGTACTTGTCTATTGTCTAAAACATCAGTCAACATCAAGCTATCTACATGTGAGTATTTTGGTTATCATTGCCTAGCACTTGTTCATATTTCCATTCCGTTCCTAGTTAGCTTGGCATTCTCCTACCGCCATGTCTCTTCATATGGTATCGGAGCCATGTTCCTAGCCCTGCTCTCTCTTTCCCTTTCCCTTCCAAGAGGTTGAGGTGAGGGAGGCCAATGAAGCTACTCTACCTCCTCCTCCTTGCAAGGCTGCCCTCTTCTCTCCTTCCTTGAGCTCTCTTCTCCATGCCATGATCTGCCACCTCTCTTCTCCTTCCTTCAGCTACATCTTTCTGTGACCTATGGACGATGTGACGCTTCTATCCAAAGCTAGAAATAGAATCATGGCTTTGTGTGTTCAATAAAGTTGTAGAGGATTTTGAGTACTACAAATTTCGTTTTTACATCATTGCAATCCGAGTTTTCTGTGAAAAGTTACAGCCCTTGCAAGAAGTGACAAAATTTATTCCCGCACACGAATTTTGTTCTGGAGCTCAATGATTTGACAGCCCAAGCATGATGCAGCCAGCTCAACGTGGAGCTGTCCATCCTCTTCATAGTTGACCTCTCCTCCAGCCCGCCATTTGTTCCTTCTACCCGACATTCTATTGGAGCTGCTCCGAGAGCTTGATGTGAGCTCCAAACACTTCCCAACTTCTCTAATTACTGCCCGATTGTCCTTGGTGCCCGAGCTCCACTTTTGACCGACTCTCTGAGTGCTCGTTACACCTCCGGCCTATACTTCGACATCAGTGACTCTCCCTTAGCCATTTTGAGAGTCACTATGTGAGTGCTCCATCTAGCTACCCCATGGACTTCAACCACACATCTTTTGGGGCATTCCTGCCTAGTGCTTCTTCGACATCGTCATCGTCTCGCAGGGATGTGCACACGTGTGCAGTGGCTACTTGGAGGACATCTCTTATCATAAAATATCTATTTTTTTATTACTACAGCTTGATATATTTTGGGGTCCTCTGCCCTGGGTAGTCTTCCTAAAATGATATGTATTGAGTGTTTGGTTTTCATTGAGTCTAAAGGTCCTCTGCCTTGGATATAGTCCTCCTAAAAAGATGTATTGGTTTTCCTATTTTGGTGTGTGGCTTTCTAACATGTCTTGTTATGAAGCCAAGGGAGGCTGTACTATGGGAGCCATATGTATTGGCTTTGGTAGGTCTCGTTATCAGGCTCGGCCGAGTTTCAGGATGTTGGTGTATTCCTAGACCTATGAGCTAGTCATGTAGCCATGCTATAACGTGAGCCTCTAAGCATGTTGAGTCTCAAGCCATGAGAGTGCTTGGGTCAATCTCTAAACACGCTCAGACTTTAGTCTCTGAGTTACATTGGGTGCACGGTTTGATGACTGTCATTGTCATTTTCTGTTCTTGGTTCCATTCCAGTAGTCTCTCACCTTGCCTTCATGGGGGGGTGTTGGAATATGAAGCCAAAGTGAGTCTAAAGTGAGTGTTCTAGGTGGTCTAGGTGTGGTTTTATAGTCTAGTGCGTCCTAGACATGCCACGTGTCATATTGGTAGATATCCCATAGACATTGTGACTTTCTGGAGTCTAGTGGCACACTATATAGTGTTGTACTTGTCTATTGTCTAAAACATCAGTCAACATCAAGCTATCTACATGTGAGTATTTTGGTTATCATTGCCTACCACTTGTTCTTTCATTTTCTTGCCATTTTGCCTTTCCATTATGCTTTCCATATTTCCATTCCGTTCCTAGTTAGCTTGGCATTCTCCTACCGCCATGTCTCTTCAAATTTTGCTCTCATGACCCAAGTAATGGAACCTAAAATTGAGCCTCATTGCTTTGAGGTTGCTTAGGGCAATCTGGCATGGCAGAAAGCCATGGAAGCTGAGATTAGATCCATTTACATGAGACTTAGTTGATGCGCCCATTGGCAAGAATGTGGTTGGCACCAAATGAATCTACAAGGTAAAGTTTCATACAGATGGTATGGTTGAGAAGTCCAAATCCCGTTTAGTTGCCAAGGGGTATGCATAAGAAGAGGGGATAGATTATGAGTAGACCTTTGCTTCTGTGGCCAAGATGACTACCATTTGCTCTGTCATCTCTCTTGCTGTGTTTTATGGTTGGTCTATGTAACAAATGGATGTCAAGACCACCTTCCTCAATGGGTATCTTAAGGAGGAGGTCTATGTGCATCACCCACAATGTTTTGTTGTTCAGGGACAAGAGCACAAGGTATGCAAGCTCAGGAAAGCCTTGTATGGACTGAAGCAAGCCTCGTGCATAAGATACATTAGTTTTTGCTGTCCCAGGGCTTTGTCTACACTCATACAGAGCCAAATTTATACGTTATGCAAACAAAATCAGATTTGGTAATGCTTGTGCTTTATGTCGATGACATCATACTCCCTAGCAGTAATTTGCAGCAGTGCAGTCCGTCTTATGTCATACTTTTGACATGACAGATTTGGGTCTCTTACACTACTGTCTTGGCATAGAATTTTGGCAAACCCAAGGGGGGATTTCTATGTCATAGACAAAATATTCGAAGGGGTTGTTGCAGAAATTTAAGATGGAGAATTGTAAGGCTATGGCCACTCCATTGGAAAAGGGAATCAATCTGAGTAAGCATGATACAACTGAAAAGTTTGATGGCACATTGTACCGGCAGTTGGTTGGCATTTTGATCTACTTATGCTCCACATAGACAGACATTGCCTATGCCACAGGTCTTCTTAGTCAGTTCGTGCATTGTCCGAAAGCACACATTGAAATTCAGCGAAGAGGGTTCTCAGATATGTACAGGGTACACTTTCCTATGGGTTGCATTATGCTCTGGATGGTGACATATCTCTGAGCGGTTTCACCGACTCAGATTGGTCAGGGGACATCGATGATCACAAGTCCACTTTTGGCTATTGCTTCTCATTGGGCTCAGTGTGCATCTCGTGGCTCAGTAACAAGCAAGACCGCATGTCTCTCCTCCAGTGAAGCAGGATACAAAGCTGCAAATTCAGCCACTATGGAATGCATGTGGTTAAGGAAGCTTCAACATGACTTGCATCACACTCAGGATGGTGACGCAACTCCGATTTTCTGTGACAGCTAGAGTTGCATTGCTATTGGAAACAATCTTGTATTTCATGCCCACATGAAACACATTGAAAACCACTATCATTATGTGTGGGATTGTATCACAGATGGCTTCATTTGTGCTTTTGAGATCATTCTAGAGTACTTCAGCCATATCATTGAGGGGGGATTTGTAGAGATATTTACAATGATATCTTGGTGTAGGATAGAGTAGGACTTAGTCTATTTTAGAGTTTTAATGTGTTCTAGTACTTGGACTATATATACCAAGTACTTGTACTTCATTTGGTTGAACATTTGAGTTGGAGTTCACTTAGGTTTGCTTCTTGTTCTCTTGTGTTCACAATCCATCTCCATTCTTGTTCCTACATGGAACACTACTATTTGGGTCTTTGATAAGCCAGTTCATAGTGTCAACTCATATAGCAACTATAGGATTCAAATGCAGATGGGAACATCCTCGAGGCCAGGAAGCACACCCGTTGACCATAGTGGGATAGTGGCCCCACTCAATGATGTGGACTTGGGGTGAACTCCCTTAGCAGCCACAATAGATGATAAATACTTTGAGACACATGAGAGAGGCAAGATGTAGGATCCAAGAAAGAGCTAGTAAATACCCAGGGTGGAGGCTGAAAATGCCACGTCCACCTTGAAGCAAAATCAGAGAAGAAAGGCAGTCCTCTCCATACTTTGAGAAATATATCCCTCCTAGCATAGGCTGCTCTCAATGGCCCCTTCATGCTTGCCCAGATGGCCATCAAAGTATGTATCTAAAGCTGTTTCTGCCTGCTCGAACATGAGAAGCTATAACGGATGGATCTCAAGACCCCATCATTGAGGCGGCACTTTTAGCCTCTTCCCTGGTTTCTTTTCAGTTTTTACTGAGATTTTCTATTGACCCCTTTCATGCCATACATGATTACTTCTGTTTCAAGCTTGCTCTTGCGGATTTCTTTCATACTTAATAGAAATCTCTTTCATGATCAGAAAAAAGAAACCGTAAAGGATGGTGCATGTGCCCTTCTTCTCATACTGGCAAGCATCTTAGACAATGGCATTTGAGTGAAACCCGTCATAGGGGAGATAGCTTGAGTAGCAAATGCACACAAGGTTCTTGCTAGGTTTTGGTCCTAGCTCTGGACTAGCCATAGAGGTAGCTCTTGTCATCATTGCACAAGTGTCGAGGGACGATCCATAATCAACTATAGAGCTTCCTTATGGCATAGGAGATTTACTACTTCTCAAGATCATAGCATAGATGAGGAGAAGGTAGCTTGGATCTTGGGGGGAGTCACACTTTTCACATAGACATGGTCTCCCATGCCTACTTGTTGAGTGGGGAGACAACCCATATGCCAAGAGATACATGAGAGATACATGAGGCTACTCCTCCATCCAAGTAGATCCCCTTGGGTTTGCCAAGAGATACATTATGCTACTCCTCCATCCAAATAGAGCCCCTGAGTTTGCCAAGAGATACATTATGCATGCTCCAAGCAGATTCAACTTGAGGCCATTCTCGTCAACAAATGGGTGGACAGAATTTATGCTTGTGATCGACTTAAGAGAAAGGCTTTGAGGGATATAGGGAGAGTACTGAGCATTGTGAGCATTTTTCCAAGGTATATAGGGTTCTAGGAAGACTACTGAGCATAGTGATTATTTCTGCAAGGCTAATCTGTCAGATCTTTTTCCACCATACTAAATGGTGGCACCTCCTCCCAGATTTCCTAGTGAGTTAGAATCTGGAGAAGCAGGCTGCAAGGCAGATAGATTTCTCCTTTTAGTGCCTCACATGAATCTGTTATCAATTTTCATAGCATATAATAGATTTTTTTGTGTGAACACAAAGGTACTTTATAAAGCTAAGTTCTTCAAATCCCAAAAAAAGACAACAATAGAACTATGATGGGAATAAAGTACCTTCTTGTTAAAATATTTAGTCGAGGGCAATTCTCACGTACAGGAGAAACCATTTTCTCTGCCATCTTTCTATCATGTTCAGTTAACAATAAAACAGTCTGTTTTCTGCAAAACAAGGTTGGTGGATTTAACTAAGAAAGAGTTCTCTCCTGATCCAGATTATGTATCGAAGAAATGCCTGGAAATTTTGGTTTCTTGTTGCTAGGCATAACATAACCATGAAAATAATTTTATCTCAAAGGTTACAGATCCAAAAGTTAGAAGTAGTACTGTGCAAAGGTTGATCCGTTTCGGATTGCTAGTTCTTGAGACTTGTTCAGCTGCTTCAGGACTGTGTTAAGGTGACTGTTTATGCCACAAATTACAATATGACCTTCCTCTATGACTTCGGAATGAGCTCCTTCTCTCAGCCACTCCATACGACTCTTCAAAACACAAAAAATGGTCCTTCATGTGGTTGCACAACAGCATATAACATATCATTCACAAAAAAACTACATAGAGTGTGCATCTTCAGTCAGCTAATTGGTGGTATTTCCACAAAACTCCCCACAATGACATTATCATTTGTTCCCCTACCTGTCTCAAGCTTTGTAGATCTCTGGAACAGCACTTTAAATCCTTCTGTGGTTTTACGACCTACAATCTGGCCTGCCAAATAGTTTTGATGGTAGTGCTTTGATATAGAATTTACCACAGCAATACAGAAATAGTTTCTCCTTATACCTATCACGATGTATTTTCAAGTATTTCACATTCAAATAAAAACCTGGCCCTGAGGAGGAGGGGTACACATACTAGGATGCAAGGGGGAGAGGTGGAGGAGAAGGCTAGAGCAACGAGCTTGCCATTCTATACAACAGCAGACCACACCTTACAAGATTGGAGTTTGAGTTACTTTCTACCTATTGTTTCTTCCGTGGCTACATCTTGCTTTCATCTTCAACTATATTTAACACTTCGTCAAAAATATTTATCTTGATTGTATTTGCTGGACTATTTTTCTGGGTGAGATTGCACACATAGCTCCAGGAACATGACACACCTTCTTCCTCAAGCAACCAGAGGATGGGAGTAACACTTTCCCAAGTGTTTGGTCCACCCTTTAGAACAATTTTTGTGATCATGGTAGGGGATTCCTCTTTTGTAAGAGGTTAGTTTGGGTATGCACCATATAGAAAGCATATCAATAGTTGTCCAAGCTTATGCAGAGCACCAACGTGGTCCGACCTTATGCAAAGCACTAACGTGGAAGGGCTTAGTGCGAGAACTCAAGGTGTCCTAAAAGACTCAAAAAAGGGTCTTTAGAGAGAACAATTAGGTTAGTCTTCTCACAATGGAACACTAATTAAAAACATGTCTGGCCTCTCAACCCATGCACATAGTGAGACTACCTTGGAAGTTGCTATGGCAACTAGCTTGGGTGGAGGTTTTGGTAAACCTAAAATGGAAGTAGTGGTCGAACACCATGTTCTTTTTTTCACCCCCCCAAGGAAAGGACTTCTATTAAGTATGAAGAAACGCACGAGAAACAAGCTCAAGGCAGAAATACATCATGCAAGCATGAAAATGAACACCCTAAAAGGTAATAAACAGCTCCTCATACTGAACAAGAGAGTGAGGCTGAAAGTGCCATCTCAACCCTGCTATGGACTTCAAGAAAAAGGGGAAGCCTCTCCATTCCCTCTACGAAAAAAACCCTCCTGTGGCTAGGGCTGCCCGTGAAGTACCCAACTGGCCATTAGCGTATGTATAGTATCTGTCTAGATAACAGCCAATATGTGAGAAGGATGGACTTGTGACCCATCCAAGGCCGCCCTGTTCATGATATTGGGTCAAACGGAGAGGAGGAGGTAAAAGCTAGAAGAGTGTGAAGAACCAAGGGAAGCAAAAAAGGAGGAGGGCTGGTCTAAGGATGTATGTCTCCCCATGGCCGGCAAGAGCTCCTCATAGTGAAGGAGCATCTGGTGGTAGGGGAGAAATGCTGCCTCAACACCAAGGGGTATGCTCAAGAAGAGGGACTTGACTATGAGGAGACCTTTGCTCTGGTAGCCAAAATGACTACCATCCATTGTGTCATTTCTCTTGCTGCAAATTATGGTTGGTCGGTCTATCAGATGGATGTTAAGACCCTGTTAAGACTGTCTTTTTGAATGGAGATCTCAAAGAAGAGGTCTATGTGCAGCAACCCCAAGGATTTGTGTTAAAGGGACAAGAGCACAAGGTATGCAACATTAGGAAAGCTTTATATGGGCTCAAACAAGCAACCCGTGCATGGTATCACAAGATACATCATTTTTTGGTTTCCCGCGGCTTTATCAATACACATACAGAACCTAATTTTTTTGTTTTGCAGGAAAACACAGATTTGGTCATTCTAGTGGTTTATGTGGATGACATACTACTCATAGGGAGTAATACACAGAAAATTGCAGCAATGCAGTCCGCTTTATGTCTGACATTTGACACGACAGATGTTGGGTTTATTGCACTATTGTCTTGGGATTGAGTTTTGGCAGACCCAATTGGGAATATGCATGTCACAAACAAAGTATGCTAAAGGTTTCTTGCAGAAATTTAGGATGGAAGAAGGCAAACATGTGGCTACTTCGTTGGAAAAAGGACTCAAACTTACTAAGCATGATGAGGCTGAAAAGTTTGATGGCACACTTTACAGACAACTGGTTGTTGGTAGTTTCGTTTACTCACGCTATAGGGTTGTTGAGTCAGTTCATGCATTGTCCTACTGTCACACATTGGAACGCAGCCAGAAGAGTTGTTAGATATGTGCATGGCACTCTTTCTTATGGTTTGCATTATGCTTCAGCTTGTGACATTTCTATGAGTTGCTTCACAGACTCAGATTGGTCAGGGGACATTGATGATAGAAGATCCAGTTCCGGCTATTGCTTCTTTTCTCTTTTTTTTTCAAGAATGAGACTTCTATTAAGAGAAAAAACCCGCGAGAGCAAGCTCAAAGCGGAATACATCATGAAACCATGAGGATAAATAAATTCTCTCAAAATGACGTGGAAAAAAACCAAGGCTGAGGCTGAAAGTGCCACCTCAATCCTGTAAGAGTCTCAGAGAAGAAAGGAGAATCCTTCCATTCCCTAAAGAAAGAAGCCGTCCTAGCTGAGGCTGCACGGGAGTCTCCCTGCATGCTCATCCATACGGCCATCAAGGAATGTATGGTGTCTATCCAGATACTAGCCAATGTGTACGAGGGATGAACCTGACTTCCCTCCAATGCCTCTGTGCATTTGGCTCTCCGGATATGCCACGCTGCTATGCTCGCCAGTATCTCCCAAGAGGTCTCCACAGAGGCATGTACAGCTGCAAAAGGAAGGTGTGGTACCACATCCAAAGAACAGGACTCAACCTGATGATGTCGAATTGAAATGGCCCGAGAAGAGTCTTGTCTCTCATAAAAGACCTGAGGCCCAGTAAGAGAAAGCCAAGCCACTGAGCCCCATGTCATAAAGAATGGGGAGTGCACAAAGTAACTGAAAATCTTGGCTACCCCCATCCAAATTATCCTCGCCTTTCTGCAATCCCATAAGCAATGCTGAATTGTCTCCAAAGCAGAGAGGTAACAAGGGCAAGTAGGGTCGGATCTGAATCTAGATCTCCAAAGGTTCACTACAATCCCACCATGGATAGAAAGCCAAAAGAAAAGAGTGATCTTTCTATTCCTGTGGGATTTCCAGAGTCTCCTCCAGAAGCACCTCTGCAAATCCATAGTGATATCAAATGCCTCCCAATGAGGAACTCTGGAAGGTCTCCAACCTCTACTACTGAGCTGGAATCTCCTGGCAAAACCAACCGTGTAGTGAAAGAAGGGGATGCTCTTCTCTCAATGCCCTGCGTCAATCCACTCCCACTCTCTAGGGTCCCACTGCAAATAACTAATGGGAACTCCCCCATAGAGCCAAAGTCTCCAAGATCCAGTGCAGAGAAGCCGGGGGTCTTGGTCAAGGAACCACTCTGAATCTGATCCCTGCTCCAAAAGACCTACAACCCTGATAGGCTGAAAGGCAGACTCAAGCAAGATATCCTCTGTGGACCTGACCAATCTGCCACCATCATGCACATCAAAAACCAAGGCATCCCCATGTGCATCTCGAAAGGCCAAAACCTGAAGAGGAATACCCCCTCTTGTAAAAGCACTTGCCCAAGTGGAGCAACTGAGAGGCATATCATTTGTGTCTACCCAATCCACTGGAAGGGCTGCCTCAATCTGCAAATCCTCCCTACACTCCCTCTGAGATGTCCTGTCAACTGAGATTTAGTCTCCTCTGGAAGCCTCCAGAAAGCTTTCCATGACCCCAGAGATGAGGTAGGTCCCCTCTCCCATCTGGACCATTGCATGTAGAGTGAAGCACCAAGTGGTCTGCCAAGATCATCCAATATACTGTCATTTCACATGACCGATTGCCTATTAATCTCTTCACGAGAGGAAGAAGGAATTCTCCGAAGAGTGCTCCTGAAGCTGGCCTATGCTTTCAGGATAGCAACCATGAGAGGGGGGTGTGCTGCGGTGAAGATCCATCTAATACTACCCATCCCGTCTCCTCCTGAACAAGGTGTGCACGTCTGTATGCTGCTAATAAAAAATGCCTTCCATGGCTCCTGCCCTAGCATAAGTCCCCGCACCACCATCTTGCAGAGTAAAGCTCTGCACTCTAAATCTAGATCAATAATATTGAGACCCCCTTCCTGTGTAGGGAGGATGAGGGTCTCCCAAGCCACCCTGGCTAAAACATATGCTGTGCCATCAAGCCCACTCCAAAGAAAATTTCTGATCGATCTCCTGAGCTCAATGATGCAATCCCTAGAATGGCACTAGCAAGAACAAACAAACCAAGCCGTGGCCAAGAGGACCTGGTTGACCACCACAACTCTAGAGGCAAGGTCCAGCTTGGCTGAGCCCCAAAAAAGGAGCTTCCTCCTGATGCTCTCCAACACGGGAGCAAACTCCTGCGTGGAGGAAATATCCAAGCCGACCTAGCAGCCCAAATATTTGGCTGGCACACCCCTCTAAACCCAAGTGAAACCTATTTCAAGCCCCCAATCTAGAGTGTCCTCGTCATTGATCCAAAATCCATTGGACTTATGCCAATTTATCTACACCCCCGCCGCCAAGCAAAATAAATCCAATGCTGTCCTGAAAGAAGTGAGCGTCTATGGTGTGGCATCCAAGTAAACTGCCATGTCATTTGCAAACTCACTGTCAAGTATCTCCTCTTCCCTTCTGATGGGAAGTCTCAGCCCAAAGATCTCAGCTTGAGATCTAATATAGATACTCATAGCTTCAACTATGAACAAAACAAGAAAAGCATCCCTGACGAACTGATCTAGAAATCTGAAATCTCTCACCCCTTACCCCTCCAAAAAACCCCAATTTACTCTGTCATAAGCTTTCTCAAAATCCAAGAGTAGAATGGCTAGATTCTGGCCACTCTGCATGGCCTACTCTGAAGCTTCCCAAAAGGAGAAGATGTTATAAAAAATGCTTCTGCCATGCACAAATCCTGTCCGAGTGTCATGAATAAGATCTGGGGGAAGGGGCTGCAATCAAAGGCTGATTGCCTTGGCTAGAATCTTGTAACATGCCCCCAAAAGTGTGATAGGCCTCCACTAGGACACTAAATTTCTGCAACCCCCTTTCGAGATAAGGTGGATGAGATCCTTTGTGAGCGACCCGGGCATCTCGCCAGAGTCCCAAATGCCCTACAAGGATGATGTAATGTAGTCTCCAATCATATACCAAAATGCAATGAAGAAAGAAGGGGTGAGGCCATCCGAACCTGGGCACTTGCCCTTGTGAAGGGCTAAAAGTGCAGTCTTGAACTTTGTGTTGGTGAAAGGTGCATCAAGCGAAACATCCATATCCGGTTTCACCAACATAGGGATGCTCTACTAAATAACTTGTCTAGCATCCTCTCTATCCTGTGTATCAGGATCTGCAGCAGTAAGAAGGGCGGCATAGAAATCTGAAGCTATGCGCATGACGTCATCTGGATCTGTCTGTAAAACCCTGTGTGAGTCAATAAGTTAGGATACACTCTCTCTACTATGTCTAGGGCCAAGAGTAGAGAAAAAGTGTTTATTGACTTTGCCACCCATCTGTATCCAGAAGGCCTCCCGTGCATGAAAGGCATACTCTGCTCTTTGATCAAGCAATGTCTGCTGATAAGCCCTTGCTGCAGCAAGGCGCTCCTGAATCCAAGCATCTGAAGGCCGTTTCTGCTCTTCCCTTTGCAAAGCTGCCAATTGCTTGCGAATACCAATCTCACGTTTGAGAATATATCGTCTCCTAGTACTAGCAATTGAGTGGTAAAAGTCGCTAATACCAAAAAGGGCAGCAACTACATGTGATGGAGATGGCTGCCTACCCTGGACATGAGAAACCGGAATCCTGATGCTGGCAGACCGCGGCCTCTCAAGTGAGGCTCTGAGATAGACAGCACAACAGGAAAGTGGTCTGAAGGGAAAACCCTAGCAACAATGCATAGCGATCCACCTCTGTCTAGTGCCGAATCATCTACGTAGAATCTGTCAATGCGTGCATTAATAGGCATCTGCTGTCTCCTGTTCGACCAAGAGAATAGGAGGGACTGTGGCTTAATAAGAAAGGCATCGTCCAACCAAGTATCTCTGCCACAGTAGTGAAAAAGGAAGGCATCACAAGTCCCCAAAAAAGGCTCAGCCGCTCCAGACTGCTGCTGCTCTCCCCGCTGCTCATGCTGCCCTCCTTCCTGCTCCCCTCCTTGCTGCCCCCTCTGTCCTCTCTTGCTTCTCCTCCCTCCCCTCCCCCCTACCTTCTGCTCCCCCCACCTCCCCCCCCACTCCTCTCCCTCGCTGCTGCAGCCCCCCCTGCGCGCTGCCTCCTCCCCCGCGCCCTGCCTCTTCCCTCCCCTCCCTCCTACCTGCTGCTCCCCCCGCCTCCTCCCTCCCCTCCTTGCTTCTCCTCCCTCCCCTCCCCCCTACCCCCCGCCTCCCCCCCCGACTCCCCTCCCTTGCTGCTGCAGCCCCCCCCTGCGCACTGCCTCCTCCCTCCCCTCCCCCCTACCTGCTGCTCCCCCCGCCTTCCCCCCCCCCGCTCTTTCTTTGCTTCCCCCCCACCTCTCCTGCACTCCTCCTGTTATGCTCTAGTCGAGATAGCATGACCTCGGATAGATCGGTGGGCATTTTCTCTTAGATGACCAACTTTTGTAATAATTAATGTGCGTAATTAAATGGTCAAGAGAAGTAACTGCCAAGGTCCTAGGTGAGGGCGTAATGGCATTGACTAGATAGTTCTAGGAGGGCTAGGGCCTAGGTGCATCTAAATGTGAAAATTGCCAAGGGGCAATTTGTTTTAAAGGAACTCCAAGAGAGGGGTGAAAAAGGATGCATCTAAGTAAGGGCCTAAAATGTGACATGTGGCCAAGAACTATCTAGGGAGATTGGGGTCTCAAGGATAAGGATGAGAAAAGAATAACGAAAAATATACGTAATGAGACGAATCCTATCCCGTGAGTTTGGCTGGGTGGATAATCAAATTGCCATCGCCTGTGACTACTAGATAGTTTAGGATCGAAATTGGGAAAGGTGTTAACACCTCCTCTCCTCTATCCCCCCCTCGTCTCCTCTCCCTCCTCTCCTCTTGCTACCCCCCCTATCCCTTTGCTTTATCTGCGCCCCCGCCGTCAAGCAAAATAAATCCAATGCTATCCTGAAAGAAGTGAGCGTCTGTGGAGTGGCATCCAGGTAAACTGCTGTGTCATCTGTCAATTCACTGTCAAGTAACTCCTCTTCCCTTCTAATGGGAAGTCTCAGCCCAAAGATGTCAGCTTGAGATCGAACATAGATACTCATAGCTTTGGCCACGAACAAAAAAAGGAAAGGAGCAAGGGGACATCCCTGATGGACTGATCTGGAAATCTGAAATCTCTCACTCCTTACCCCACCAATAAGTACCTGGCTGTCTCTTTTGTACTCCCATAGGTTGCTATATCCACACATGGATGAATTTGTGCAGCCTGTTGGAATATGAAGCCAAAGTGAGTCATAGTAGGTGTCTAGGGGGTGTTTTATAGTCTAGTGAGTCCTATGGATGCCACGTGTCATATTGGGAATTATCCCATATGCATAGGTGTTCATATGTGTGTGTGCACTCTTATATAAAAGATGTACTTGTCTAGTGTCAAATCAATCAAGTATCAAGCTACAAGCTCTTTAGTCTACATGTAAGTACTTTCATTTTGATTCATTGCTATAGTCATTTCATTTCCATTTCATTATGTCTCTTTTGAGTATCACTTCCTCTCTCCTTAGCCTACCCTCTCCTTACCCCGACGACCGAACTCGACTAGGCAGCGTGACGTTAGAGGCCAATCATCCATCGCACGGTTTTTTCGACCTCCCATTTGACGGGCCCTCTATGATTGGCCTCTGACGATCACCACATGCATATATATATATTTGTATCTCCCCCCTTCTGCTCCATTTTTTTGTGCCATTTTTTTGTATCATCTGGAGATAGATACACATTTTTGGCACCAAAACTAGACACACCGTCCTTCATAACTTTTTTGAAGAAACGGTTGGCCGGACCGCCGCCACCGTTATGCTCATTGTACTAGCTATCTTTAGTCTCATAGACCTTCACGGTCTCCCGAAGACTTTAATAAAATTTCTTTCTTTCTTTCTTTCTCTCTCTCTCTCTCCACCATGCTCCTTCATATGGTATTAGAGCATGCCTTCCTACCTTCTTCTTGCTCTATCTAGAGGATGAGAGAAACCCGCAAATGGAAGCTCCCCTCTCCTCTAAGGTAGAACCTCCCTTCCCTTAGCCTCGCCATGGTTCCTCGCCCATCAAGTACTCCGATGTCCTATTGATTGCTCCTAGTCCTAGTTTGTGAGTTCAGCTCATTCTCGCATCAGTTCGTGGTTCTCCCTCAGCATTGGCGAACATTCCTCGTCAATTGGTCACCAGAAACTTGTTTTGGAGCAGACCAATGGCTGTTTTTTGACCTTTTGAGGTCCGATTTCAACGTTTTTTGATATTTTGGCACTGCCCAAACATAAACGACCTTGTCCCGCACCATTTCGAGGGAAAATTTTTTCAATTTTTTTGTCCGTACAGTTGTACAGACGCATGTACGCCTATATGGACCTCTGCAGGTGGATGCGCGACAGTGCCAGGAGTCCGTACAACTTGTCAAAAGGTGATTCCGAGCAGTTTTAGGCTATTTTTGGGCATGTTTTGCTCAGATTTAGACTCCCAACATTGCCACATTGCGGTGTTTGAACAGTCAAATATCATTTCTCTGATCTCGGTACACTTCGGTGACCACCTCGATTGATGTACCATTTGATGCCGTCTATTGCTGCTACTCCTGTTCTTGCAATCCACACAAAAACTTGCTCGTGATTCCGCCATAGATTGCCTCTCATACTGCCTTCATTCGAGCTTCCCATTGGTGCTCACGGATCTGATTTGAGTGGCCCACGATTTGCGTCTTCAACTGAGAAGCTCCCTTGAGCGTTTGGTGACTCTCCGATCGGCACATTGAGAGTCATGACGTGATCTCCCTTGGTAGCTGCTCCTATGGCCTTCATTGACATATCATTCAAGGGCATCCTCGCCTGGTTCTTCACCGACATACCTCTTTGCATCAGGATGTGCACACTCTTGTGTGGTAGTTACTTCGGGCTCATGGGTTCTCTGCCCTTGCTATGATGCATAAAATGAATGAAATCTTTTATATGTTTGAGTTAAAGGTTCTCTGTCTTGAGGAGTCCCTCTAAAATGAATGTTTGAAGAGTTAATAAAGGTCCTCTGCCTTGGATTGTCCTCCTAAAATGATGTATTTCTTTTATGGTGTGTGACTCCATGTTTCTAGTTTGTCCCTGGAGTCAAGAGGGGGATAAACTGTGGGAGCCATGTATTGGCATTGATAGGTCTATTTGTTTATCAGGACTGGCTTGAGAGTGAAGGGCGCCAAGAGAAGAGCATCCCCTTATTTCGTTACATAGTCAGAAATTCCTGGAGGTTTCACCTTAGCATTAGAGGTTGGAGGCCCTCCAAATCTCCTCACTGAGATAGTTCTACGATTTAAGCAGAGGTGAGGAAAAACTGTTGGAGGAGGCTTTGGAAATCCCTTAGGAATAGAAAGATCACTCTCTTATTTTGGCTTTCTATTCATGAAGGGATTACAATGAACTTGTGGAGATCTGACTCTACTTGCCCTCAATGCCACGCAACAGTTTAGTCAATTCAGCACTGCCTCTGGGAGTGCAGACGAGCAAGGACGATCTTGAAGGGTGTTGCTAGGTTATTTATCATATTTCATGGAGCACCCTTCTTCATGACTTGGGGATCAGTGGCATGGTTATCTCTTACTAGCCCTCAGGTGTTTTTTGAGGGACATGGCTCAGACTCAACCTTCATTATACGACGACACTCTATGGAGTCATGCTCTCTCCAGGATGTTCCCTTCACTCATTTCAGAGCTGCTCATGCCGCCTTGGTAGACACATCATGGGAGATTCTGGCTAGCATTCCAGCTTGGCATATTTGGAGGGCTAGATGCACAGAGGTGATGGAGGGTTCCCAAGTTCACCCTTCCTAGTCTATGGCCAGTATATGGACTGATACTATACACACTATATGGGCCAGAGGTGTATCATCATATAGAGGTAGCTCCTCACTGATGGACTGCATGCTATCATGCTCTGTAAAGAAAACATCCCTGCTTATGATTACTTTCCTTGTGGCTGGATCATAAAGCCTAAAGCCTCGACTTTCAGTGTTATACCCCACAAAGATGCATTTAATGCTTTTATCATCAAGCTTGGATCGATTTTCAGCCGGTACCAAAGCATATGCAACAGACCCCAAGACACTGAAACGATTCACCTTGGGCTTGTACCCATAAAATGCCTCAAAGGGAATCAAATCACTATATGGTTTATGTGAGGGCTCCATTGTTCCCCATTTTGATAGAATGAATACAGCTTCACATCCAAATGAATTTCTTTATTCTTATGGCCCTTTTGAAATTCTGTTGCATCTGACATAAACCAAAAAAATCAACTTTCACACTGGCAGGATAAAAGGTTGCTGAATCCCTTTCTGAAAGCACCTGCTCTAAAAAACGCTGCTGAGCTCCCCGTCTTGCCTCTCCCTGCTGCCCTCCATCCTGCACCCCTCTCCCCTCCCTCCCAGCCTTTCCCTTACCCTCCCTCCTCCTCTCCCTGCCAGCCCCTCCTCCCGGGCTGCTGCCCCCTCCTCCCGCTGCTGTCCCCCCTCGCTTCCTCTCCCGCTACCCTTCCTCCCTCTCTCCCTCCCTACCCCCGCTACCTCTCCCTCCCTAACCCGCTCCCTCTCTCCCTACCCCGCTAGCTCCCCCTCCCCTTTCCGCTGCTTCTCCCTCCCTACCCTGCTCCCTCTCTCCCTACCCCGCTAGCTCCCCCTCCTTTCCCGCTACCTCTCCCTCCCTACCCCGCTCCTTTCCTCTCCCTTGCTGCTCACCCCGCCTCTCCCTACCCCCCCGCTGCCCTTCCCTCCTTACCCCTTGCTCCCCCTACCCCGCTCCCCCTACCTCCTCTACCTCCTACCCCGCTCCCCCTACCTGCCTCTACCTCCTACCGCTGCCCTCTCCCCTCCTCTCCCTACCCCCTCGCTGCCTCTCCTTCCTCTCCCCCTTCTCCCTCTACTCCCTGCTCCTCCTACCCCCCTCCCTTCCCCTCCCCCGCCCCTTCCTTCTGCCCTTGCCTCTGCTTCACCACCTCCTTCCCTCCCTCTCCCCCCTCTTCATCCCCCGACGGAACAAGAGAGAGATTTTCTCTCTCTGGCAGAGAGTCGAGGTTGCTGGGAGACAGGATCAGTGCAGGATTTGCAGGACCCTTGGGCACTTCGCCAGGGATTGCCCAAGGAAGAAGAAAAGGCCCAAACGGTTTATTCCGCCTTCTCGTCCTACTTCTTCTACACATGCTACCAGAGCCCCCCCTTCTCGCCCGAGACCTTCGGGACCAGCCCCTAGACCTGGACCCGTTGGATGCCTGTTAGAGTTGCTGACACTCCGCCACCTCTACGAGCCACCTCGGACCATTCTCAATTATAGGTAGGTGATATTACTGCAGCCGTAGATGTGGTTGCCCCAGTCCCCCCACCTGCTCATCAAGAGGGGCAACCCATTTCTTCAGATTCTATCACTGCTGTGCCTGATCAGCCCCGTCCCTCTGTTAGTCACACTTCACCTCTTGATAGAGGTAAGGGGGTTTTTTCTCCTTCTCCCTCGAGTGCAAGGATTCTTCGCACTCCTATGCCAGTTCTCTCCTACAGGAACTCTTTTGCAGTACTGGCAGATTTGGCAGAGTTTGAGACAGAGGAGGAGTTTGTACCCTCTACCCTGGGGATCCAGTTATTAGGATTCCGTTGGACATGGTTTCCATCTCTGCTGGAGTGGCTTTTCTTTCACCAGTTGATTTCCCTCCACTTGACAAGAGGACTCTTTCACAGGAGAGGATTTTCTCCACCACCAGGTCAGGTAGGACCTTTCACCCGGCCTCCTCCTCCCGTCGATGAGGATTGTTAGTTGGAATGTTCAAGGCCTCAGTGGTTTACCTCATCGCTGCCATAGGCAGCTGATTCATAACCAACTCCATCCAGGTATTTCAGGTGGTCCCATTGATATCCTTATGCTCCAAGAGCATAAGATGGATGGTAGAGATTGTGCCAAGTCAGGTAAGCTTCTTTCTGGCCATACTTTTGGGTCACTTGCCTTGGGCACCAGGGGAGGTATTTGCATTTCTATCTCTTCTTCGATGCTCCCCTTGGTCATTGGACACAGAGTCATAGTCCCCTCTAGAGCACAGTGGGTTATTTTGATGATTGGCGGGCGTAAGGTTGGCCTCCTTAACCTTTATGCACCCAACTTGAGAGGGGATCATGTCCTCCTTTGGAAGGAGTTGCTCTCTTGGTCACATATTGCAGATTCTTGGATTATTGGGGGCGATTTCAACATGGTTGAAATGCCTTGAGACAAAAGAGGGGGTAGGGAAGGTGGCATTCACTCCCTGGAGAGAGCAGATGGGATGCCTTCCTTTTTCAATTCAGTGGCAGAGATACTTGGTATGACGATGCTTTTCACACTCAGCCACAATCTCTTATGTTTTCTTCGTCAAACAGGAGAGTTAGCATGCCTATCCATGCACGGATTGACAGATTTTATGTGGATGATTGGGTAATGGACAGAGGTGGGACAATTTGCATCAGTGCAGGGGTTTCCACTTCAAATCATTTTCCGGTTGTTTTGGTGATTTTAGAGCCTCGGGCAAGAGGCCACTCTGCCAGTATCAGGATTCTAGATGCCCTCTACGCAGAGGAGGGCCTCACAGAGGCAGTGCTACAAATTTGGGATTCTCACCTGCAGGGTGGGCAGCCGTCCCCGTCAGATGTGGCTGCAGCCCTCACTACTATTAGCAGCTTTTATCATTATGTTGCTAGTATTAGGAGAGATAAGATTCGTAGGAGAGAGATTGCCATTCGACAATAGCTGGCAGCTCTTCAGAGAGAACAGCAAAAACGGCCTACAGATGCTTGGATTCAGGAGTGCCTTGCTGCAGCAAGGGCTCATTAGCATACACTTTTAGATCATAGAGTAGAGTATGCCTTTCACGCCAGAAAGTCTTTCTGGACGCGGAGGTAAAGTCAAACAAGCAATTCTTCTCTACTCTCGACCCTAGACATAGTAGAGAGAGTGTTTCGCAGCTTGTTGACTCAGACGGGATACTTCAGACACATCCAGATGCCGTCATGCAGATTGCTTCAGATTACTATGCCTCCCTTCTGACTGCAGATCCTGATTCACAGGCCAGAGATGATGCTAGACAGGTTATTTGGCAGCATATTCCTATGTTGGTGGATAGAGGTATGAGAGCCTCACTTGATGCATGCTTCACCAACATAGAGTTCAGGACCGATCTTACTGCCCTTCATAAGGGTAGTTGTCCAGGGTCAGATGGGCTTACACCTTTTTTAAAATTTTTTTGGGATCAGATCGGGGACTACATCACCTCAGCCCTGCAGGGCATTTGGGACTCGGGTGAGATGCTGAACTCACTCTCGGAGGGTCTCATTCATCTTATCCCAAAAGGAGGTTGCAGAAATTTAGTGTCTCAGTGGAGACCGATCACCTTACTGGGCACTTTGTATAAGATCTTGGCGAAAGCCATTAGCCTGCGATTGCAGCCCATCCTACCAGATCTTATACATGACACACAGACAGACAGGCTTTGCCCATGGCAGAAGCATTTTTGATAATATATTCTCATTTTGGGAGGCTTCTGAGTGGGATATGCATGAGGGCCATAGACTGACAATTCTACTCCTGGATTTCGAAAAAGCATACGACAGGGTAGATTGGGGTTTTCTAGAGGGAACCCTTCTTCGCTTTGGATTTTCAGATTTGTGAATTAGAGGGGTTTCTGCTCTTTACAAGTCAGCCCATAGCCAAGTACTCATTGGTGGAGTCAGGGCAGACAGGTTTCAGATATCCAAATCAGTCCGACAAGGATGCCCTCTAGCCCCCTTTCTATTCTTATTTGTGGCTGAAGCTATGAGCCTCTATATCAGAGCTCAAGCTGATATTTTTGGGCTGAGACTTCCGTTGAGACAGGAAGAGGAGTTGCTGGACCGTGAGCTAGCAGATGACAGCTTTTTTTTTGGATGCCACTCCACAAACACTCACCTCTTTCAGGACAGGCCTTGGATTTATTTTGCATTGCAGCAGGGGCTCACATTAATTGGAACAAATCCAATGGTTTCTAGATTAGTGATGAGGACACTCCAGATTGGGGTGCTGATATTGGATTTACTTGGATTCAGAGGGGTGTCTCCGTCAGGTATCTTGGATGCCAGGTTGGGGTGGGCATTTCTCTAGCACAACAGTTCGCTCCCGTGTTGGAGAGCATCAGAAGGAAACTCCTATTTTGGAGTTCGGCCAGACTTGACCTTGCATCCAGAGTGGTGGTTGTAAACCAGGTACTGTTGGCTACAACCTAGTTTGTTTGCTCTTGTTGGTGTCGATCTACAAGCAGTATCACTCAGCTCAAGAGACCTATCATGAATTTTTTGTGGAGTGGATTAGACGGCACTTCAGATGTGATAGCCAAGGTGGCTTGGGGGATGCACATGAGGATACCCTTGTCTTTCAGGTTCATGCAGGAGGCAGACTCCATAGATCTTCAGAGGACATTCTTTGGAGGCTCCTTTTCAGCCTGTCAGGATTGCAGGATACATGGAGATGGGTAGAGACTCACAGTGGTATCTTGATCCAGACCCCGTTCTCCTGGCTATTGGATCTTGGAGGCTTTGGCTGTATGGAGGTTCCCCTATTAGATCCTTGCAGTGGGATCCCAGTGGGATCCAGGGAAATGGGAGTGGATAGTTACAGGGCACTGAGAGAAGAGCATCCCCTTCTTTCGTTACACGGTTAAAAATGCAAAAGAGCTCATTGGGATACTTTTCAGATTTCTACAAACATGCAGAAAAACTTTTGGAGGAGGCTTTGGAAATCTCTCTGGAATAGGAAAATCATGTTATTCATCTAGCTTACTATTCATGGAGGGATTGCAGTGAACCTGTGGAGATCCAAGTTCGGGGCTGACCCTACATGTCCTCGATGCCACTCAGCAGTTGAGTCAGTGCAGCACTGCCCTTGGGAGTGCACTCAGGCAAGGACGATTTGGAAGGTGTTGCTAGGACACTTTGCACTTTTCATAGAGCACCCTTCTTCATGACTTGGGGATCAGTTGCTTGGTTGTCACTGAAGAGACATGGTAGCTAGCTAGGAATGGAATGGAAATATGAAAAGCATAATGAAAGGCAAAATGGAAAGGAAGGAAAGTACAAGTGCAAGGCAATAACCAAAATACTCACAATGTATTGATAGCTTGATGTTGACTGATATATTGGATAATAGACAAGTACAACAATATATAGTGTGCCACTAGACTCTAGAAAGTCACAATGTCTATGGGATATCTCCCAATATGACACGTGGCATATCTAGGACTCAATAGACTACAAAACCAATAGTACACTCATTTTTTACTCAATTTGGCTTCATATTCCAACACCCCCCCATGAAGACAAGGTGAGAGACTACTGGAATGGAACCAAGTACAGAAGATCACAATGACAGTCTAGGGTGAGGGACTATTGGAATGGAACCAAGAACAGAACATGACAATGACGGTCAGCAAACTGTGCACCCTATGTAACTCAGAGGCTAAAGTCTGAGTGTGTTCAGAGGTTGATCCAAGCACTCTCATGGCTTGAGACAACATGCTCAGAGGCTCACATTATAGCATGGATACATGACCAGCTCATAGGTCTAGGATACATCACCATCCTGGAACTTGGCCAGGCCTGATAACGAGACCTATCAAAGCCAATACATGGCTCCCACAATACATCCTCTCTGCCCACCATCTAGCTGCCCACGCTGCTTCTAGCTGCCCACTCAGTTGCTCCTACTGCTCACGCTTCTCCTGTTGCCCACGAAGCTCTATCTTCTCTCCATTCAAGCTGCCACATTGCACACCTCATCCGCCTTCTATAACGGTGTGTAGACTCCACACTAATTTGCAGCAAGAAGATAAAGAAAAATGATCTTGATGTAAGGTACGGTTACTTTCCGGCTTCTCTAATTACTTCTCTTATTGCCCGTGGTGCTAGGCTTGCACATTGAGTGACTCTACTAGTCCTTGTGGCACCTCCGGCCTCTACATCGGTTTTTAGGTGACTCTCCATCTTCTATCTTGAGAGTCATGCCATGACCACTCCATGTAGCTACCCCATGGACTTCACCGACACATATTTTGGGGCATCCATGCCTAGTGCTTCATCAACATCGTCATCAACTCACAGGGATGTACACACATGTGCAGTGGCTACTTGGAGGACATCTCTTCCTCCTAAGAGATCTATTTTTATGATTCCTACAGCTTGATGTGTTTTGGGGTCCTCTGCCCTAGGTAGTCCCCCTAAAATGATTTGTATTGAGTGTTTGGTTTTCATTGACTCTAAAGGTCCTCTCCCTTGGATAGTCCTCCTAAAAAGATGTATTGGTTTTCCTATTTTGGTGTGTGGCTTCCTAACATGTCCTGTTATGAAGCCAAGGGGGGATGTATTGTGGGAGCCATGTATTGGCGTTCATAGGTTTAGAGGAGCAACAGAAACAGCACCACTCCAGGACATCTTTATAGCTGAAGGAAGGAGCACCAAGGAAAGGGAAGAGAGGTGGCAAAAGCTCAAGTTGGAGAAGACAACGGTTGAGGAGAATCCCAATGTTGATGACGCCTTCAATGGAGAGGAGTAGGGAAGGGGAGCTCCTCCAAGAGAAGAGAGGGCAGCTTCTCTTTTGGCCACCCTCTACCTCATGGAGAAGCAAGGAGGAAGGGAAGGGCTAGGAAGGAAGGCTCTGATATCAAATGAAGAGACATGGTAGCTAGCTAGGAACAGAATGGAAATATGAAAAGCATAATGAAAGGCAAAATGGAAAGGAAGGAAAGTACAAGTGCAAGGCAATAACCACAATATATTGATAGCTTGATGTTAACTGATATATTAGATAATAGACAAGTACAACAATATATAGTGTGCCACTAGACTTTAGAAAGTCACAATGTCTATGGGATATCTCCCAATATGACACGTGGAATGTCTAGGACTCACTAGACTATAAAACCACTAGTACACTCATTTTTGACTCACTTTGGGGCTTCATATTCCAATAGTCGCTCACTGGTCCACGGGCTTTATTTGAGGGACATGACACGGACATAGCTTTCTTTCTTCGACGACATCTTGTGGAGTCATGCTCCCTCCGGGATGTTCCGTTTACTCCATTCAGAGCTCCCCACGCTTATGTAGACACATCTTGGGAGATTCTGGCTAGTATCACAGCATGGCATATTTGGAGAGCCAGATGTACAGAGACTTTGGAGGACTCCCAGGTTTACCCTTCTCACACTATGGCTAGTATCTGGGCAGATACTATACACACTTTGATGGCCATTTGGGCAAATATATAGGGAACCTCCAGGACTGCTACTGCTAGGAGGGTTGCTTTTCTCAGAGTCTGGAAGGATTGTCCTTTCTTCTCTGACTCTCCTTCAGGGATGAGGTGGCATTTTCAGCCGCCACCCGGGATTTTTGTTTGCTCATTCAGAGCTGTTTTTTCTCATGCTTGACATGATGTACTCCCGCACTTGAGCTTGCTCTGCAGTTTTTATTCATTGAAGTACTTTTCTTGAAAAAAATAAAATGCCTCAAAAGGCATCATGTCAACCAATGCTTGTGTAGGGCAGCGATTCCTTTTTTTTTTCCTTCATAAAAGATACTTCTATTAAGTAAGAAAGAAACCCGCTAGAGCAAGCTCTGTGCGGAAATACACCATGCTAAGCATGTAATAAAAAACACCTCAGAGGAATGAGGTAGAAAGAAACCAAGGCTGAGGCTGAAAATGCCATCTCAACCCTGTAGAAGTCTCAGCAAAGAAGGGAGAGTCGCTCCAATCTCTGAGAAAAGTAACTCTCCTAGAGGAGGCTGCTCGAGATGATCCCTGCATGGTCGCCCTAATGGCCATCAGAGTGTGTATCGTATCTGTCCAAGTACTAGCCAAGATCTGAGAAGGGTGAACCTGAGAACCCTCCAAAGCCTCAGTGCATCAAGCTCTCCAAATGTGCCATGCTGCTGCAATGCTAGCTAGGATCTCCCATGGAGAGTCGATTGAGGAGTGAGCAGCCCTGAAAAGAGTGGCCGGAACATCCTCTAGAGACCACGACTCCACAAGGTGTCATCGGATGTGAAGAGCCCAAGAGGAATCAAGTCTCTCAAAAAATACCTGGGGCCCTGAAAGAGTAAGCCAACCCACTGATCCCCAGGTCATATAGAAAGGTAGGCGAACAAAAGTGCTGAAAAGTCTTGCAATCCCCTTCCATATGATTCTCGCCTGTCTGCAATCCCAAAGGCAGTGCTGTATTGTCTCCAAAGCAGAAAGGCAGCGAGGGCAAGAAGGGTCTCCGAACTTGGACCTCCAATGGTTTACTACTATCCCACCATGAATAGAATGCCAAAAGAAGAGAGTGATTTTTCTATTCCGGTGGGATTTCCAGAGTCTCTGCCAAAAAAATTTCTGCAAGTCAGCAGGAATCTGAAAGTTCTCCCAATGATGCGCTCTGGTGGGCCTCCAACCCCTACAGCTGAGCTGGAATTTCCTGGCATTACTGACCGTGTAACAAAAGAAGGGGATGCCCTTCTCTCGGTGCCCTTCATCTATCCATTCCCATTCCCCAGGGTCCCACTGCAAAAACTTAATTGGGACACCTCCATAGAGCCACAGCCTCCATGAGCCAAGGGCGAGGAGAAGCGGGTCAGGATCCAAGTACCACTGTGAAAGAGAGCCATGCTCCATGAAGCCCACTATCCTGGCTAGCTGAAATGGTACCTCCAACAAGATATCGCCTGTGGATCTGGACAGCCTGCCCCACGAAGAAACATCGAATACTAAGGCATCCTCATGTGGGTCAAGAAAAGCAATCACCTGTAAAGGAACTCCCAATCTGGAAAATGCCCCCATCCAGGTGGAGCAAGTAATAGGTGTGTCATCTGTGTCCACCCAATCCAAGGGCAAGGCTACATCAATCTGTTGGACTCTCCCTACACTCCCTCTGAGATTAAGAACCATCTGGACCTGTTGGTTTGCAAGAAGCTTCCTGAAGGCTTTCCATGCTCCCACTATAGATGCATGGCCCCTCTCCCATCTTGGCCACTGCATGTAAGAAAAAGCTCCAAGTGGTCTGCCAAGCTCATCCAAAATCCTGTCATTCCACATGATAGGCTGCCTTTCAATCTCTTCACGGGTGGATGGGAGCCATAAGAGGGGGAGGGGGAGACCTCAGGTGGGCTGTGGTGAAAACCCATCTAGTACTGTGTGTCCAATCCTCTCCTGAAGTGGGCGTGCGAGACTGTATGCATCTGATAAAAAAATCCTTCCAAGGCTCTTGCCCTGGCATAAGCCCTCTCACAACGAACTTGCAGAGTAAAGCTCTGCACTGTAGATCTGGGTCGATGATATTCAAATCCCCTTCTCTTGTAGGAAGAATCAAAGTCTCCCAAGCCACCCTGGCTGTAACATCAGTTGTGCCATCTAGACCACTCCATAAAAAGTATCGTACAAGCCTCTTCAACTGAGTGATACAATCCCTAGAGTGGCACCAACAAGAGCATACAAACCATGCTGTGGCTAGAAGAACCTGGTTAACCACCACCACCTGGAGGCCAAATCAAGTTTGGCTGAGCTCCAGAAAAGGAGCTTTCTTCTTATGCTTTCCAACACTGGAGCAAACTGTTGTGAAGGAGAGATGCCCACCCCAACCTGGCAGCCCAAATATCTGACAGAGATGCCCCTCTGTACCCAAGTGAAGCCAATATCATTACCCCAATCCGGGGTGTCATCCTCGCAAATCCAAAAACCACTGGATTTATGCCAATTAATGTGTGCACCTGCAGCCGTGTAAAACAAATCCAAGGCTTTCTGAAAGGAAGTGAGTGTCCTGGGGGAGGCATCCAAAAAAACGGCCGTGTCATTTGCCAACTCACTATCCAGGAGCTCTTCTTCCTGGCGGATAGGAAGCCTCAGCCCATAAATATCAGCTTGAGATCTAATGTAGATACTCATAGCTTCTGCCACAAACAGAAAAAGAAACGGGGCAAGAGGACATCCCTGGCGGACGGCAGATCTGGAAATCTGAAACCTGTCCCCTCTTACCCCCCCAATGAGCAACTGGCTATGGGCTGATCTGTAGAGAAAGGAAACTCCTCTAATCCATGCATCTGAAAAACGAAAGCGAGATAGAGTACCCTCTTAAAAATCCCAGTCTACTCTGTCATAAGCTTTCTCAAAGTCCAAGAGTAGAATGGCCAATCTCTGGTGGCTCTGCATGGCCCATTCTGAGGCCTCCCAAAATGAGAAAATATTATCAAAAATACTTCTGTCATGCACAAACCCTGTCTGCGTGTCATGAATCAAATCTGGAAGAAAAACCTGTAGCCGTAGACTAATGGCTTTCGCCAGAATCTTGTAAAAAGTGCCCAATAGAGTGATGGGTCTCCATTGAGACACAAGATTCCTATTACCCCCCTTTGGGATGAGATGAATGAGACCATCTGTAAGTGAGTCCGGCATCTCACCAGAGTCCCACATGCCCTGCAGGGCTGATGTAATGTGATCACCAATCTGCTCCCAAAAAGTAATAAAAAAGGAGGAGGTAAGTCCATCTGAACCTGGGCACTTGCCCTTGTGAAGGGCAAGTAATGCAGTCTTGAATTTTGCATTGGTGAAAGGTGCATCCAGAGAAACATACATCTCATCCTTCACCAATACAGGGATACACTGCCAAATAACCTCTCTAGCATCATCAATGGCCTGTGTGCCTGGATCTACAGTAAGGGATGCAAATATATCTGAAGCTACACGCATGACAGCATCAGGATCTGCCTGTAACACCCTGTCTGAGTCAACAAGCTGCGAAACACTATCTCTACTATGTATGGGCCCATGAGTAGAGAAAAAGTGTTTGTTGACCCTGCCACCCATCTGAATCCAAAAGGATTCGCGTGCATGAAAGGCATATTCTGCTCTCTGATCCAACAATGTCTGCAAATGAGCCCTTGCTGCAGCAAGGCGCTCCTGAATCCAAGCATCTGTGGGCCTCTTCTGCTCTTCCCTCTGAAGGGACGCTAACTGCTGGCGTATACCAATCTCACATATGAGAATCTCATGTCTCCTAGAATCAGCGACTGTATGATAATAGTCACCAATTCCGGATAAGGTTGCAGCTACCTGAGATGGGTGGACAGCTTCACCCTGTATGTGAGAAACCCAAATCTGTAAAATATCCTCCGTGAGGCTCTCCTCTACATAAAAAGCATCCGGAATCCTGACACTAGCAAAGCGTCCTCTCCGATGAGGCTCAAGAATCTGCAACACCACTGGAAAATGATCTGAGGTGGAAACCCCAGTAGAAATGCATACAGATCCTCCTCTGTCAAGTGCCCAATCGTCTACATAAAATCTGTCAATCCGTGCATGAATGGGCATGTGTATTCTCCTGTACCCAATCGTCTACATAAAATCTGTGAATCCGTGCATGAATGGGCATGCCACAGTCACTCCTGTACTCTTGGTAGGGCAGCGATTCTGAATATAGTGGCTGTAACAATTGCTTCACCGCAAAATGCCTTTGACATTCTCTTAAATTTCATCATACACCGTGTCGTCTCCATGAAAGTCTTGTTCTTACTCTCTGCAATCAGATTATGATGAGGCATGTATGGCATTGTTTTGCGATGCCTTATCCCATGCTCTTTCAGGTATCCCTCAAAAGCATGTGAAGTATACTCTCTGCCATTGTCAGAATTAAGTGTTCCAAATTTAGAATTGGTTTGGTTCTCATCCAATGCTTTGAACTCCTTAAACTAATAGAACACTTCAGATTTGCTTTTCATGAGAAAGAGCCAAGTGAACCTAGAATAATCATCAATGAATGTGACAAAATACCGATACCCTCTATGGGTTGTGATATTCTTTGGTCCATAAATATCACTATGCACAATCTGCAAGA
Organism: Dipteris shenzhenensis; assembly: GCF_047967505.1. Classification (NCBI taxonomy): domain Eukaryota; kingdom Viridiplantae; phylum Streptophyta; class Polypodiopsida; order Gleicheniales; family Dipteridaceae; genus Dipteris; species Dipteris shenzhenensis. The sequence goes on from NC_141617.1 coordinate 42,562,105, forward strand.
CCCTTTGTCTTCTTACTAACCCTAGACCACCATCCTTTTGGAATGGTAGGTCATGCAACTTTCCAAGAGCACAAGCTTCATACACCTCTTGAGTGGGCTGCTGTAATTTTGGCAATCCTTCAACCATATTATGATTATGCAAATATGCCAAAGCTCTGCGATGTGCATGACCAAACCTGGCATGCCATTAATCATTTGGAGTAGCAGAAGAGATAACCATAGCATGCTGATTATAGGACTGAGCATCAAGCTTGTAAAGACCCATGTTGGCCTCATAAGAACCTGTAGCCACAATATCATACCCTTTCTTTGAATCCTTGATCTTGCATTGATCATCCTAGAATTCCAAAAGCATGTGTTGATCATAGGCCATGGATGGAACGAAAACAAGGTTTTTCCTCAAGCTAGGAACATATCAGACATCATGGATATACTTTTTATTTCCTGAATCCAAAAGTATGGGAACATCTCCCATTCTATGATGTCCTGAGTCACGAGTGGCATCATTGGCACAAGTAATATGTCTGCCATGAACAGGTTTGATTTCTTCAAACCACTCTTTCTTGTGAGTCATGTGCTTTGATGCACCACTATCTAGATATGGGTGTTTATTTTTTGCGAGCTTTTTTATTTTTTTGCGAGCTTTTCTTGGCTGAGGTCGGGGAACTTGATTTTTTTGGTCATTTTTTCAAACATTATATAACACAACTATTGGGGGACTTCATATGATATAAGTCTCACATATGTTGAGAAACACTTATAACACAACCCATTATTTCTTCAAACCACTCTTTCTTGTGAGTCATGTGCTTTGATGCACCACTATCTAGATATGAGTGTTTATTTTTTGCGAGCTTTTTTATTTTTTTGCGAGCTTTTCTTGGCTGAGGTCGGGGAACTTGATTTTTTTTGTCATTTTTTCAAACATCATATAACACAACTATTGGGGGACTTCATATGATATAAGACTCACATATGTTGAGAAACACTTATAACACAACCCTTGATCCATGATCACTTTAAAAGTAAAGTTAGTTGGTAAGGATCTAGGACATGGATTTAAAGCTCAAGAAAACAGGGTAAGGGTTTCAAATGATATATTATTGTGTGGTAGCATATTCAGAGTATTCTAAACAAAAAGTGTACAATAGAAAATGGTTTGCCTGAGCTGCTGCTCCTCCCCGTGAGCTACTGCCCTCCCCTCTCCCTCTCTCAGCCAGCCCCCTCTCCCTCTCCCTCTCCCTCTCTCAGCCAGCCCCCTCTCCCTCTCCCTCTCCCTCGCTGCCCCCCCCTCTCCCCCCCTCGCTGCTCCTCCTCTCCCTCCCCTCTCGCCAGCCCCCTCTCCCTCCTCCCTCACCCTCACTCTCCCTCTCCCCTTCCTCCTCTCCGCCCTCCCTCTCCCCCCCCCACTATCCCCTACCTCTCCCTCCCTGCCCAACCTCTCCCCCACCCGTCAGCCCCCCCGCCCCCCTTCTCCTCCCCCGTCCCCTCCGACGTCATCCCTCTCCCTCGCCAGCCCCCCCCCCCGCTGCCCCCCTCCCCGCTGCCCCTTTCTCCTCTCCCCTCCCCCGCTGCCCCTTCCCCACTGCCCCCTTCTCCTCCGCCCTCCCTCTCCCCCGGCAGCCCCCCCGCCCCCTTCTCCTCCCCCGCCCCCCCTCGCCCTCCCTCTCCCCCCCCGCTGCTCTCCCCCTCCCCGCTGCCCCCTTCTCCTCCGCCCTCCCTCTCCCCCATCCCCTTCTCCTCCCCCGCCCCCCTCCCTCCCCCACGCTCTCCCCTCCGCCCCGCTGCTCTTACCCCCCAAGGTGACCCCCCCCCCCCCCCCCAAAAAAAAAAAAAAAAAAAAAAGAGTTAAAAAAAAAAAACCTCCTCCCTCTCCCTCCCCGCCCCCTTCCTCCCTATCTCAGCTCCCCACGCCTCCCCCTCAGCCTACCTCCATCTCCCCTCTCTTTCTCCTTCTTCCTGCCCCTCTCTTTCCCTTCCCTTCCCCTCTCTCCTACCCTCTCTTTCTCCTTCTTCCTGCGCCCGCGTTCAGGGTGTCCTGGGCAGTAGTTTCACGAACGGAGCTTTTTCAGTGTTGGAATCGGCCTTTTCACATCGATTGGCGAATGGATCCCCATTCAGCCAATCTCCGTCCACCTCCACCGGCCGCGAGAACCATCATTTTTTCAGAAGACAAGCTGCAACAGCTCAAGAAAGATGTGGAATTAGAGGGCTCCACATCACTTTTCGCCCGCATCTTTGGGTCACACCCTTCCAGATCACAAGCTAGAGACTGGATGCTAGTGGTGTTACTAGGAGACCTCGCCCCTCACCTCAGGGATATTCGACTTTTGGGACATGGATTCTTCCAAGTGGTTTTCGACTCCCACGAGTCCACAGCCCTTGTTCTCAAAGCTAATCCCCTGGCTTTGGGTTCGAGGAGGATCTTTCTTTTGCCCTACACCTTGGGCTTCGATCCGGTTGAGGAGGACAGGCAGGTCACATCACTATTCATTAGGTTTCCTGGTCTTCCTCAGGTCTACCATCGATTGCTTGCCACTATCGGAGCCACATTCGGAGTGTGGTCACGGAGATCCCCTCCCTTCCTGGCATGCCTTCTTCCTTGGCAAAGGCAGTCAATGCAGACGGGGTGCCTCGTGTTAGGGTCATTGTCTCTGACCCTAACATCTCAGATGACCACATTATGCTTCAGCGTCCAGACGGCTCTCTCTTTCGACAAAGAGTCGAGATTTCAGGTAGACAGGACCAGTGCAGGATTTGCAGGACCCTTGGGCACTTTGCTAGAGATTGCCCAAGGAAGAGAAAAAGACCCAAGAGGTCTTCTGGTGCGGCTCCTTCACGTACTACCACGACAGCACCTCCCCAGCACCCTGTACCACGCACTCCTTCACGTACTATCCTGAAAGAATGGGCCAGCTTCAAGAGTACTCTTCGCAGGATTCCCCCATCCACCCGTGAAGAGATTGAAAGGCAGCCTATCATGTGGAATGATAGGATTTTGGATGAGCTTGGCAGACCACTTGGAGCTTCTCCTTACATGCAGTGGCCAAGATGGGAGAGGGGCCCTGCATCTACAGTGGGAGCATGGAAAGCCTTTAGGAAGCTTCCTGGACCAACAGGCCCAGATGGTTCTTAATCTCAGAGGGAGTGCAGGGAGAGTCCAGCAGATTGATGCAGCCTTGCCCTTGGATTGGGTGGACACAGATGACATGCCTATTACTTGCTCCACCTGGATGGGGGCATTTTCCAGATTGGGAGTTCCTTTACAAGTGATTGCTTTTCTTGACCCACATGAGGATGCCTTAGTATTTGATGTTTCTTCGGGGGGCAGGCTGTCCAGATCCACAGACGATATCTTGTTGGATGTACCGTTTCAGCCAGTCAGGATAGTGGGCTTCATGGAGCATGGCTCTCTTTCACAGTGGTACTTGGATCCTGACCCGCTTCTCCTCGCCCTTGGCTCATGGAGGCTGTGGCTCTATGGAGGTGTCCCAATTAGGTTTTTGCAGTGGGACCCTGGGGAATGGGAATGGATAGATAAAGGGCACCGAGAGAAGGGCATCCCCTTCTTTCATTACACGGTCAGTAATGCTAGGAAATTCCAGCTCAGCTCTAGGGGTTGGAAGCCTACCAGAGCTCCTCATTGGGAGAACTTTCAAATTTGTGCTGACTTGCAGAGAATTTTTTGGCAGAGGCTCTGGAAATCCCACCGGAATAGAAAAATCACTCTCTTCTTTTGGCTTTTTATTCATGGTGGGATAGCAGTGAACCATTGGAGGTCCAAGCTCGGAGCTGACCCTTCTTGCCCTCGCTGCCTTTCTGCTTTGGAGACAATACAGCACTGCCTATGGGATTGCAGACAGTAGGTGAGAATCATATGGAAGGGGATTGCAAGACTTTTCAGCACTTTTGTTCGCCTAGCTTTCTATATCACCTGAGGATCAGTGGCTTGGCTTACTCTTTCAGGGCCCCAGGTATTTTTTGAGAGACTTGACTCCTCTTGGGCTCTTCACATCCGACGACAGCTTGTGGAGTCATGCTCTCTAGAGGATGTTCCGGCCACTCTTTTCAGGGCTGCTCACTCCTCGGTCGACTCTCCATGGGAGATCCTAGCTAGCATTGCAGCATGGCACATTTGGAGAGCCAGGTGCACTGAGGCTTTGGAGGGTTCTCAGGTTCACCCTTCTCAGATCTTGGCCAGTACTTGGACAGATACGATACACACTCTGATGGCCATTTGGGCGACCATGCAAGGATCATCTTGAGCAGCCTCCTCCAGGAGAGTTACTTTTCTCAGAGATTGGAGAGACTCTCCCTTCTTTGCTGAGACTTCTACAGGGTTGAGATGGCATTTTCAGCCTCAGCCTTGGTTTGTTTCTACCTCATTCCTCTGAGGTGTTTTTATTACATGCTTAGCATGGTGTATTTCCGCACAGAGCTTGCTCTAGCAGGTTTCTTTCTTACTTAATAGAAGTATCTTTATTTAAAAAAAAAAAAAAGAGTATTCTAAATATGCATTAATCTTCGAAACAATGTGGTGACTAGAAGCATGCGCATCTTCAAACCAATGCAAAGGTTAGAAGGATGCATTTTTTATTTGAAGGTAATCATTTCAAAATTGCATTCCAAAAAAACCCTTCAATCATTGATATTCAAACCAATGCAATGATTAGAAGCACGTCTTCAAAGCATCTTTTTGGTCATGCATAGAAAACCATGTCACAAGACAATCATGAAGATACTATTTGGGTCTCTTAAGGCTGACGAAAGCCTTTATGCCAACAAGATGTCCTAACCCACCTAGCTCTTTGGGTTCTCTAAACCATTTCACAAGACAATTATAAAGATACTCTTTGAGGTCTCTATGGACAAGAAGCTAACCTTTATCCCAACAAGGCCTCCTAGTTCTAGTTAAAAACTGCCAATTATACGTGTTCAATAGAAAGTTAAATGAAAACTTTTTAATTATGTATAATTTTGACACTCTAACACAAGCAATGGATTTGTTCATATCACACTGATCGTTTTGAATACAAACATGACCATGTTTGGAGTCTTATTGACTAAGTTATGGCCAAAATAAGACTCGCTGTCCAAGCCCTTGAAGCACTTGAGGGACTGCACTAGCGCACCCCCTAGCTGGGCTTGGGAGGCTTGGACAACCAATCTTATTTTGGCCATAACTTGGTCAATATGACTCCAAATATGGTCATGTTTGTAGTTAAAATGATCGGTGTGATATGAACAAAGCCATTTCTTGTGTTATAGTTTCAAAATTCTACATATTTAAAAAGTTTTAATTTCATAAGAGCTTGAACTTATCATGCTACACATGGACATAATGTTTTGCCAACCATCATTGTATATCAATAGTTTAAACATATATACTTAGTAGTTATTAACAATCAATAATTTCAACAAAATCATAATCAATGATACTAAAAGGGCATCATTATTAGCTATCATTATTAGCTTCACGTGAAGGGGAAGATTGTCCTAAACAAAGATGAAAAAAAGAGCCCGAGACCAACACAATCCCTAGCTGAGCTCTAGGGACTCCATCACACACGTTTATTCTTGCTCATGGTGACGTGAAGGTGATCCATAATTGGTGTCCGTAATGGTTATAAGGTGATCAATGATTTATTGGTTGTATTATTACACATTTTACTCATGTGCATTAATTATCCTTACTATCATATTAATTAGTTGTTCCTTGATCATATGGATAGCAAAAATTCAGCGAGCTGCAAGAAGTTGTTTTAGAGGAAATATGGTAGAAGGAGCTTCATGGGTCCCCCAATTTCATTTATTTTTTGTTCACTTCACAAAATCCTTCCTTTGAGGCTCAAATAAAGATAGCAAGAAAACCCTTAAGCTCACAAATGTGTAATTTTTAGTGTTCCTTTTCATGTCTTTTCCATTCACAACTCAAAAAAGCTCGCAAAAAAATATCCCCCTCTAGATACCAAGTATTTATGGTAGCAAATGAAGAATCCCCAGATGAAGCAAGAGAAGCATCATGTGCAACTAAATCCCCCCTAGCACCAAAGCTATCCTAAAATGCAATAAACACATAATCCTTTCCCTCTTGTGCAAAGTTTGCATGAGATGGTGAAGCATTGGCATTTTCAGCTGGTGCCACATAATTACTACTTGTGCCTTGCCTCTTTTTCTCATTGGCAATCCTTTTTTCACATTTTGCAATGTAATGACCAAGATTCTTGGAATAATTGCATTTACCTTTCTTCACCTTTGCACCTTTATCTGCATTCCTTGCATTTGTGTTTGCATTCCCCTCCTTCCTGTAGGAGGAACAAGTGGCGACTGAGGTGGGGAAGGCACAACAGGGGTTTGCGGAGAGGGGGCAGATACGGCAGGGTCCGAAGTCGCTCCTCCAGAGGGGCTTGAAGAATGTCATGAAGTCGAAGGTTCTTTCTTTGGGTCTCGTGGTACTCCTGTTTGCAGGTCGGTCTCCATGTGCCTACGTCGTTGCCTGTGCTCGCCTCTTACGGTTGGCACGTTGATGTTGATTCTTTCTGGCCCATTTGCTCCATTTCTTTTTCCCTACCTTGGTCCACCTTTTCTCTAAAGGCTCAACCCACGGGGTCTGGCACTATACCTACTGTTGCTGGAACTGCTGCTGTGTCTGCCTATGTAGATGTTGGGGTCCCTATCTCTGGGAGGCTCTCTCCTCTCACCTCTTTCCACTTTCCCTTTGGTTGGGTAGGAGCTTGCCTCACTCTCTATCTTTTTTTGCTCTCTCTACCTAGCACATCGCCTTCTCTGCTTTAGGGTATTTCTATTTGGTTTCTTCCACTTTACCCTAGTCGAGGCTCTTCTTGAAGGCTCTTCCCAGGGTATCGAGGACTTGCTGACATGTCCCCTGCTATACTCCCTTTGGGTGAGCAGCCCGCTACTTGGGGTGCGGTTGTGGGGCATCCCTTCCCTCCCTCTCTTGCAGTCCCTGGCTAGGTGTCCCATCTGCCTACAACGTATACATTGACCTGGTAGGCCCAAAATCTCCAGCCTCTGTGTGAACTCTACACCATCCAGTGTCTCCAGAAAGATCTCCTTCGAGAGAGTCTTCGGATACTCCACAATCAATATGAGCTTGGGGACCCTGTCGTATGCAACCACTGTAGCAGCCATCTACTAAGGCGGCTCTAACACCGTGCCAAAATCTCCCCCAATGGAATGAAGAATGGATTTGTACTCCTTTGGGAGCCCTAGGAATCGGAGTGTCACAGGGAAATGAGGGGCGTGATGGGTGACTCCATATCATCAACCGTGAACCCATGGTATCAAGGGATAAGGTAAATAGGATGAGGACCCAAAAGTATCGGGTTGCGCTCCACCTGTGACCACGTAGTTGAAGAGACATGGCGGTAGGAGAATGCCAAGCTAACCAGAAACGGAATGGAAATACGGAAAGCATAATGGAAAGGCAAAATGTAAAGAAAATGAAAGGACAAGTGCTAGGCAATGATAACCAAAATACTCACATGTAGATAGCTTGATGTTGACTGATGTGATAGACAATAGACAAGTACAACACTATATAGTGTGCCACTAGACTCTAGAAAGTCACAATGTCTATGGGATATCTCCCAATATGACACGTGGCATGTCTAGGACTCACTAGACTATAAAACACACCTAGAACACTCTTTTTTTTTTTTTTTTCCAAGAAAGAGACTTCTATTAAGTAAGAGAAAAAACCCGCGAGAGCAAGCTCAAAGCGGAATACATCATGAAATCATGAGGATAAATAAAAAACCCCCTCAAAGTGAGGTGGAAAACAACCAAGGCTGAGGCTGAAAGTGCCACCTCAACCCTGTAGTAGTCTCAGAGAAGAAAGGAGAATCCTTCCATTCCCTGAAGAAAGAAGCCCTCCTAGCTGAGGCTGCACGGGAGTCTCCCTGCATACCCATCCATACGGCCATCAAAGTATGTACGGTGTCTGTCCAGATACTAGCCAATGTGTGCGAGGGATGAACCTGAGTACCCTCCAAAGCCTCTGTGCATCTGGCTCTCCAGATATGCCAGGATGCTATGCTCGCTAGAATCTCCCAAGAAGTATCCACAGAGGCATGTACAGCTGTAAAAGGAAGGTGTGGTACCACATCCAACGAACAGGACTCAGTCCGACGATGACATCAAACCGAAATGGCCCGAGAGGAGTCAAATCTCTCATAGAATACCTGAGGCCCTGTAAGAGAAAGCCAAGCCACTGAGCCCCATGTCATAAAAAATGGGGAGTGGGCGAAGTGACTGAAAATCCTGGCTACCCCCATCCAAATCATCCTCGCCTGTCTGCAATCCCATAAGCAATGCTGAATAGTCTCCGAAGCAGAGAGGCATCGAGGGCAAGTAGGGTCGGCTCCAAACCTACACCTCCAAAGGTTCACTGCAATCCCACCATGGATAGAAAGCCAAAAGAAGATAGTGATCTTTCTATTCCTGTGGGATTTCCAGAGTCTCCTCCAGAAGCACCTCTGCAGATCCGCAATGATATCAAATGTCTCCCAATGAGGAACTCTGGAAGGTCTCCAACCTCTAAAATGAGGAACACTAATTTTAGACTCACTTTGGCTTCATATTCCAACACCCCCCCATGAAAGCAAGGTGAGAGACTACTAGAATGGAACCAAGAACAAAACATGACAATGACGGTCATCAAACTGTGCACCCTATGTAACTTACAGGCTAAATTCTGAGCGTGTTCAGAGGTTGATCCAAGCACTCTCATGGCTTGAGACTCAACATGCTCAGAGGCTCACGTTATAGCATCGCTACATGACCAGCTGATAGGTCTAGGAATACACCAACATCCTGAAACTCGGACAAGCCTGATAACGAGACCTATCAAAGCCAATACATATGGCTCCCACACTACATTCCCCCTTGGCTTCATAACAAAACATGTTAGAAAGCCACGCACCAAAAAAGGAAAACCAATACATCTTTTTAGGAGGACTATCCAAGGCAGAGGACCCCAAAATACATCAAGCTGCAAGAATAATAAATCAGAAACAAAAGTCCCAATCATTAGGTACATAGACCTCTGAATAGATCTCTTATGATAAGAGATGTCCTCAAAGTAGCCACTACACACGTGTGCACATCCTTGCGAGATGATGACGATGTCGAAGAAGCGCTAGGCAGGAATGCCCCAAAAGATGTGTCGGTGAAGTCCATGGGGTAGCTAGATGGAGCACACACATAGTGACTCTCAAAATAACTAAGGGAGAGTCACCGATGTCGAAGTAGAGGCCGGAGGTGTCACGAGCACTCGGAGAGTCGGTCAAAAGTGGAGCTCGGGCACCAAGGACAATCGGGCGGTAACCAGAGAAGTCGGGAAGTGTTTGGAGCTCACATCAAGCTCGAAGCGCAACTCCAATAGAATGTCGGGCAGAAGGAGAAAATGGTGGGCTGGAGCAGAGATCAACGATGAAGAGGATGGACAGCTCCACGTTGAGCTGGCTGCATCATGCTTGGGCTATCAAATCATTGAGCTCCAGAACAAATTCGCGCGCAGAAACAAAGTTCGTCACTTCTTGCAAGGGCTGTAACTTTTCATAGAAAACTCGGATTTCAATGATGTAAAAACGAAATTTGTAGTACTCAAGGTCCTCTGCAACTTTGCTGAAGACACAAAGCCGTGATTCTGCTACTAGATCCATATAGAAGCGTCACATTGTCCGCAGGTCACAGCTGGAGGATCTCTCATTATGCTTATGATGGCCTACGACAAGTACATAGGTTGAAGGAGTCTAGTAGACTATTCGGAGCAGGCCATGCCCACTCACCTGGGTCCCAATCAAGCTCCGCAAGAGGTCGACCCTAAAAAATCCAAAGTCTCCATCTAATATCCTCTGCAATGCCAGCTCCTGCGAGCTTCCCCCTCCCCCTCCGTACCTCTACCTCCCCCTCCCTCGCCATCCCCGCTCACCGCCGTCTCACCCCCCCTCGCACCTCCGCTCACCCTCGCCACGCTCACCCCCCCCCGGCTCCGTCTCTCCCCCTTACCCCTCCGCTCCACCCCTCCCTGCTTCCGCTCCACTTACACCCCCTCACCCCGCCTCACCCTCCCCGCCTCGCTCCGCCCCCCCTCGCCACGCACACCCCCCCCCCCCCCCCGCTCCGTCTCTCCCCCTTGCCCCTCTGCTCCATCCCCTCCCCGCTTCCGCTCCACTCACACCCCCCCCGCCTCCCGCTCCGCCCACCCACCCCTCGCCCCCCGCCCTCGCCCCCTTTCGCCTCACCGCCCCCCCCTCCATTTACTCCCGTCTCCCCTTCCCGCTCTCCGCCCGTCCCTTCGCTCCTTCTTCTTCTTTTTTTTTTTTTTTTCCGCCTCCCCCGTCCCTTCGCTCTCTTTTTTTTTTTTTCACCCTTCCCCCCGCCCCCCGTCCGCCTCTCGCCCCACTCCGCCTCTCCCCCGCCCCCGCTTCCGTCCCCGCCTCCTCTCCACCGCCCCCGATCCCCGCCCCCACTCCTCCACCCCGCGCCATCTCCGCTTCCTGCCCCCCCATCCCGCTTCCTCCGCCCCCCGCCGCCCTCCATCCTTCCCGCCACACCCAAGCTCCACCCTCCCCGCATCTACCCCCCTCCCTTTTTTGGGTGGCAGCCTTTTCCTCATCGGAAGCCTCGCAGTTTGTCTTGGCGGTATGGCGGCCCCTTGCCCGGAACCGGAGGCCCAAACGGACCCTCCCTCTCCAAATGCCTACCGCGTCATCCTGACAGAGCAACAATCATCTCGGGTTCAGGAGGTTGCCAATGACTTTGCCCTTACCTCTGTTTATGGCAGAGTCATTGGACATTCCCCCTCCAGATCAGCCATCAGGGACTGGATCCAGTCCACCCTCATGCTAGAGGACGGCCATATTGAGGAGGTGGCCCTTATGGGAAGGGGCATCTTCTGGCTCAAACTCTCCAATGCGAAAGCGGCGAGCAACCTGATTGCTGGCTCCCCCACGACTGTGGATGGAAAGATTGTCATGATAGTCCCGTGGTACCGCGGATTTAGCGCGGCGGATTTTGATGCTCGGTTCCGTATACCTCGTCATCCAGTGACGCTAGTTTTTCCAGGTCTTGCTGCTGAGCTACGGCCGATTGTCAGGGACCTGGGCTCCCACTTTGGCTCGGTTATGCACGATACTTTCGCCGATGCGGTGACTATGGCAGGAGCCCCCCGAGTCCGTGTGGCTGCTGTGGCGGATCCTGCGACTCTCCCGACAGTGATCGAGATCGTGACAAATGCCGGCAGCATCACCCAGAGCATGGTAGTCACCGGACAGCCAGGGCAGTGTTTGAGGTGTCACGGCTTCGGGAACCTGGCGGCTGTTTGTCCACGCTTCGCCAGCTCTTCTCGACCCCCCCGCCCCCCCCTCTCCGCCCCCTCCCCCCCCCTCCGGGAAGCCGGACCAGAGTTAGCTGGCGGCTGGACTGAGGTTAGAAGGAAAAGGGGAAAGAACAAGAAGATTTCTGATAAAGGCAAAGAGGCTGAGGTTACCCAACCTGCAGTTGCACCTCAGAGACCTGACAGGCAGCCGCCCCAGGGACCTGGGAGAGCATCTTCTTCGACGGTAGCCCACCCTCCACAGACTCAGGTCCCCCTCTCCTCCTCTCCCCAGCCTCTTCCCATTCAGCCCCAGGCCATCCCCCATCTGCACCCCACTTCTCCCGACCCGCAGCTTCAGCCCCCCCCTCGTCCTCCTCAGTCTTCTCCCCCTCCTTCTCAGCCCCAGTTCCAGATGCATCCCCATCCCTCCCCCCCCCGCCTCTTTCAGCTCTCCCGCAGATCTAGTTGCACCGACGATTCCTCAGCCGAGGGCAGCCCCCGATCCCCCTCCTCCTCCTCCTCCACTAGTCGCCCCTGAGGAGTCTGTGTTGCCTATTCCCCTGCCTCCTCCCCCTCCCCCTCCGCTGGCAAGACACCCTGAGTCTACACCTTCACCGGAGCAGGCTTCTCTATCCGCTAGCCCCTCAGTAGTAGACTCCGACGGGCCTCAGCTTCAGGAGAGAGAGCTCCCCCGCGACTTTTACAGATCTGGCCCCTGGGACTACTTGGATGTGGCCGACCTCGGGACTTTCCCTGCTTGCCTCGACATTAGTATCTTCCTGCTCCGCAAAGGGGCGGATGGGAAGATAGCCGCCTTGGCCCCCAGTGATGGCCCTAGCTTTGCTTTCACGTTCCTTAGCGACGGCACCGAGACCTGGACAGACGACTCGGTATGGGAGGCTCTCAGGGAGCAGACACATGCTCAGGTTTGCTCCTGGATAGGCCTGTCCGGTGGGCAGCTTCTCGAGACTCAGTGGTCCGAGGGTGACGTGCGCCTGTGGTGGCATTGCGCCGCCAAACGCTTCAGACTGATTGTGATCCTCAAGCCCCCCCTGTCTTGGCCCCTCCCCCAAGATGTCGGAGCCTGGACCCCTCAGAAACTCCACGCTTTCTACGGTATGACCACCTCAGAGATCTCGAGCTGGCTCGAGAAAGCTTTCGTTCATGGTACCAAAGGCCTCTCGCCTTTGCTGAAGGTGTTGAAGGACGGGCAGGATGACCCCGCCTCCCCCTCCAAACCTTCCCATAAGCGTCAGCGTCTCCACTCCGAGATGTCAGCTTCTTCTTCAACTTCGACCGCGAGCAGACAGCTGTTCGCAGCCTCCCAGCCCTCACCATGAGCCTACACCTCGTTTCCTGGAATGTGAACGGGTTTCACTCCTCTGGAACCCGTGGTCCTAGGAAGCTCATTTTGAGACAGGAACTTCAGCCAGCAGTGATAGGTCGTTTGGATGTACTTCTGCTCCAGGAGCACAAGCTTTCTGCGGCTCACTCCCGCAGATGCGGGAAGATTCTCCCTGGACGTTCTCACACTTATTGGGAGCCCTCGATCGGCGCACTGGGGAGGAGTGGTGGTGTTTGTACCTCCGTGGGCGAGCAGCTAGCCCAGGGAGTTTTCGGTCATGGCACGCTGATTCCAGGCCGTGCCCTTTGGGTAGGCCTGGAACTGGAGGGATCCAGAGTTGGAGTCCTCAACATTTATGCTCCCACAGATCTCCGTTGTAGAGCCACCTTCTGGAGGACACTTACAGGGATTCTCCCAGACATGGATTCCTGGATTGTTGGAGGTGACTTCAACAATCTGGAGACCTTGGAGGACCAGCAGGGCAGAGGACCGGAGTTTACAGGTATGTCTCAGGCAGAGCAGTCAGCTTGGGACTCTTTTATCTTTGCGACAGGAGGAAGGGACAGTTGGCGAGACCCGTCCTTCCGACGCTGGCACGGGAGCTTGGACTTTTCGTGGGGCTTCCGTAGGGAAGGAGGCTGACTCCTGGAGAGGCCGGATAGATTTTATGTTAGTGATTGGGCCATCGGCAGAGGCGGTCAGGCGGGTATAGTTCCAGGGACGACACTGTCCGACCATGCGCCTGTGTTCTTATCATTTCGATTCGGCAGCTCAGTCCCTTCCCCCCCGCTCATGCCGGATTCCTGACTCCATTTTCTCGAGGGAGGATGTGCGCGCAGCAGTATTTGCAGTCTTTGGGACAGAGACTGGGGCGAGTGCGTGGATCTGGTTGGCTCGGTGGCGCAGGCTTTGCAGGAGTCCAGCCAGATCTGCCAGCTCGCAGCCCTACAGGTTCGACAGGATTGGTGGGGCAGAGAGAGAGCTCTTCGGAGGGACCTTGCCTCCATTCACAGCGACTCCAGCAGGCTTCCCCGGGCTCGGAGGAGCTTCGGATCCAGGCCCTTCGAGCCAGAGCCCTTCTGGAGGAGACACTCCAGCGTCGCTCAGAGTTTTCCTATCACGCCTCTCTCTCCTTCTAGGCCCGGAAGGGTGACCGGATGTGCAGGGAGTTCTTCAGGACGCATGGCCAGAGAGCTGCAGGTGATCAGCTTCGGAGTCTCAGGACAGCGAATGGTCACATCGTTACGGATCCGGGGGAGGTCTTGGGGTTGGCCACTGACTTCTACAGGACCCTCTTCCAGCAGGAGCCGCTTGCCCCTCGTACTCGACGTGACCGTGAGGAGGTGTGGAGGCACATTCCATCCCTGGTCCAGCCTAGCATGCAGGCGACGTTGTTGGCACCGTTCACCATGGACGAGATGTTGGAGGACTTGATGGCCATCGACGGACAGAAATGCCCAGGTGAGGATGGGCTATCCCGGGCATTCTTCACCTCCTTCTGGGACCAGATCCATCAGCCCCTCCTTGCAGCTCTGCAGAGGATTTTCAGCAGCGGTCAGATGCCAGAGAGCCTTTCCTCGGGACTGATTTGCCTCATCCCGAAGGGAGGAGATAGACAGGAGATCCGTCAGTGGCGCCCGATCACTCTCCTTACCACTGCCTACAAAATCCTCGCCAAGATGATCAGCGCCAGAGTTCGGCCTCTACTCCCAGACCTCATCCATGACACTCAGACAGGCTTTGTCCAGGATCGCAGTATCCTGGATAATGTCTTCACCTTCTCAGAGGCGGCGGAGTGGGCTCAGCACAACGGATCACACCTTGCCATTCTACTTCTCGACTTTGAGAAGGCCTACGATCGAGTGGACTGGTCCTTTTTGGAGGGGACTCTGGAGCGGCTAGGTTTCCCAGCAGGTTGGATTCAGGGTATCTCAGCTTTGTACAGGACAGCTTCTAGCAGGGTCATCATTGGAGGCAGGATGGGTGAGTGCTTTAACTTGGAGAGATCAGTGCGTCAGGGCTGCCCCCTTGCTCCTTACCTGTTTCTCTTCTTCGCCGAGGCTATGACTTACTACCTTCGGGCGAGGTCTACAGGGATCAGGGGTGTTCGCCTTCCACTCCGGGAGGACACGGAGCTTTTGGACTCGGAGTACGCAGATGATACAGCCCTGTATGTCCAGGACGATGAGAGGATGCTAGAGAGGGTGCGGATGGCCCTAGAGGTCTTCTGCTCGGCCGCTGGTGCTAAAATCAATTGGAACAAATCAGTTGGTTTTCTCACAGACCCCGGGGCGTGTTCTCAGTGGGGGAGGTTTTTGGGTTTCAGATGGATTCCACGGGGACAGACAGCTAGATACCTTGGTTTTCAGGTTGGCCTAGACATCACGCCAGCTCAGCAGTTTCTCCCGATGCTAGACTCCATCCGACGGAAGCTGGCTTTCTGGAGCACTGCTAAGCTTTCCCTTGCAAGTCGTGCCCTGGTAGTTAACCAGGTCCTCCTAGCCACAGCTTGGTATGTGGCTTCCTGCTGGTGTTTCTCGAGATCCAGCGTGGCACAGCTCAGGAGGCTGGTTCGGAACTTCCTTTGGTCCGGGGAGGATGGTCTCAGAGATACCAGAGCCAGGGTTGCTTGGCAGACAGTCATTCTTCCGCAGGCTGAGGGTGGCCTGGGGGTCATCGATCCAGAGCTTCAGAGTCAGGCCTTGTTAGGCAAGCTTGTCATCCGCGGTTTGACCCCGGGGGGGCAGACGTGGAAGATGTTATTTCAGCAGGGAGCCGGTTCTTGTGTCCCGCGTCGAGGTGGAGAGTGGCTACCGTCCCTCAGGTGGATCTTCACTTCCGCCCCGCTCACTCAGCCCCGTTCCCTACTCGTTCATAGCCTCATCATGGTTTGGAGGCGGCTCCGCCTCAGTCTCATTCAGTCCCCTCCTAGCTGTCAGGAGGAGATCGATCGCCAGCCGCTTATCTGGAACGGTCAGGTCAGAGATGCCGAGGGCCTTCAGTTGGGGGAGAGATCACATATCAGGTGGGATGGCTGGATGAGGGGGCCAGCCCGGTCCCTTCGAGTTTGGAGGGATACGTACAGACATCTGGAGACGGCTGATCTTGCAGACGCAGCTGGAGGTGCACGTGGAGCCCAGGCGAGACGCACGGAGATCGACGGCGCGATCCCAGCTGATTGGTTGGTTCCACCTGAGCCTCAGGCCCTCATGCCTGGTGACGCCCGCTGGCTGGGACAGTTCACCCCCCGTGGCATCCCACTGGTGATCGCAGGACGTATGGATGACTCCTCTATCTCCTTCTTCGCGGTTTTTGGGGATGGACGACTCAGGAGAGAGGATGTGCTTATCAACCCCCTACTCCCATGGCAGAGGGTTCGGGTCGTAGGCCTTTTGGGGAAGGTTTGGCGTACCGATCCTAGCATCGAGCAGGACAAGATGCAGCTTTGGCGTCTCTGGCTCTGGGAGGGGCGGGCCTTGTCAGAGCTTGATTGGGACCCAGGAGAGTGGTGGTGGCCAGAGATTGTGACAGGACAGGGGCCGACTTCCTTCTTCGCCTACAGCACGACTCTGGGCAGGCGAGTTCTTGGGAGGATGCAGAGCCGTCCCCCCACCCAGCGGCCCAGCTGGTATGCACAGGGTATTTCCAGGTTCTTTTTGGGCATTCTGGAAGGCCTTGTGGGAGAGCTGGCGGCCGCGGAAGATCTCATACTTCCTGTGGCTTCTTGCCCACAAAGGTCTTCCAGTGGGGAGCTGGTTGCGGCAGATAGGCCAGGACGGATGCTGCCAGATTTGCCATGAGGATGAGGAGTCACCAAAACACTGCCTGTGGAGCTGCACTCACGCCCAGGAAGTGTGGAGGTGGACTTTCGGGATTCTTACTCGCGCAGCACCAGAGCTAGGATTGATCACTTGGGGCTTCCTTATCACACAGGGGACGTGGGGGGCCGCTCGAGGGTATCCCGCAGCACCTAGCAGAGGCTGATACAGGAGTTCAGGAGAGACAGCCAGTCTGGGAGATTATTAGCAGCATTGCAGGGTGGCACATCTGGACCTCGCGCTGCGTGCAGATCCTCGGTGGCACCTCCTTATCGACTGCCCAGATCATGACGGAGATTTGGAGCGAGATTATTCATAACCTCAGAGGCCAGTGGGACCAGATTCAGGGAGATTCCCGGGCCGGTCAGGCGAAGCGGAGACGCTTCCTCCGGGCTTGGGACACACAGGGCCTCTTCTTCGAGCAGACTTCGCAGGGCCTTCGGTGGCACTACTCACCACCCCGATGGCTGTTCATTCACACTCGTCTTATCCCTCCGTGAGAGTATGATTTATTCTGTTACCTTTTAGGGCTGTGTCCGATTTGTGAACGCAGCCCGTCAGCTACAAGCTGACCTTTTGTATCTTGTTCTCGAAGTAATATAATTAGCACTGTTTTTTCGGCAAAAATATCCTCTGCAATGGTCAACCTAGAAGGATCTGTGGCCCATTCCTTACCCAGGCAACCAATGACCCTGACTCTCTGCCAAAGAAGCTCCTGAGGGCTGAGTGGGATACAATCTGTGAGAGGAGTCCGTCTCAAAATAAATAAACGGTGCCGGTCCTAAGCGAACTCCAATGCATAGCCCAGCCTCACTAAAACAACCTGACCAAGTAGAAATGGAATCAACATATGCTGGATCTGTAAGTACATCCCTTCACTCCTGAGGAATAGCTCTCATGATCAGTAATCTAGTGGCAGCAATCTGTCCAAGTGGCCCATGTCTATCTCTGATCACCTCCTCTGACATCTCCACCCCTCCCCTGAACCAATCTCCAACTGTCACACCCCCTGAGCATGCCATCTGGCCAAGGGAGTCCTAAGTTCTGTACCAAGGGAAGATCCCTGGTACCGAACCAGGGGGTTATGGTAAAGTGGCCGTCGGGCAATTTCCTCTCTGGAGGAGGGAACTGCTCTGATGAGGTGCTGTCGAAAATGATCCCATATCTGAATAAGCCTTTTCACAAGTGGTGAGGAAGGCTGAGAATGCTGGTCCGTCAGGAAGATCCAACTGACTCTACCTGCCCACTGACCTGCTGCTCTGGGGGTGCACTGGTGAATCCCATGCAGTAGGAACTGCTTCCACGGCTGATCTCCTGGAGTCAAACCTCTAACAAGAAGTTTGACTAAAAGGGCTCTGCTCTGCATCTCCGGATCAAGAACCCCAAGTTCTCCCTGCGAGAAAGGTAAAGTGATAGTATCCCATGAGACTCTGGCCCTAGTGTCCTCAGAACCATCACCACCACTCCACAGAAAGTTCCGAAGCAATCTCCTCACCTGACGAATCGAGTCAGCATGAAAGCACCAACATGACGCAAGATACCACATAGTCGCTAGTAGAACCTGGTTGATGTACCAGTGCTCTTCCGGCCAAAGAAAGTCTAACCGTACTCCAGTAGGCTAGCTTTCTTCGGATACTCTCAAGAACTGGGGCAAACTGTTGCATCGGGGACACCTCAATGCCAACCTGGAAGCCTAGATATCTCGTGGAGGTGCCTCTGGGTATCCATACAAAGCCTCTGTCTCCTCCCCATGCTGGGGTATCCTGGTGAGCTCCAGTCCAGATGCCTTTTGATTTGTTCCAATTGACAAGTCCCCCTGAGGCTAGGCATAACTTGTCAATTGAATCCGCAGCAGTAACATGACTATATGCATCTCCTCTGACTGTCAGTGCCATATCATCAGCAAACTCAGTATCCAGAAGCTCCTGCTCCTGCAGGTAGGCAAATGAAGGCCCAAAGTGCCATGACTGGTAGCCTGCATAAAGTATCCCATTGCCTCCACTACGAAAAGGAAAAGGTAAGGTGCAAGCGGGCATCCCTATCGTACCAATCTGGATAGCTGAAAAGCCGGTCCTCTGCCTCCACAGACCACCATCCTGCTAGAAGAGTGAGAGTAAAGTGAGGAGACCCATAAAATCCATCTCTCACTGAAGCCTAGCCTCCTCATAGTACCCTCCAAGAAACCCCAGTCCACCCTGTCATAAGCCTTCTCAAAATCGAGAAGGAGAACTACAATCTCCTGCTGGCTCTCCTTCGCCTAGTGAGTGGCCTCCCAAAAAGTGAAGATATTATCCAAGATACTCCGATCTTGGACAAATCCTGTCTGAGTAGCTCTGATGATATCTGGCAGCATAGGCTTTAAACGAAGGGCCAAGGTCTTCGCCAGGATCTGAGTAATGGGTCTCCAATTATGTAGGACTGTCTTGTCTCCCCCTTTCGGGATGAGACAAATCATACCTGTGCATAATGTCTCACCCAAAGATCCTGTATCGAGAGCCTCTAAAAAGGCAGAAAGTAGATGAGGCCCAATCGTATCCCAGAGAACTCTAAAAAGAAGTGGCGACAAACCGTCCTCCCCCGGGCATCTGTCTCTGGGCAGCTCATGTAATGCATCCGTGATCTCCAGGAGTGATAGTGGGCTATCCAAAACATGACTCATCCTGTTTGAGACCATCTGGGGGACATGACTCCAAATCTCCTCTCTGGCTCTGGTCGTCTCCTCTGTGACTGGATCGGCGGTGTAAAGAGTGGAATAGAAATCAGAAGTGATCTCAACAAGACGATGAGGATCCGTCTGAAGAGAACCGGTCTCATCCACAAGTCTACGAAGACTGTCCGAAGAGTATCTCTGACCCACTGCCCTGAAGAACTCTCTAGAGCATCTATCCCTCTTCTGGATCCAGAAGGTCTGCTGGGAGTAAAACCTGAACTGGGCCCTCCTGCCCTGAATCTCCTCTAGTCTCTTCTGAGCCTCTGAAAGCTGCCCTCTGATGAAAAGAGAATGAGGAAAGCTCTGAATCAATCTCTGAAGTCTGGATACCTCCGCTCTTGCGTTCCGATCTCTGATTTCGAGCTTTTCCTTCTCCTCTTTTGCCCTCAACTGGCAGGCCATGCTGACTCTAGCCAAAGCCCCCTCTACCCACATCAACCAGCCCTGATCCACAAGAGTGTCCTCTAACAACCAAGCCTCTCTCAACCATTCCACGAACTCTGTGTCCTGAAAAACAAAGTCCGGAACTCTCACAAAGCCTGTGCTCTCCAATCGAGAGGTAGGGAGAATCTGTAATAGGACTGGAGCATGGTCAGATAAAACATAACCCAGGCGGATCCCAATCTGTCCTCCTCTGGCCTGGCCCCAATGGCCAATATAAAACCTGTCAAGTCTAACCAAAGAGAGAGAGCCATAAAAAACCCCAGACCAAGAAGAGAACTGAAGACTGTCAGCCAAGTGACGAAAGTCGTCCAATCGAGCTGCATCATGAAGTCCAGCATGTAAAACAAAACTATCCCACTCCACTCTCTCCCTATCAGAAAGGCCACCCTCTGTCTGGCCCGACTTGTCTTCAGAGAATTCAACTATGTTGAAATCTCCTCCAACAATCCAAGTGTCTGCCTAAGGAAGGGACTCTCTGAGCTGTCTCCAAAAAGAACGTCTGCGGGTTGGATCCGTGGGAGCGTACACATTGAGAACACCAACTGCTGTGCTCTCAATCTGAAGAATAACATAGCATGCCCTGCTCTCCACTAGTGTACCCTCTTGGGTGATCTCTGGGGCCCACCTGGCTGAAACTGAAATGCAAACTCCTCCCCTCGTACCAAAAGCGGCACAAATGACTCTCTCTGACGGCGCAGTCCAAAGTCGGCAAGCTCCAAATCTGCCCCAACTCATGTAAGATGGCTCCATCCAAGGGAATAATACTCTGGCGCGAACTGAGGAGCTGAAAGTCAAACCAACCAGCACTCCTGGGCAAATCCAAGTCTCCTTGAACCTCAAAGAACAGAAAGAGAAAGGCCTTGCCACCGAAGCAAGGTCGAAGAGTCCTAGGGCAAGAATGAATCTGCGAGCCGACAATACGGTGAACCGATGAAAACGAGTCATGCTCAAAAGCTGTCTAGCAATCTCGCTGTCAAGTAGCTCAGCTGACCAGCTTTCGCTCCCCCGAGAACAAAAACTGCCTACGGAGAAACGAAGAATGTGCCCCTCTTTGGATAGAGTAACAGATCCCAAGTACTCCTCTACCTCCTCTGACCGTTGACAAAATACCGGGAGAAGTTCCAATCTAGTGAGGGAGTCTGTGGAAACCCCTCGAGCCAAAAAGGACCAAAACTCAACGAGCAGATCTCTGTCAACCATCCTGGGGTCAGGTCTAGGAGTCAGAAGAGCTGAAAAGGGCTGAGCCGTCCTAACTCTGCACCTGGAATAGGTGAGAGGAAGAGGAAGAATATGCGACGAGGTGCCTGTAAGCATGGGTGACTGAAAATCTCGCTCGATCTCATCTGCTAGGATCTCCCAACCCTCACGCCTGCCTGGGTGTACTGAGCGAAATTTGTGACCACACTCGCAAAAGATCTGGATAAACCAGGAGTGAAAAGTTGCGAGGACGAGGTTGTACTGGGAGGGGTGTCTAAGAGGACGCTCCGCATAGCAACAAAAGAAGGTACTGTGCGACGGGGAAGAGAAAGAGGTCTCGAGGGAACCTCATACAGGCGCATGAGATCCTGGGACGGGCTCTGACTCTGACCTGTGTCGTGAAATACCTCTCTCTCAATGGACTGTTGTGAAGAGGCATCCATCATCGTAACTGCAGCCTGAGCAGTCTCCTGCTGGATAACTGTCTCAGAAACCAATATCTGAACCTCCGGGGTAGAAGTGTCAAGAGTCATCAAATCCTGAGCTATTGTCTCCTGCATAGTGTGAGGCCCTGCCTGCGGATGATCCTCTGCATCTCCCATTTCTGGGGTCTCCTGCACGTGTGTCTCAACTCCCTGAGCTACCATCTCCTGCATAGTGTCAAGACCTACCTACGGATGGTCCTCTATATCTCCCCTTTCCGGGGTCTACTACACATGTGTCTCAACTCTGTGCCATCTGTGAGCTCATACCTGGGGCTGCTCGTACTATTGACTCTCCCTCTGTCTCCATCTCCGTCTCCTCCTCCGTGAAAGCTGTTCCGTTGGAGGCACCTCCAAGTCCTGTGAGTTCACTGGAGGCTCCCCCAGAGGAGTCTTCTCTCTCTCTGCTGAATGAATCGAAGCAGGCTCAGAAACCCCTGGAGGCTGAGCTGTAGGTTTTGGGTCACTCGTAGGATGAAAAGTATCCGGAGTCTTTGATCGATGCCAACGACTGGGGCAATCCCTAATAAAGTGACCTCTCTTCTGACAGAAAAGACACTGATCAGGAAGACCCTCGTACAAAACCTTCTGCTGCATCTGGACCCCATCTCCGATGGAGTACGAAATCAAAGTAGGCAAAGGTCGAGGAGGGGGGAACTCTGAAGTGAGTCTAACCCTCGTAACACCAGTACCAGTAAGTGACTGAGCATAGGAAAGTCTAGCACCTGAAGGGATGACTGTACCTGCCACACTAGCCATATGCTCCACAGCTCTGCGACAAGAGCTGACCTCATCAGGAAGTCCAAGGAAAAGCATCCAAAAGGAGACCTGTCGCGGTCCCGGGGAAGTAGAACTAAAGTGCTTCCGCCAAGGCCACAAATGGATGACTCTGCTCTGAAACTGAATCGGTGAACTCATAAGTACTCTTTGAGCCTGCTCTATAGACTGAAGGCCAAAAGAAAAGTACCCTCTGCCAAGCAATCGGAAAACCGTAACTGAGACACCCAAAGAGGCCATGCTGGTGTACACCCAATCACGTAACTGTTGGCCTCTACCAGGTAGAAAGCCAATGATGTGAGTCAAATGAAAACTCTCCTCTGCTACCTCAATCATCTGCACAATGTCGGGAGGAAAAGAAACTGTGACTTCAATCTCCTCAGGTTCGGCGACGGGAGTGGCATTAGTGTCCTCCATTGTCTCAGCTTGCGCTGTCCTAAGGGAAGGAGCTACCTCTGCTGAAACTACCCACCAAGAACTCGCAACCAACCACAAGTAAATCCCCAAAAAACCTGTAAAAATGAATGCTCCGAGATCTTCAGCCTGCGTGGGATGCAAACAGGTCGCTCAATGCTGAAGTAGACAGCTCCGCCAATGCCTGGAAACAGCCCAGGATCTCAGCTCCCCGGAACACAAGTCGAACAGAGTCCCAGAGAGGGCCCTGAAACAGCCCAACCTGAAGCAAGGGAGGGGTGGGCAATCAGCAAGGGAGGGGGCCTGAAAGGCGTCCTGGCGCGGCCAGGACAGCAAGCTGAAGGGGGGCGCGACGCGCGACCAAAACAGCAGGCTGAAGGGGGGCGCAACGCGCGAGCAGACAGGCTGAAGCGGGGGGGGGGAACCTGAGCAGGGCGCTGCCTAGGGGGCCTGCACAGCCAAGGCAGCCTGAGCTGGGCGCTGCCAAGGGGCCTGAGCGGCCAAGGCAGCAGGGCACAGGGTGACCTGAGCTGGGCGCTGCCAAGGGGCCTGCGCGGCCAAGGCAGCTGGGCGCGGCCAAGGGAGCGAAGCACCAAGCGGGCTGGGTGATGGCGGTGGCGGGCAGCTACAGACGGGAGCTCCTCCAACGATGCTAGGAGATGTTTTGCAAACTCTAAAGAAGGGCAAGGAGGATCTTTACATATATTGAATCTGTTGTAATTATATAAGGAAGGTCCAAATCGACCAGCCATAGCCATAGACCATTGCACAAAGTTTGAAAGGGTGTAGAGATTATAATTTGTGATAATCCAGCCAGCCACACGTGATGGTATGACTTCTTTAGAGTGAATTGAAAATCCTACATGCAAAAGAGAAAATTGATACGCCAAGAAATCTTGGTTGCACCTATTGCGAGATTTGTTTGAAAATCACGAACTAACATGCTTCAAGCTTGTCGTATAGAAATAATTTGAACCCTGAAAATGAGGTGTTATGAGTCCTTCATTCCCTTGTATAAAGAACACAACAGGACTCTTCAAAGGATCACAATTAGAATCCTGTAATGAAACCTTGACTGAACTTTGAATAGCTATAAGGAACCATAGAAACACAACTGCAGTTCAAAATAGATTTTACAAACTTGCAATTTTTAAGGAAGGTCATTTTCATGTGTATATATGTTATGGCTGTCAGGAATAAAAACCTTGAATTGTGCTGTCATAGTGCTCGTCAAAAGAGAATAGAAAAACAAACCACCAATTGCTAACAAAAGACCAATGATGCGCTCAGAAAATGTTCGTTCCTGCACGAGTGGTAACAATTAGAATTGCATCCATGAAATAATGAATTACGAGTGAAACCCCCGATTAAATTTTATCTTGGAATCTAGAATGCACATAACTAATAAGCGCATTTTCACATAACAAACAAACTTTAAGATGCAGCCCAGCAGCAGTATTCTGGTTTCAGCAAGGTCCAGACCCTAAGATGTGTACTAGATGAACACAAGCATGACCAAGCATCCCAAAATGATTCTTGCAGTGTTTGATCACGGGTCCTGCAAGATCCAAACAAGGTTGGTGATCAATCAAGAAAGTACTTGAGTGCCAACGAATATATTTCACAAATCAAAGATGATTTGCAAAAATCACAGTCAGATCCATTGTGATTATCTTGTCAATACATGAAGTTGAAGAGATAACATTAAAAGATGAAATATTGATGTCGAATATACAGTGAAAATATACTTCGAATACGGAAATTCTATACAACTTAATGAATCCCTCTTCCCCCTGCCCTTGCTGTCCATGTCTTCCTCTCAGCACTACTGTTACGTCTCCTTTTTGCGTTGGTCATAGCCAGTTTCACCCCTACAGCCCTTGCTGCCTTCTTTGCCCACTTATTCCACTTCAGCCCACCTTATATCCCTTTCTTTTTACCGCTCTTCCCCTTTCTCCTTTCTATCCCTCTGAGAATCTCATTGCCCCTCTGCATGTGTCATGCCCTCTCTACTTTCTGTCTCTGCAAATTACCTCTTTTGTACTCTCTCCTTCTCCATCCCTTCTCCCTTGGTCTGCAATGTTCTTTCCTCTAAGTTTCAACTCACATTTCTCCTTTCTGGCTCTCCTCCACCTGCTTTTTTTTTTTTCAAGAAAGAGACTTCTATTAAGTAAGAGAAAAAACCCGCGAGAGCAAGCTCAAAGCGGAATACATCATGAAATCATGAGGATAAATAAAAAACCCCCTCAGAGTGAGGTGGAAAACAACCAAGGCTGAGGCTGAAAGTGCCACCTCAACCCTGTAGTAGTCTCAGAGAAGAAAGGAGAATCCTTCCATTCCCTGAAGAAAGAAGCCCTCCTAGCTGAGGCTCCACGTGAGTCTCCCTGCATACCCGTCCATACGGCCATCAAAGTATGTACGGTGTCTGTCCAGATTGTCTGTCCAGATACTAGCCAATGTGTGCGAGGGATGAACCTGAGTACCCTCCAAAGCCTCTGTGCATCTGGCTCTCCAGATATGCCAGGATGCTATGCTCACTAGAATCTCCCAAGAAGTATCCACAGAGGCATGTACAGCTGTAAAAGGAAGGTGTGGTACCACATCCAACGAACAGGACTCAGTCTGATGACATCGAACCAAAATGGCCCGAGAGGAGTCAAATCTCTCATAGAATACCTGAGGCCCTATAAGAGAAAGCCAAGCCACTGAGCCCCATGTCATAAAGAATGGGGAGTGGGCAAAGTGACTGAAAATCCTGGCTACCCCCATCCAAATCATCCTCGCCTGTCTGCAATCCCATAAGCAATGTTGTATAGTCTCCGAAGCAGAGAGGTAGCGAGGGCAAGTAGGGTCATATCTGAACCTGGACCTCCAAAGGTTCACTCCAATCCCACCATGGATAGAGAGCCAAAAGAAGATAGTGATCTTTCTATTCCTGTGGGATTTCCAAAGTCTCCTCCAGAAGCACCTCTGCAGATCCACAGTGATATCAAATGTCTCCCAATGAGGAACTCTGGAAGGTCTCCAACCTCTACTACTGAGCTGAAATCTCCTGGCATTACTGACCGTGTAACGAAAGAAGGGGATGCTCTTCTCTCGATGCCCTGCGTCAATCCACTCCCACTCTCCGAAATCCCACTGCAAATACCTGATGGGAACTCCCCCATAGAGCCAGAGCCTCCAAGACCCGGTGGAGAGTAGCCGGTGGTCTGGGTCTAGGAACCACTATGAATCTGATCCTTGCACCAAAAGACCTACAACCCTGATAGGCTGAAAAGCAGACTCAAGCAAGATGTCCTTTGAGGACTTGAGCAATCTGCCACCATCCTAGACACTAAAAACTAAAGCATCCTCCTATGCATCTCGAAAGGCCAAAATCTGAAGCAGAACACCGCCTCTCGTAAAAGTACCTACCCAAGTGGAGGAAGTGAGTGGCATATCATCTGTGTCTACCCAAACCTCTGGAAGGGCTGCCTCAATCTGCAAGATCCTCCCTGCACTCCCCCTGACATGTCCTATCAATCAACCTTGATTTGGTCTCCTTTGGAAGCCTGCGGAAAGCTTTCCAAGACCCCAAAGATGATGCAGGTCCCCTTCCCACCTGGACCACTGCATGTAGAGTGAGGCACCCAGTGGTCTGCCATGATCATCTAAAATACTGTCATTCCACATGATGGGTTGCCTATCAATCTCTTCACGAGAGGAAGGAGGAATCCTCCAAAGAGTGCTTCTGAAACTGGCCCAAGCTTTTAGAATAGCAACCATGAGAGGGGACGAAGGTGATCTGAGGTGTGTTGTGGTGAAGATCCACCTAACACTGCTCATCCAGTCTCCTCCTGAAGAAGGTGTGCACCTCTGTATGCTGCTAATAAGAAAGTCCTTCCACGGTTCCTGCCCTGGCATAAGTCCCTGCACCACCATCTTGCAAAGTAAAGCTCTGCACTGTAAATCTGGATCAATAATATTGAGACCCCCTTCCTGTGTAGGGAGGATGAGGGTCTCCCAAGCCACCCTGGCTAAGGCATCTGCTGTGCCATCAAGCCCACTCCAAAGAAAATTTCTGATCGGTCTTCTGAGCTGAATGATGCAGTCCCTAGAACGGCACCAGTATGAACAAACAAACCAGGCCGTGGCCAAGAGGACCTGGTTGACCACCACAACTCTAGAGGCAAGATCCAACTTGGCTGAGCTCCAAAAAAGAAGCTTCCTCCTAATGCTCTCCAAAACGGGAGCAAACTGCTGCATGGAAGAAATATCCAAGCCGACCTGGCAGCCCAAATACCTGATAGGCACACCCCTCTGAACCCAAGTGAATCCTATGTCAAGCCCCCAAACTGGATTGTCCTCATCACTGATCCAAAAGGCATTGGATTTATGCCAATTTATCTGCGCCCCTGCTGCCAAGCAAAATAAATCCAATGCTGTCCTAAAAGAAGTGAGCGTCTGTGGAGTGGCATCCAAGTAAACTGCTGTGTCATCTGCCAACTCACTGTCAAGAAGCTCCTCTTCCCTTCTGATGGGAAGTTGTCAGCTTGAGATCTAACATAGATACTCATAGCTTCGGCCACGAACAAAAAAAGGAAAGGAGCAGGGGGGCATCCCTGACGGACTGATCTCGAAATCTGAAATCTCTCACCCCTTACCCCACCAATAAGTACCTGGCTGTGGGCTGATCTATACAAAGAGGAAACACCTCTGATCCAAGCATCAGTAAAGCCAAAGCGTAGAAGGGTGCCCTCCAAAAAACCCCAATCTACTCTGTCATAAGCTTTCTCAAAATCCAAAAGTAGAATGGCTAGATCCTGGCCACTCTGCATGGCCCACTCTGAAGCTTCCCAGAAAGAGAAAATGTTATAAAAAATGCTTCTGCCATGCACAAATCCCGTCTGAGTGTCATGAATAAGATCAGGGAGAAGGGGCTGCAATCGAAGGCTGATTGCCTTGGCCAGAATCTTGTAACAAGTCCCCAGAAGTGTGATAGGCCTCCACTGGGACACTAAATTTCTGCAACCTCCTTTCGGGATAAGGTGGATGAGACCCTTTGTAAGCGACCCAGGCATCTCGCCAGAGTCCCAAATGGCCTGTAGGGCTGAAGTAATGTAGTCTCCAATCATATCCCAAAATGCAATGAAAAAAGACGGGGTGAGGCCATCCGAACCTGGGCACTTGCCCTTGTGAAGGGCTGAAAGTGCAGTCCTGAACTCTGTGTTGGTGCATCGAGCAAAACATGCATACCTGGATTCACCAACATAGGGATGCTCTGCCAAATAGCCTGTCTAGCATCCTCTCTACCATGTGTCTCAGGATCAGCAGTAAGAAGGGTGGCATAGAAATCTGAAGCTATGCGTAAGACATCATCAGGCTCTATGTGTAAAACCCCATGTGAGTCAATAAGCTGGGATACACTCTCTCTACTATGTCTAGGGCCAAGAGTAGAGAAAAAGTGTTTATTGACTCTACCACCCATCTGAATCCAGAAGGACTCCCGTGCATGAAAGGCGTACTCTGCTCTCTCATCAAGCAATATCTGGTGATGAGCCCTTGCTGCAGCAAGGCGCTCCTGAATCCAAGCATCTGAAGGCCGTTTCTGCTCTTCCCTCTGCAAAGCTGCCAACTGCTGGCGACAACTGCTGGCGAACACCAATCTCATGTCTGAGAATATCTCGTCTCCTGGTACAAGCAACTGAGCGGTAGAAGTCGCTAATACCAGAAAGGGCAGCAACTACATGTGATGGATATGGCTGCCCACCCTGGACATGAGAAACCCATATCTGTAGGGCTGCCTCTGTAAGGTCCTCCTCTGTGTAAAAGGCATCTGGAATCCTGATGCTGGTAGACCGGCCTCTCAAGTGAGGCTCTGAGATAGCCAGCACAACAGGAAAGTGGTCTGAAGTGGAAACCCCAGCAGCAATGCATACCGATCCACCTCTGTCTAGTGCCCAATCATCTACATAGAATCTGTCAATGCGTGCATGAATAGGCATCTGCTGCCTCTTGTTCGACCAAGAGAACAGGAGGGACTGTGGCTGAATAAGAAAGGCATCGTCCAACCAAGTATCTCTGTCACAGAAGTGAAAAAGGTCCCAAGCTGCTCTCTCCAAAGAGTGAAGTCCGCTTCTCTACCCCCTTTTTTGTCTGACGGTAACTCAACCATGTTAAAGTCACCTCCAATCACCAATGAATCCGCAATGGGGGCCCAGGAGAGCAAATCCTTCCACATAAGGACACGTTCCCCTCTAACGTTGGAGGCATACAGGTTAAGGAAACCAAGCTTACGCCCTCCAATCAAAAGAATAATCCACTGAGCTCTAGAGGGAATAATGACTCCGTATCCAACAACTAAGGGGAGAACCGACTGCGAAACTGAAATAGAAGTGCCCCCCCTGGTGCCCAAGGCAGGCGACCAAAAAGTATGGCCAGAAAGCAACTTGCCTGACTTGGCACAATCTCTAGAATCCAGTTTGTGCTCTTGAATAAATAAGATATCAATGAAACCCCCAGTAACACCTGGATGAAGCTGATCCTGGATCAGCTGTCTATGGCGGCGATGTGGGACGCAACCTAGGCCCTGTATGTTCCAACTATTAATCCTCATCGACGGGAGGATGTAGAGTGGAACACCTTACCCGACCTAGTGGCGGAAACAAACCCCTCAATAGGGGAAGACCTCCTGCTCAAGGAGGGAGGAATGGAACCAAGTGGCGGCAAATCAACAGGGGAAAGAACCCTGCCACCTTAAGAAGAAGCCCTATCAACAAGAAACCCAATCACTGGCTCCCCAAAAGTAGCGGGCACAAACTCCTCCTCTGGGAAATCTGAACCATTTGCCAGGGCTGAAAATGAGTTCCTGTGAAGCAAGCCAGACACCGGAGTGCGAAGGATCCCTTCTGAGGGAAGAGGATCAATAGTGTAAACCATCCCCTTCCCCATATCCAAGGGAGGAAGTGAAGACTGCTCTCTATCATGTGTCTGCCTAGCCGCGGAGACCTCTACTGCCTCAAGAAGAGTGTCTGGCACCACTGGTTCTAGGGAAGAAGCTGCAACCGGGGAGGAGGTCGAAGCTTCGGTGTCTCGGACTGTGCGAGGTGAGACTGGAGGGACAGCTCGAGGTGAAGCAGAGTTCACTAATATACCCTCGTGAACTGAAGGAGGGATCTGCACACGTGCCGGAACCCACTGGAGAGCGTCGCGTGCCCTTGAGGTAGGTGGGGGTCGAGGAGCAGGTGATAGACCTGTACCACCCCCCTGTCGAGGCCGAGAAGCAGGTGTTGGACCTGTACCACCACCATCCTGAGGAGGACCGCCATGCGAAGGCCGAGGAGTAGGTGCTGGACCTATATCACCCCTCTGTCGAGGCCGAGGAGCAAGTGCTGGACCGGTACCACCCCCTTGTCGAGGCCATGGGGCGGTAGTTTTACCAGAGGGCTTCTTGGGCATTTTCTTCTTCCTGGGGCAATCCTTGGCAAAGTGTCCAATGGTCCTACATATCCTGCATTGGTCCTGTCTACGTGAAATCTCTACTCTCTAGCAAAAAAAGGAACCATCCGGGCGCTGGATCGTAACATGGTCCATCTTGAGGTTAGGATCCTTACAGAGGACCCTAACTCTAGGTACCCCATCAGCCTTGGTTGCCTCTGCTGCAGTCAATGGCAACCCAGGGAGGGGTGGGATCTCAGAAACCGCGCCAAAATGCTCCCCAATAACAGAAAGAAGTCGATGGTAAACCTGGGGAAGCCCGGGAAATCTGATGAAGAGCAAAAAGATTTCCTTATCTGCCTCCACTGGGTCGAAACCAATATGAAAGGCTTCAAACAAACCTTGTCCTAGAAGACGAACATCTAACAATCGTGGAGTGAGGTCTGGGGGGAGAGCCGCAAGCATCCAGTCTCTGGCTTGGGATCTGGAGGGGTGAGACCCGAAGATGCGTGCTAGCAACGTGGTAGAGCATTCAACCTCTACATCCTTCTTGACCTACTGCAACTCGTCTTTAGAAAAGGTAATAGTTTTCACAGCCGGTGGGGGTGGAGTAGGATTGGTTGACGGAGTATCCATCGCCAATCGAGGTGAGGAGGCCGACTCTGACAATTTGGAGGCTCCTTCCGCTCCAAAAAATGCTGCGGGAGATAGGGGGGTAGAAAACAAGGAAAGGAGGTGAGGAGGGAGCGGCGGAAGGGGCGAGGAGGGGAGGGGTAGAGGGGAGAGGCTAAGAGGCTGAAGGGGAGGGGGCAGGCTGAGAGGGAGGGAGGGGGCAGGCTAGGGAGAGGAGAGGGAGAGGAAGGAGAGGCAGGAAGGGGGCGGGCTGAGGGGCAGGGAGGGGGCGGGCTGAGAGGAGAGGGAGAGGAGGGAGAGGAGAGGGAGGAAGGGGGCGGCGGCAGGCTGAGAGGGAGAGGAGAGGGAGAGGAAGGAGAGGGAGGGGCAGGGAGGGGCGGTCTGAGAGGAAGGGAGGGGGCGGCGCAGGCTGAGAGGAAGAGGAGAGGGAGAGGCGGAGAGGCAGGGAGGGGGCGGCGCAGGCTGAGAGGGAGAGGAGAGGGAGAGGAAGGGGCAGGCTGAGAGGTAGGGAGGGGGCGGAGGCGCAGGCTGAGAGGGGGAGGAGAGGGAGCGGGCTGAAGGGAAGGGGGCGGGCTGAAGGGGGAGGAGGAGAAGGGAGGGAGGGGCTGAGGGAGGGGGAGGGGCTGAGGGCAAGGGAGAGAGGGAGGGACGGGCTGAGGGAGAGGGTGCAGCAAGGGAGCGGGGAGGAGCAGCAGCTCAGCGTCTCTGACTCCACTTGCTTTCCTCCCTCTCTTCATTTAAACCAGTTCCTCTTTCTCCCATTTCCCGATTGATGTGCTCTATTTCCTTTCAGCTGACCCTAGGATCAATATCTCTCAGATTTCCACCTCAGAGGAAGGGTAGAGAGGAGTCAACAGATAGATGCAGCTATACCTAGTGGATTGGGTACTCCCAAGTGATAGATACCATTCTCCTACTACTTGGCTTTGGGTACTTCCAAGTGATAGATACCATTCTCCTGCTACTTGGCTATGAGCCTTTACGAGATCACAGGCCTCTTCCTCTTCTTGCCACACGACTTTCACATTCAGATAGGGATGCCTTGGTCTTTGATGTTCATTCTTGGGCAGGTTGTCAAGATCATCGGAGGATATACTTATGCATTTTCCTTTCAGCCTCTCAGGGTTGTGGGCCATGTGGAGTAGAGCTTCTTAGAGTCGGGATGGTATCTAGACCCTAACCCAAATCACTTTCCCTTGGTCTCTTGGAGACTTTGGATTTATGGAGGGGTCCCAATTAAGTATTTGCAGTGGGATCCCACGGAACGGGAATGGATTGATGTTGGGCATTGAGAGAACAGCCTCCCCTTCTTTCGATACTTGATGTAGGGCATTGAGAAAAGAACCTCCCCTTCTTTCGATACATGGAGATTTTCCCTTAACTTGAGAGTTTGGAGGACTACTAGAGTGCCTCATTGGGAGAATTGCCAATTTTTTGCTGACTTGTAAAAATATTTTTGGAAGCTCTGAAAATCCCTCAAGAATAGAAAGATTACTCTTTTCTTTGCTTTCTATACATGTGTCTGAAGGGGAGGTCCTACTTCTTAGGTGTTGCAAGAGGCCTAAGGCCACTGATGTGAGAAGCATGGAGTGGTGCGTGGACCTATGACACTTCACTACATTGTGCAAGGATCGCGCGTGGTGATACAACAGATGCTAGGGAATGTTGTGAATCAAAGCAAAAAGAACAACTTGTAAAAGGAGACAAGGAAAGAACAACGCTCATGATAGACAATGCAAGAAACAATAGACACAGAGGGCACAATGTGAACCAGATGCATATCATATAATGAAAATGGAACCTCATATACCAATCCACCTCAGAGATGAAGAGAGAGATCACTCATCCAAGATAGCAATACAACAGCAATACAATAGGAGGGATCGTAGCTATAGCCTCTCCTTCTCCCTCTCTCAAACCTCATACAATGATGAATGAATCCCCATCCCCTCATCTCCCCTCTTCACCCCAGCTTTTCCCTGGTGGGAAATCTCCCTCCTTCCTCCTATTGTCTGTCCCCTCATCCTTAGCCATCTTACCACTTTGTCTCTTCATGTCTTCAAAAATGGCCAACTTCTATCGAGTTGGTGCATCGTAACTATTCCATCATGTGCGCCGCCTGTAAACCACCTGTCTTTGACAAGAAGCCGGCGGATGAAGCATGTGCGCCACCTATCAGTCTGGCAGGAGGTGGACTGCATCAAATGAAGACGCTTCACACATGGCCAAGTGCTTGGGTGATAAGTGACCATGTCCTCCTTGTGACCATGTCCTCAATGTGACTATATCATCCTCATGACCATGTGTTACAATAGAAACACCCCTGACCACATGACGACAGGCGTTGACCACCTGTCAACAGGCATTGACCACATGACGACAGGTGTTGACCATGTGTCAACACAAGTCAGCCACACGGCACACCACACGGGTTCATCCAAGAGTACTATCCGAGGCAACCATGCGTTGACACATGTCAACCACAGGTCGACCGGGAGTATCATGCCCAAGGTGATCTCATGGAGAATTGCGCACATGGAGAGTGAGCTTAGCACATGGAGCACTCATGAGTATTTACAGTTACACAGTGGTTTAGTGGTTTAGTGGTGCAATGATCCATCTCACCTACACATGGAGAATTTACACCATCCTGCTTACAAGAGGGTAGCGAGTCAGGGAGTCAGGAAGTTAAGCAAGAGGCTGGCGAGTCAAGGAGTCAGGAAGTTGCCGCAACCATCAAGAGAGCCAGCGGCACAACGGCTATCCTCAACAGCTAAGGAGATAAGAGGATGACCAATGGGAAGAAAGGGGGAGATTCTCAGTGAAGAAGGGACCCTCCAAGGCGGGGATGAGGATGAAGGCGAAGGTGGAAAAGGGAGGGGGGATAGAGCATTGAGGGAGCAGTGAGCGTTTGGACTGGAGCAGGAGAAAGGAGAGTGTGAGGAGAGAAAGGAGAGTGTGAGGAGAGATAGAGGCTGGAGCTACGAGCTCGCCAAGGAGAGAGTTTGGAGAGACTTGTGTGTACCCTCTGTCTACTATGGGGATAGACCTGTGTGTTCTTGTGACTTGCGACTTGTGACCTGTAGACACTGGTCCAGTGATATGTACTTTGGCCATCTTGGTCACTTTCTCATTTTTCTTGTCCTCTTTCACATCAGAGCCATATAGATATTGATTATGCATGGGATTCTTTTGTTGCTAGAATGCAAGTAGTCATTCGTGACTATGGCAAAAAATACATGAAAAGCTTGAGGGAGATTGTTGCTCAGGCCAAAAACACTTACCAAAGATTGAGTGAGCTTAGTCATTTTTGGCCTTTGTCTGTGGAAGAAAACACATCCTTATGCCAAGCTATATACTAAAGCCTACACTACAAGAGGCAATCTGCAAGGAGGTCGACAGAAGGGATCTACTCCGAGTGAGCCAACACCAGAGACATTACCAGCTCAGCATGGGTCTACACCGGACCACTTCTCTGCCTACGCTACCCTCACTTGTGAACAAAGTCCCAAGCTCGCCGTGGAGATCCATGGAGTGGAGCTAAAGGACGTCTTCCTTGATGGTGGGGTGGCTATGAACATTATGCCGAAAGGTACATTCCAAAAACTGGGGTTGAAGTTGACAAGTGATGTTCACTTTCAAGTACGCATGGCTGATCAACGCATAGTAAAACCAATGGGTGCAGTCAAAGGTGTTCACATGAAGATTGGGGGAGTAACTTTTCTCTCCAATTTTGTTGTCCTTGATATGACCGAAAAGGAACAGACTTGCCCTCTACTTCTTGGTAGGCCATGGTTGCGGTCCACAAAGGCCATTCAAGATTGGTCAACTGATGAAGTTCAATTGCCCCTGAGATCCACATCCCTCGAAATAGATATGGTCACAGGACAGGCAAGGCACATACCAATAGAATTGGGAGAGGAGGATTTTGAAGAACAAGCCGGAGCCGAAGAGGAGCATTGGGCTTGTGGGGACTGGCCCATGGGTTGTGACCAAGATATCAACGAGGAGACAACCCTGGAAGGATTCGAAAGTTTGACCTACTTGTTGGATCGGGCTGATCAAGAAGACGAGGAAGCTGTCATTTTGGATTGGATGGGAGCTTTGGGCTCCTTAGCCGTCAACATGGTGGGACTAAGCCAACAAGAAGATCCC
Organism: Dipteris shenzhenensis; assembly: GCF_047967505.1. Lineage (NCBI taxonomy): Eukaryota > Viridiplantae > Streptophyta > Polypodiopsida > Gleicheniales > Dipteridaceae > Dipteris > Dipteris shenzhenensis. Next base: position 42,596,840 of record NC_141617.1, read on the forward strand.
GAAGAACACCTACTTGCAGTATTAGAAATCCACCCAGAACCACATGCACAAGGTCTAGCTGAACTAGTTTACAAAAGGATGCCCTTTGGACTTTGCAATAGTCCACACATGTATAAGAGAATGGTCACTAGGGGTACTATAGTGGACACCACTGATCGTACTAAGGACAATGATGGTACTGCAATGAACATTGAGGATTGTCTAGTGGCAGTGGCCGACATGGAGGACATTGGTCAAAATGATGTTGATAGTACTCTAGGATACAATGATGGATCTACTCTATACGAGGCCGGTATTACCCAACCCACCAATGGTACTCCAGAGTACAATGATGGTACTACGGTGTACAACCATGGTACTGCTGAGTGCAATGATGGTCATACAGAAGACAGTATCACTAATGAAGAAGAAACTGATGGTGATAGTGATTTAGAAGAAACTGACATAGACATTGCTGAACTTGAGGAGAATCACCACCAACAGCTTGAGGTCTTGGGGGGACCCAAGGTGCATACACGATACGGAGATAAGGACATGGTTGATCTCACTTTGCTCGACCTTTTCTTATTAGAAGCCGACCACCCCTCAGTTCAAGACCTTCCCGAAACCACTTATGAGGTGGAAGGCTTATCTTACCGAAACAGCCACCGAGGCATCGAAGGCATACAACATCTGCAACATCTACTGATTCTACATCTCAGTCAGTGCCCAAGAACCCCCCAGTTACTTACCCCCCATCTTGGTTGAGAGAAGTGGAGGGGGACTTTCCCCTTGAAGATACTCCAGCACATACAGGACTGAGAATGGGTGAACCAAGTACCTCAACATCCCAATGCATTGCCCCTGTTGATGAGGCACGGAACTGGCGGTATCTCAACATTGGGACTGAGGACCAACCCCGGCATTTGAAGTTAGCCACTTAGGTCTGGGAACATGACTATCTTCTAGCTGCAGTCACCGACCTCTTTAAAGAATTTGTGGATGTCTTTGCCTGGTCCTACAAGGATCTGAAGGGGGTGCCCGCTGATTTTATGGAGCATCGCATCGACTTATATCCGGATGCAAACCCTGTGATTAAAGGTCCATACCGCATGAATCCCAACTACGGCAAGGCAATCCAAACAGATATACAGAAAATGGAGCAAGCAGGATTAATCTACCCAGTGGATTACTCTGATTGGGTCAGCAGAATGGTCATCGTACCCAAAAGAGAGACCGGCAAACTTAGAATATGTGTTGACTATCGGAGTTTGAATGCTGCAACACAACGTGATAGGTTCCCCCTTCCCTTCACAGATAGAGTGCTGGAGACAGTGGCAGGACATGCTTTATACTCATTCATGGATGGATATAGCGGGTACAACCAAGTCCGAGTGAAAGAACAGGATCAGCCCAAGACTACCTTTGTCACTCAATGGGGAACATACACCTACTGAATGATGCCCTTTGGATTATGTAATGCCTCGGCAACATTTCAACAACTTGTAACCAAACTCTTTCAGGAGAATATCAGCAAGTTTCTTGAGGTATTTCTAGATGACTTCTCTGTTTTTAATGGTAAATCGGCCTCCCATCTTGATCCGGCCATACAAAATGATCATCTACATAAGTTGAGATGGGTCTTTGATAAGTGCAGAGAAGTGCGCTTGTGTTTGAACCCTGACAAATGTTTCTTTCTCGCACTCCGAGGTGTTCTCCTTGGTCATATTGTTTCTGCTGAGGGCATGACTACGGACCCCGCAAAGGTAGAGGCGATCATCTCATTGCCCATCCCTCGTACACCCAAAGAGGTGAAGTCCTTCTTAGGGCATGTAGGATATTACCAAAGGTTCATACTGCCGACATTGCTGTTGTACTGACAGAACTCCTACATCAAGACCGATCTTTTGTTTGGGCCACCCCGCAACAACTAGCCTTTGATGATCTGAAGCATCACCTCGTGAAGGCCCCCATCCTCAAGCAACCCGATTGGGATGTAATTTTTCGTGTCCATGCGGATGCTAGTGGGTGGGTAGTAAGTGCTATACTGGCTCAACCTAACCAGGGTACCAAGATTGATTTGCCCATCTACTTCGCTAGTTGACAACTAAATGGAGCAGAACGCAATTACAGTACCACAGAAAGGGAGGGCCTCGGCATGGTTTATGCCATGACCAAGTATCGTCACTATCTCTTGGGCAACAAGTTTGTGATCATCACTGATCATCAAGCTCTTAAGTATCTATTGAATAAGCCTACTCTTGGTGGCCAGTTAAGCAGATGGATTCTTCTTTTTCAAGAATTTGAATTCGACATTGTGGTGAGGGCTGGGAGACTGCATCAACCTGCAGACTACTTGTCCAGGTTACATTCTGGGGAACCAGCCAGTGGTATCACCGATAGTACACCTCTTGTCTACAGGTGGCTTTCCTCTAGGTTTGCCTCCAACAGAGAAAGGCAAGCGGATCCTTCAAGCTGCTCCTTTTAAGTTGATTGCAGGTCAATTGTACAAGCTCGGGAAGGACCAGATCTTGAGACGGTGTGTGCTTCCCCATGAGACACAATCCATTCTTGAAGAGGTGGAAGATCATGCGTGCAGGGTTCTGGTGGCCCAAGCTCTTCTGCGACTGCCATGCTCATGTGACTAGATTTGATTCATGTCAACGAGCAAGCCCCAGGCGTACAAGGCGGGAGTACCTCCCTCTCAAACCATTCACTCCGGTGCCTCCCTTCTACCACTGGGGATTGGATTTCATTGGACCCATCTCTCCTACCACATGCCAAGGAAAAGTATGCTCTGCTTGCCACCGACTATGGAACCAAATGGGTTGAAGCAAGGCAATCAAGAACTGTATAGCCCAAGTAGTAGCTACATTTCTATATGACCAGATTATCTCTCGGTTTCGTTGTCCTATTGAGTTGATGAGTGATATAGGGTCTCACTTCCTAAATGACACCATTGCTGCACTAGTTCACCTGCTACAAATAGTTCACAAATTTTCATCTCCCTATTACCCACGTGCGAATGGTCTAGCTGAGAGCTCAAATCGCACAATGTGCAGGATCATGCATCTAAGTTCTGTAGCCGATTGGGATGACATACTTCTAGCTGCTTTATTCGCCTATCGAACTGCTTACAAGGCGAGTACTGGGTATTCACCCTTCGAACTGGTTTATGGAATGGAGGCCGTCATGCCTTATGAATTTCATCTTGACACCCACAGGGTTCTTCTAGACAAAAATGACAACTTTGAAGCCTGCACAATGGAACGCTTGTGGGATTTGGAGGCACTAGTAGAGCATTGACGTGAAGCAGTTCTCGCTCAAGAAGTGTGGTAGAAACGACAGAAAGCTTAGCATGACCGAAACCTCAGAAAAAGAAATATCAACGTTGGAGATTTAGTACTCTTTTATTCGAGTAAGTTTCTCAAACACAAACCTAAGTTTGTAAGTGGTTGGACAGGCCCATTTTTCATTGCCAAGCTTATCCCAAGTGGCAGAGTCTACTTGGCCACTTTGGAAGGCAGACTCCTACCTGCACCAGTGAATGGGTCATGCATCAAGAGGTACCATGATCAATGAGGAAGCACCCTCCTAGTCCTTCTATATACACTCCTACCTTCTCCTTCCCTGGTGACATCTTCGCACCCTCCTAGTCCTTCTATATACACTCCTACCTTCTCCTTCCCTAGTGACATCTTCTCCCTCTAAGTGCCACTTTCTCTCTCTACAAGGGTCCTCCTCTCTGCACATGGTGCCACTTTCTCTCTCTACATGACTCCTCTTCTCCCCCCCTAGTGTCACTTTTTCTCTCTAAGTGAGGCCTCCCTTTTCCACTTGAGTGTCACTTTCACTCTCTTAGTGAGGCCTCCCTTTTTCACTCCGTGTCACTTTCTCTCTCTAAGTGCGACCTTCCCTTATTATCCTGTGCCACTGTCTCTCTCTAAATGAGACCACCCTTTAAATGCGGCCTCCCTTTTCCACCCAAGTGTCACTTTCTCTCTCTAAGTGAGGCCTCCCTTTTTCACTCCGTGTCACTTTCTCTCTCTAAGTGTAACCTTCCCTTTTTATCCCGTGCCACTGTCTCTCTCTAAATGAGACCACCCTTTAAATGCGGCCTCCCTTTTCCACCCGAGTGTCACTTTCTCTCTCTAAGTGAGGCCTCCCTTTTTCACTCTATGTCACTTTCTCTCTCTAAGTGTGACCTTTCCTTTTTATCCCATGCCACTGTCTCTCTCTAAATGAGACCACCCTTTAAATGCGACCTCCCTTTTTCACTCCGTGTCACTTTCTCTCTCTAAGTGAGGCCTCCCTTTTCCACTCGAGTGTCACTTTCTCTCTCTAAGTGAGGCCTCCCTTTTTCACCCCGTGCCACTTTCTCTCTCCAAGTGCGACCTTCCCTTTTTATCCCATGCCACTGTCTCTCTTAAATGAGACCACCCTTTAAATGTAGCCTCCCTTTTTCACTCTGTGTCACTCTCTCTAAGTGCGGCCTCCTTTTCATCCCGTGTCACTTTTTCTCTTTAACTACGGCCTCCCCTTTTCATCCTATTTTACAAACCCCTTCTCTTTCCACCCTCTGTCCAACTTCTACCTCTCTCTTACAAACACCTTCTCTTTCCACCCTATGTCCAACTTCTACCTCTCTCTTACAAAACCCTTCTCTTTCCACCCTCTGTCCAACCCCTACCTCTCTCTTACAAACCCCTTCTCTTTCCACCCTCTGTACACCTCCCACCACCCTATTACAAAAACCTTCTCTTTCCAACCTCTGCCCAACTCCCCACCTCCCTCTTACAAAAACCTTCTCTTTCCACGCTCTGTCCGACTCCCTACCTCTCTCTTACAAACACCTTCTCTTTCCACCCTACGTCCATCCCCTACCTCTCTCTTACAAACACCTTCTCTTTCCACCCTATGTCCAACCCCTTACCTCTCTCTTACAAACACCTTCTCTTTTCGCCCTCTATCCAACTTCTACCTCTCTCTTACAAAACCCTTCTCTTTCCACCCTCTGTCCAACTCCCTACCTCTCTCTTACAAACCCCTTCTCTTTCCACCCTCTGTCCACCTCCCACCTCCCTCTTACAAAAACCTTCTCTTTCCACCCTCTGTCTAGCCCCTTACCTCTCTCTTACAAACACCTTCTCTTTCCACCCTATGTCCAACCCCTTACCTTTCTCTTACAAACACCTTCTCTTTCCACCCTATGTCCAACTTCTACCTCTCTTACAAAACCCTTGTCTTTCCACCCTCTGTCCAACTCCCTACCTCTCTCTTACAAACCCCTTCTCTTTCCACCCTCTGTCCACCTCCCACCTCCCTCTTACAAAAACCTTCTCTTTCCATCCTCTGACCAACTCCCTACCTCTCTCTTGCAAACACCTTCTCTTTCCACCCTTTGTCCAACTTCTACCTCCCTCTTACAAAAACCTTCTCTTTCCACCCTCTGTCCATCTCCCTACCTCTCTCTTACAAACACCTTCTCTTTTCACCCTATGTCCAACCCCCTACCTCTCTCTTACAAAACCCTTCTCTTTCCACCCTCTGTCCAACCCCCTACCTCTCTCTTACAAAACCCTTCTCTTTCCACCCTCTGTCCAACCCCCACCTCTCTCTTACAAACTCATTCCCTCTCCACCCTCTGACCACCTCTACCTCCCCCTTACAAACACCTCTCTCCACCCTATGTCACTCCCCCACCTCTCTCCTACGAATACTATCTCTCTTCACCCTTGGTCACGCTCATCTCTTTCTCTTATCAAAACCTACTCCTTGCATCTTCCATCATTCTGGCGATGCACATCCAACCTATTTTTGGCAATTAGCTGAATTTGGCGAATATGCTAAATTTGGCGAAATGCTAAATTTGGCGGATATGCTATTTTTGGTGGATAAGGTTAAGTTTGGTGGATTTGCTTTTTCGCTCTCTCTCCCCTCCATCGGTTCTCTCCAGTCCCTTACACACCACACTCAAAAGCGCTATTTTGGCGGCCAACTATCCTTCTCCCAGCTCTCCCCTCCTTGGAGGCCAAGCTCCCTTCCTTCCTCATCAACTCTCCCCTCCTTGGCGGCCAGCTCTCTCCCCCTCCACGCAGCTCCCTCTCCTCAACACAGCCCCCTCCTCCTCCCCCTCCCCTCTACCCGCCACCCTCCCCCTCCCCCCTCTCCTACGCAACAGCCCCCCCCCTCTCCCTCTACCCGCCACCCTCCCCCTCCCCCCCCTCCTGCGCAATAGCCCCCCCCATCCTCTCCCTCTACCCGTCACCCTCCCCCTCCCCCCTCTCCTGCACAACAGCCCCCCCCTCCTCTCCCTCTACCCGCCACCCTCCCCCTCCCCCCTCTCCTGCGCAACAGCCCCCACTCCTCCCTCTCCCCTCTACCCGCCACCCTCCCCTTCCCCCCTCTCCTGCGCAACAGCCCCCCCTCCCTCTCCCTCCCCCTCTCCTGTGCAACAGCCCCCCCCCCCCTCCCTCTACCCGCCACCCTCCCCCTCCCCCCTCTCCTGCGCAGCCCCCCTCCTCCCTCTCCCTCTACCCGCCACCCTCCCCCTCCCCCCTCCCCAGCGCAACCCCCTCTCCCCCCTTCTCCTCCCTAACCTCTCCGTTCCCCCTCTCCCTCCTTGTACCCGCCCGCTTTCCTCTCGTCATCCACCCTCTCTTCCCTCCAGGCTACCTCCGTCCCCCCTCTCCCTACACCCTCTGCGTCACCCCCTCTCCACTCCTTGTAACCGCCCCCCTCCCCCCCCTCGTCACCCCTCCCTCCCTATACCTCTACATCCACCCTCTCCCTCTACCTCTCCACCCACCCCCCTCCCAGTTACCGAATCCACCCTCCCTCTTCCTCTACGCGGCTCTACAGACATCCTGTCAACCTCCCCTCTCGGGTCTCATCATGTCCTTCCTACAATTGGGCCTACATTGGTGGCTCTGCTCAAGATTTCTCTCGTAGCGAATTCCGGGCTCCAATCCAGGCTCCTATCTTGTTAACCTCGCCATCGACACCTCCTCCTCCCTCCTTGCCCCTCCAAACCTCGACATCGACCCCCCCTCCTCACTCTTTTCCTCTCCATACGACGCAACTGGGTCTGCATTGGTAACTCTGCTAAAGAATCTTTGCCACTCCAGACCTTGACATCGACACCCCCTCCTCACTCTTTTCCTCTCCATACAAGCCATCGTTCTCATGCCTACTCGTGCCCCTCGCCACAAGTACAAACCCAGATTACCCCGAGATACTCTATTCGTTGACTTCCATAGGGCTCGGGTAGGCCACAGAACAGGATCTGGACTACCCTCCATGGCATCACCTGGCAAACGCACCACGGATGACTTGGGTGCCGGGTCTACACCACAGAGCACTTCCAAACGACCTCGAGCAGCTGCAGATTCACCTCCCTCCAACAGGATGAGGAGCTATCCCCTTTTTCGAGTTCCTCCGATTCAGATCATGGAGGCTCTGACTATCTGCCCCCCACAGGTACGATCAAAACACCATCCAAGGCATCCAGTGGTCACTGTACCGGTGGCGGTGATTTGGCCCCACAAAGTACAGCTTGTGATCTTCCACCCCCTGCTTCATCTTCCTTGATCATTCGGGCGGTTTTCAAACCTTTCCTTGATCCCACACTCAAGCTATCTAGCATCTTGTCACCTGATGAGATAGCCCACATGTCTCTCATGGAGTTTGATGCTATCACACTTCCCCAGGTGGACGCCCAAATGTGTACTACGTTTATTCAGTCTTATGACTTTGCAACAGACACATTTGGATTCTTGAATTCCCGTCATATGTTCACTCCTAGTCTCGTATCCACATATCTCCATCTTCCCACACTTCCCTTTTTGCCACCTCACACCGACTCACCCACATTCTTGTCCTTCTTGTCTACGTGTAAACCTCATCGCAAAGGACATCAGTGCAAGAAGGTTCTCGAGGGAAACAGCCGAGAGTCGCTTTTAGCAAGGTATTTGTTCACGCACTTCTACTCTGCCCCGGGCCACTTCTTCATCACCAAGGCGATCCATTCAGCCCTAGACTCCATTCTCTCCATCACTCCCTACGATTTCGCCTCACTCTTCTACTTTGCCTTCCGCAACACAGTCCGCAAGCGTCGGAGCACATATACCTGTACTTGTGGGCCCCACCTTACCTTATTACTTTACCAGTGGAAGGCCAACCCTCCTTCCATTGTCACAGGTCGCCTCCCTTCATCATCTCACTCCCCTCCTGTCACCCCCTCTTCCATCTCTTTCATTGTCACTTCCAGTGTCCCTTCCCCCGGAACTGCCTCCTCTCCTCTTTCGACCAGGAGGGCACCTTGACGAGCGCAACCTGATGCAGTCTGCCCCGGAGCCTGCCCCGGAGCTTCTTCAGTATATTGTGTTACAAGTGTTACAGGTTTCCCATCAGTGACATGTCTCGTATCTCCATCAATCACTTCGCCAGTGCCCGTGCTCGGACTTGCATCTCCATCAGTCACACTTGTCCTGGCTTCTCTAGGGATCTCCAGACTTTCACTGGGAGGGATTGCACCAGGTATAACCCCTATTGTACCAGTGACGACGACTGTTGTACCAGAGACGACTGTTGTACCAGTGACTTCCTCGAAAGGTGTATTGTTGCGAAGGACTGCAGCTGTTTCATCTTCCCTCCCCACCACTTTCACCGATGCAATCATCACCACAGTTCAGGCGACCTCTGACCATGTGTTGGACCATGTGTTGGACTTGAATCTTACCCTGGGCCCTGACTCCCATAGGCTTTCTCAGGGGCTGTCATCTCAAGGAGTACTTCACATTTCTGCCTCCCCACCATGACCACCACAGGGCAGAGACAGGAGCAGGAGCAGGAGCAAAGATAGGAGTGGAAGCCCCTCTCCAGGAGATCCTCCATCAGCCACTTCAGCATCAGAGGAGGTATTTGAGGGTGGGAGTTTGCCCCAGTCTATGGATCGCCCACCCCTTCATCAGAATGATATGTTCACAGCTTACATAGCTGCTTCATCAGGCCCACCGCTTTCAAATGTTTCCCTTGTGGAAAAACAGAATGAAGATTACAGCCAACTACTATATGTTCTTCATAGCAAACGCTCACCAATATGTGGGGAAGAGGAGGATCTGAATCAAATCTTCACCATTCCTTTGCAGGAATGCCTCGCACAAAACAGAAAGACCTCGAGGGCCCCCACATGTTTTATGCACTTAGACAAATTGACGCCTACAGGAAAGCTGTCAACGGAGGAAGAGGGAGCTCTACCTGACATGTATCGAGGAATTGGGGGACGTGATTAATTTGGCAGACAGGATGAATTACAGCGATAGGTACGCATGGATGAAGAGGTCCTTGCATCTTGCTCAACATATCATGGATGACACTTTCACGCAGCTAGGGACAGCAGTCTTCAATTCCACAGGTTATGCTCATAAGCTCCTCTCCCAGCAGCAACATTTGAAGCTGGAATTCGAGAGAGCTCAGGCAGCCCAGCAGTGCACCACAGAGGTGACATTTCGGCAACAGGAGGAAAGGTGGCAGAAAGAGAAGGACTCAGCTATTCACGAGCGAGACATCGCTTGGAATATTCAGCGGGCTGCCCTTGAGGATCGCCTCCACAGTCACAAGCAGGAATGGGAAGTAGAAATCAGAATCTAGAGTGGCTGAATTGGAAAAGAAGCGTTCATCCATGGAGAAAGAATTCACAGATCTTCGGACACAGTTGGCCACCCTCCAGGCTTCCCAGTCCACCTTGCAAGGGCAAAAGGATCATTACTACCGGCGATACCACCGATATAAAGCCAAGTATGAAAATCTGAGAAATGTGATGGACACACTTGAGGCTTAAGAGGAAACACCCTATCCATAGCTACATATGACTGAGCCAGAGCAAAGGGATGAGCAAAAGGCCACAGAGCTACATAAGAAGGCGGAAGAGGAGAAGGCAAAGGAGAAAGCTACTGAGGACCTCCCTCAGTAATTTGATACATGGGTTTTTGTTTTTTTTGCACTGTTAGATTTTTGCCAGGCTGATTGGCTCTGTAAATATCGGTGTTTTATCTCAAGATGTACTCAATTTTTTTTTGCAATTTTCCATGCTGTCCCTTATCAAGCAACAGTTTATTTTCCCAGTTTCATTTTAATACCAATTTTGGATTTACTTGCATGGCCAACCACATGGTCTATACTATTTTCTTTTCCTACTCCATCACCATATCAATGGTTTGTAAGTTCTTTTTCTTTGACGGGTTCCTCCTCCATTTCTATTCACCGAGACGGTGAATGATAGTGGCGGGGGAAACTGTTACAATACAAACACCCCTGACCACATGACGATAGGCGTTGACCACCTGTCAATAGGCGTTGACCACATGACGACAGGTGTTGACCACATGTTGACCATGTGTCAACACAAGTCAGCCACACGACATGAGGAGCTGACCACATGGGTTCATCCAGGAGTACTATCCGAGGCAACCATGAGTCGACACATGTCAACCACAAGTCGACCAGGAGTATCATGCCCAAGGCGATCTCATGGAGAGCTGCACACATGGAGAGTGAGCTTAGCACATGGAGCAGTCAAGAGTATTTACAGTTACACACTGGTTCAGTGGTTCAGTGGTGCGGTGATCCAGCTCACCTGCACATGGAGAATTTACACCATCCTACTTACAAGAGGCTGGCGAGTCAGGGAGTCAGGAAGTCGCTGCAACCATCAAGAGAGCCAGCGGCGCAACGGCTATCCTCAATAGCTAAGGAGATAAGAGGATGACCAATGGGAAGAAAGGGGGAGATTCTCAGTGAAGAAGGGACCCTCCAAGGCAGGGATGAGGATGAAGGCGAAGGTGGAAAAGGGGGGGGGGGGATAGAGCATTGAGGAGGGAGCAGTGAGCGTTCGGACTGAGCGTTCGGACTGGAGCGGGAGAAAGGAGAGTGTGAGGAGAGATAGAGGCTGGAGCTACGAGCTCGCCAAGGAGAGAGTTTGGAGAGGCTGGTCCAGTGATATGTACTTTGGCCATCTTGGTCACTTTCTCATTTTTCTTGTCTCTTTCCGATATGGGGATTGTTCACTAGTGTATGACGAGATTTTCTTATTCTGCTTATGTTGTGGAGTTCTCAGGTGATTGTCATTTAGCATAGTGCACTCGTACATCGTCGTTCACTGTAGTATAGCATACGACACTCGCACCGACACTCGCACACCACTGCACGGTGCACTCTGTGTGATCCATTGCATTAGAGCATTGCAACACTCATGCTTCTCACGCCAGCGGCCTTTGGCCTCTGGTAACACCTCCGGAAGGATAGGAACCCCTCCCCTCAGACACCATGTCCTTCATGTGACTATGTCATTCGTGTGACTATGTCCTCCTGACCATGTCATCCTCGTGACTTTGTCCTCCATGTGACTATGTCATCCATCCTCCTTGTGACCATGCCATCCTCATGACCATATCCATCGCCTGACCTCAGTCCGACCGGGACAAATAGGTGATCGTGTCAACCGGTCCACAAGATAGCCTTGGATGATCTTTGTATCCGACAAGAGTTCCCCTGCCACTATCATTCACCATACCAATGAATAGAACATAATGATAGTCGATGTTGAGGTTTGCATTTTCTATTAAGGGCTCATGAAAAAAAGTAATAAAATGTCTTTATCCTTATAGGTGATAACTTGAAAAAGGTAAATTTAAAAGAAATGGCTTGGACAGGCAAGGCTTGAACTTGATTCGTCTCTCTAGCATTAGGAAGGGGAGGATAAGAAGAAGATGGTGAGGGAGGAGGTCAACGGGAGAGGGTGGTGAGGGGAGCAGTAGGAGAAGATGCACACGGGAGGAAGGGGCTCAGGGAGGAGATGCCAAGGGCAAGAGGGACACAGGGAGAAGATGTTTAGGGGGAGAGGAGAGGGTGGCGAGGGGAGCAGTAGGAGAAGATATGCATGGGAGGAGGGGGGCGCAGGGAGGAGATCTGTCTGGGGGAAGGGGAGCAATGGTGGAGGGGAGGAGGTCGCAGGGGGAGAGGAGGAGAGATGGATGGGTAGGAGGGTAAGGGGAATGGGAGCAAGGAGGAGGTCACAGGGGAGAAGAGGGGAGATGGATGGGTAGGATGGCAAGGGAGGGAGAGGAGGCAGTCAATAGAGCGAGCGAGCCCAAAAAAGCGAGCAACAATTAGTTGAAGTGATTGGAAAATCAAGCAAGAAAAAGAAAGAATCTAAGTTTTTTATAAAATAATTGCTTGAAGTATAAAGTATTCAAAAGAGTGGTTATGTGTCACATTTCTTGAAATTGAGTAGTCTAAAGTTAAGGACTATTGTAACATGACCCCATTTGGGTTTAGCAATTATCCTGGGGGGTCACTCATAAACATGTAACTAGGGTGTAACTCTCCGAAGAGTGTCTCTAAAGCTGGCCAAAGCTTTCAGAATGGAAACCATGAGAGGGGAAGAGGGAGACCTAAGATGGGCTGAAGTAAAAATCCATCTGGAGCTGTCCATCCAATCTCCCCTGTGAGGTGGTGTACAAGACTAAATGCTGCGTAGGAAAAAATTCCTTTCAAGGCTCTTGTCCAGGCATCAAACCTCTCACTACAAATTTGCAGAGCAAGGCCATACACTGCAAATTCAGATCAATAATATTGAGATCTCCTTCCCCAATAAGAAGAATGATGGTCCCCCAAGACACCCTGGCTACAACATCTGAGGTGTCATCTAATCCACTCCAAAGAAAGTTCCTGACAGGTCTCATGAGTTGAGATATACAACCTCTAGAACTGCACCAAAAAGAGCAAATAAACTAGGCAATAGCCAATAATACCTGGTTCACAACCACTACTCTGGATGCAAGGTAAAGTCAAGCGGAACTCCAAAAAATGAGTTTCCTCTTGATGGTCTCCAACATGGGAGCAAACTACTGTGCTGGAGAGATGCCCACCCCAATCTGACATCCTAAGTACCTGACAGAAACACCCCTCTGAATCCATGTGAAACCTATGTCAATCCCCAGTTTGGAGTGTCCTCATCACTAATCCAAAAGAAATTGGATTTGTTCCAATTAATATGGGCCCCTGCTGCAGTGCAAAGCAAATCCAAAGCTGTTTTGAAAGAGGTGAGTGTATGTGGTGTGGCATCCAAAAAAACAGCAGTTTCATCTGCCAACTCACTATCCAAAAGCTCAACCCAACGGGACAGCTGATCCCAACTTCCAGATGCTATTCCCAACGGGACAACTGATAATTCAGTTCCTAGATCGGCTAGGTTGACACTTGCAGATGCTAAAGATCAGCCTATATTGGGGATAACCAGGGCCGGCACTCAAAATGCTAAGAAGCAGGTAAATTTTGCTCTCATGACCCAAGTGATGGAAGCTGAAATTGAGTCTCAATGCTTTGAGGATGCTTAGGGAAATCCGGCATGGCAGAAAGCCATGGAAGCTGAGATTAGATTAGATCCATTAAAAAAAATGCTACATGGGACTTGGTAGATGCGCCCATTGGCAAGAATGTGGTTGACACCAAATGGATCTACAAAATAAAGTATCATGCAAATGGTACGGTTGAAAACTACAAAGCCCGTTTAGTTGCCAAGGGGTATGCACAAGAAGAGGGGATAGGTTATGAGGAGACTTTTGCTTCGGTGGCCACGATGACTACCATTCACTCCATCATCTCTCTTGTTGTGTTTTATGGTTGGTCAGTGTACCAGATGGATGTCAAGACCGCCTTCCTCAATGAGGATCACAAGGAGGAGTTGTATGTGCATGAGCCCCAAGGTTTTGTTGTTCAGGGACAAGAGCACAAGGCATGCAAACTCAAGAAGTCCTTGTATGGGCTTAAGCAAGTGCCTCGCGAATGGTATAATAAGCTCTTTTTGAGCTGTTATTTTTCTTTCATGCATGTCATGATATACTCCCACATTTTAGCTTGCTCTTGTGGCTTTCATTCATACTTAATGAAGTAATCTTTTTTGGGGAAAAAAAAAAGCATTTGGAGTAACATCCTTTGCACGGCACTGATAATGCTTCCAAATATTGGGCTTTGAGCTGGCTGCAAATCTGAAACATTTGAGGGAAAAGAACCCTCAACATGTGGCAACCCTGCTGGAGTCTGAGAGGTAGAGGGAACATCAACTAGAGAACCCAATTCAACATCATCCTCAAACTGAATGAGGTCCAAAGGTGTATCATTATATAGAGGTAACTCCTCACTGATGGGCTGCATGCTATCATGCTCTGATGACCTTCCAGATGCGGGTCTCTTCTGCGTCGGTGTCATAGTACCAAAAGATGACTGCCTGTTTGCTGTAGACTGCTTTCCACCATGGTATACAAACATTGTACACTTGTTGTCTATAGGTGACTTCCCCAAAGGGCTAACTCCAGCACAAAAGTGGAGGCAGATTGTTCAGGCTGCTCCTTTCAAACTGATCGCGGGTCGGCTGTACAAGCTGGGGAAGGACCACATTTTAAGGAGGTGCATGCTCCCTCATGAAACACAAGCCATCCTTCAGGAGGCTCACTCAAGAATGGGGGGAGGTCATATGGCACCAGAGGCCACTGCTAGAAAGATAATGCGCTCTGGGTTGTGGTGGCCAAAGCTATTCCAAGACTGGTATGCTCATGTGTGCCGCTGCGACTCATGTCCAAGAGGTGCCTACCTGACGGGAGTACCTTCCCCTTCAGCCATCCAGCCCTGTACCACCCTTCTATAGATGGGGATTGGATTTTGTTGGACCCATCTCTCTTGCAACTTGAAGAGGGAACAAGTATGCTTTGATTGCTACTGATTATGGCACTAAATGGGTGGAGGCGAAGGCCACGAAGACCTGCACTGCTTAAATTGTGGCCTCATTCTTGTATGATCAAATCAGTTCTAGGTTTGGATGTCCTGTGGAATTGATAAGTGACAGAGGTACCCACTTTCTCAATGATGTCATTACTGACCTCATCACCCAACTGCAAATTGTTCAAATGATCAGAGTGAAGTATTGGCGCACTGGACTGTAGCAGTTAAGAGAGTGCACAGGTGCACAGGCGGTACACCTGTTGATGCACATGGGAAGCAATCCCAACAGTTAAGATGTATAGGTGGTGCACCAACCCTCACAACCAACTAGTATCAGGAGCACATGAAATAGACAGGAGTACACATGGAGGACTGGATTCACTGACTCATAATAGGCTAGAGAGTTGCAGAAGCCATCAAGGACGAAGCGGCTGACAAACGATGGAACGGCTAAGGATGCAGGAAGACATCCAATAGGAAGAAGGAAAGGGGATTTCTAGTGAAGGGGAGGAGATGAGGAGAAGGTGAAGAGGAGGAAACGGGAGGAAAGGGGGGACATTCTAGCGGAGGCCGGGGGGCGCAAGTGAGAGAGGTTGGAGTCAAGAGCTCGCCTCATGTGTATCTTCTTCTGGTGTATCAGTCATCTAGTTTGTAACTCTCATGAGTATATGATTCATTCCTTCTAATGAACTATGCTTCTTCCCATCTCTACTCACTCCTCTAAGATCTCTTCCTGTTGTGCTCTCCTCCCCTCATCTCCCTTCACCTGGTATAACGGACCTTGTATCATGTTGTTGGAGTTTTGTTCCGTTCGTGTCAAGGGTTGTCTTTTATGATTTTGTTCTGCTTTAGTCTTCTTCTTGCTCATATCACTCCTGCACTTGTACCGCTCGCACATCGTTGACACCATTGACTAGCACTCGCCCACGCACCATCCGTGTCAGCCATGGCATGTCTTGCTTGCTTCTTGCACCAGTGGCCCTAGGCCTCTAGTAATACTTTCGGAAGTGTTAGGAACCCCCCCCCCCCTTAGACACTCATGCACTATCAAATGTTCATCCTGAAGTGCAGTTGTACCACGAAACCCCTTATACATTTGTATCTGACTGACCTTTGTGCATTCATATTACTTTAATGGATATTACATTTCTTCTCAATTGTATTTTCTTGTGCTCTTCTGAATTTCTCAGAAGCAAGGTCCATTGTCCAAAAGCAGTGCAAACACCTTCTCAGCGGTCAACCTATTCTGAGGATAGAATGGTATAAATAAATCATTATCATCCAATCCATGCATATACTTCCTAATAAGTATGTCATTTACCTATACTTTGAGAAGAGAATACCTCCTATAGAAACAAGAGCACAGCAAAAAAATGCCAAGAGTAAAATGTACCTGCAAAAAGAAAATGCCATCATACAAGCTTGTATTTTGTAATAGTACAAGAGAATCCAATGACTAATGTACCATGACTAACTTATTTGAAAATCCTATGGATCCATCTCATCTCTGAACTACACAAAGAACTGCTCTATATACTTACGTGATTGGATATCTTTCTAACAACACATCCATGATGTATGAAACCCGAGGAAAGCCCTGTATTATGAATCCCAAATTAGGTCGGATAGCATCCAAGCCAAAAGGCTGGCGGTGGACAGCAGCAGTAATAGCACTAAATCGGCTAAGATACATTGTCCTTGCACAAAAGGGAGATCCTTTTGTGGTGATCAATATCCCCAAAATTTCTTGCATGGCACCAGAAAACGCCTTTATGCTGGACCATCCCATCCTTGAGACCATCAATGCAACTCCGATCAGGCCAATGAAGACCTGTATAAACCAATAGATCACACCATTGTCTTGTAAGTGAAATATAATTAATCCATACTTGGAGAAAGTAATAGCTTCTCCAAGGGAATTCTAGATAGAACACAGGATTACAACAGGTATCAGCTTCAAGTACTAGTGGATGATCAATCAAAAAGAAAAATACTATTTGCCTGTCAAAGTGAGTTTAATAGAGAGGCTGACCATTTTTCTTGCTATAACAACCAATTTTTGCTTTCCATTTGTGCAACTTTCCTTTGAAGTCTCCTCTTGGTCATGCATTTTATTAAACCCGCAGGATAAAGATTCCCAATAACAACTTTTCATCTTGCTCCAGCCTCCATATATAACAGAGTTTTGAGATGGTTGTTCATCTCCACGCTTCTTTAAGTCATCTCCTGCATTTTGGTAACAAATGATCAATGAATAATCTGCAGAGAATATGCTATACCAAGTTAGACTTGACAATCATCATCGGTAGCAAAAATAGTTGTAGGGATACATGCCATTTCTCTTGCAATATTAATATACTATATGAGTATGGGGTAAATCGATTAGTGACATATAAACTTTCATTGTTGAAATCTAAACGTCCATAAAAGGCTGATTCAACCATTGTTGTATCAAAAATCACAAGTGTCGAAACAAGAGGTATAATGTACCTTTGTCTGTGCAGTTCATAACAACACATCCATGACCGGAGGAAGAGAATTTTGTTGGACCACCAAAGTACAGCTTCATCCTGTAATAACCAAGACAAAAACAAACCCCCAAGCTAAATCATGAAGACATTTTGGGAACCCCATATAACATCACAGAAATATGGACAGTACTCCAAAGGAACCACTATTCAAAATCAATGAGGCACCCCCTAGTATAACATATAACTTACATATTAACCCCAAACTAAAACAGAAATATGGACAGTACTCCAAAGGAAACCTCTATTCAAAATCAATTTATACTTAATTTCCATTAAGCATTGTATTGAGTTTCTAACCTTTCTCCATTTGTTCCTTCATGTGCTATCAGAGCCACACTCACTAGCACCCGGCTCCTGCCTTGCTTCCCATCACCAAGCAAGTTCTCCGGCGTCAGTGTGTTGCTTTTGCTTCCATCCTGCTTCCTGCTCTTGTTTGGTGTTGACGCTCAGCTCCAGCCCGCATTGTTTGTCAGGGACTCCATACCAGCAGTGCATTCCGGCCATACATCCTATGCATTTTGGCCATACAGCCTGTCCGTACAGGTGTTTGTACATTCTATATGGAAATCCATGCAACCTGTCGTACAGCATGTCCGTACAGCCTGTTACTGCAGCAACCAACTCGTCCGTACATTCTGTACAAAAATCTGTACAGTTGTTGTACCAGCTACCGTACCAGTTCCACCCCTCCGTACCAGCCAGTCCGTACTGTGCAGTCTGTACAGTTGCAGCACACTCTAACCTGCTTGTGTGGAGTTTGCTCCGGCCTGTGCACTTTGTTCTAGTCTGTTCGTGTGTTGCTCCAGCCCGTGCACTTCTTTAGCGTACAGGTTTTCTGGCTCTGATGTACAGGTGCATTTGGGGATTTTTTTGGTGAGCCTAGGCACACATTTGCACTTGAGGTGCATTTCGTTGATTGGTTGCAAAGCTGTCCATTCCACTTTGGAGTGGTTGATGCCATACGTGCAGTGATCGCACTATTAGGAAATGGAGTCAATTTGAGTGACTTTTAATGTGTTCTAGAGTAGTACTATACTACTTTATATCCTAGAGTGCCACATGTCACTATAAGACTTAGAGTGTGTGTGCCTATCCTATAAAGGCATTGTACTTTCATTGTCATAATCATCAAGCCTCAAGCCTTTCTTGATCATGTAAGTACTTTGCTTGGTTGTACATTTCTTTCTCGCATTATTTTATTTCCATTATGCTTTCCTAGTCTTGCTTTTCCTTTCCATTCCATTCCATGTCTTGCATCTTCATATGGTATCAGAGCTAGACTATCTTCCAAGAGGTTGAGGTAAGAGATTGAGGACATTGAAGCCTCTCTCCCTCATTCCCCTTGAAGGAATGTCTTCTCCAATTCCATCTTGAGCTCTACTCTCTCCACCCTGAGCCTCACCAACAATGGCCACTCACAACTCACGGTTCGTGGCAACTCCAATGGCGTGAGGCAGCTCAGCTCCAATGATTCGTGGCCCATGCTCCACTCCTAGGCGTCATTCTCTTGGCCTAGTGCCCAGCTCGCAGCAAGTAGCAAGCCCGCTATTCTGCCCGCTTCTCTGTCCGTACCAGCCATACAACAGTACAGACTGTTGCCCTGTATAGCCTGCCCATACACCATACACCCACTGCTGTTCTGCCCGCCATTTCTTCCTCTCCTACATCTCCATTGCGCCCGCCATTTCTTCCTCAACTCGCTTATGCCCACCATTTCTTCCCCAGCCCGCCATTTCCCCTCAGCTCGCTTGTGCTCTTCATTCTATCCATCACTCTTCTCTCTCCTAGCTGCCAGCTTTATGGGTTCGATTTCCACCAACTCTCTCCTTGTGGACAAATTCAAGGGGGACGGATTCCCCACATGGCAAACAAAAGTGCAACTCCTCCTCATGAAGGAAAATGTTTGGGATGCCATCGAAGATGATGAAGCACTTGAGGCATCAACGGAGCCTCAAACACGCAAGATTTGGAAGCAACACAATTCGAGGGCCATCGCAATCATCAGGCTTTGCCTAGATGATTCATTGATTCATTACATCGATTTCAAGTCCAAGGCAAAGGAGATTTGGGCACGCCTCGAGAATATATTTGGTAACAAGATCACCAATTCTAAGGTATTTCTGAAAATGCAATTTTATAAGCTGAAAATGGAAAAGTCTGATATTTTGAGTGCACATATAGCAAAAATTCAATCTTTAGTTCAACAACTCTCCAATTTGAAGTGTTGCAGAGAGGTAGCAGGGGAGGTCGAGGGAAGAGGCGGCGAGGGGGAGCGATGGCGGAGGAGGCGGAAGGGGCTGCGGGAAGGAGGAGATGGCGGGAGGGGGCAGCAGGAGCAGCCAGGTTTGCAAGTGTAAACAGTTGATCCTAGAGGCTGAAGATCCTTGAAGTATTGTTTGTTTTATTAAGATGAGTTCGTAAGCATGAGGTTGCCATTTGTCAATAGATTGCAGCCTTGCGGGGAAGAGCAGAAGAGACCTTCAGTTATTTGGGTGCAAGAGCACCTTGCTGCTTTGAGGGCTCATCAGCAGGATCTTTTGGAGTAGAGCTGGGCCAAGTTCTTTTATCATGCACGTGAATCCTTCCAGATTTCAAATGGGAGCAAAAGTCAACAAAGTAAATAAAATTTGCCTCAGGTCCCTGACATGGTAGGGAACGTGCCAAACAACTTTGACTATAACCTCACTATAACGGTCTTTGCAGTCAGATTTACAACAAGTCTTGCAGATACCTACTGGTTTTTATGCCTTCTCACAGCAGATAGCTATTAGCTACTAAATTTTATGCCTCCTTGCAGCAGAGTAGGATACCGCTGACACTGAGGGTTTGGGAATACTTCTGTTGTTGGTAACTCCTAAGATGAGGCTTTCTGTTGATGTACCCTTCACCAACTCATAATTTCGGGATGTGTCACTTGCCTTGCATAAGGGTATGTGCCCTAGTTCACACTGATTGACTCCCTCTTTTTCATTTCTTTATGGGATGATATGGTGACCATGGTCATGGCAGCTCTTCAAAGCATTTAGGACTTTGGATTTATGCCTTGTTCACTTTTTGAGGATCGCATTCATCTCATCCCTAGGGGAGAAAATAGAAATTTTCTTTTCACAATGAGGCCAATTGCTTTATTGGGCACAAAGTATAAAGTTTTAGCCAAAGCAATGAGCCTTTGATTGCAGAACTTGCTTCTAGAGTCAATTCATGACACACAGATGGGCTTTGTGCATGGCTATAATTTTTTTAATAATACATTTTCTTTTTGGGAGACTCTGAGTGAACCATGCAACTCATCAAGATATTGCCATCCTCCTCTTGAATTGAGAAAGCTTATGACAATTTTATCGGTGGCTTTGGGAGGGTACCTTACTCCGTCTTGGCTTCTTAGATTCTTGGATTAGAGGGGTCTCATCACTTCATAGATCAGCCCACATTCAGGTTCTTATTAGAGGTGCAAGATGAGACAGATTTCAGATTCCAGATCTATTTGTCAGGGATGCGCACTTGCCCCTCTTGGGCTGTCGGTCCAAGCAGCAGTTTGCTCCACTTTTACAGAGCAACAGGAGGAAGCTTCTTTTTAGATTGGATCTTGCCTCTAGATTGATTGTGGAAGAATCTTGGATCTTGCCTCTAGATTGATTGTGGTCCACCAGGTGCTCTTAGCCACCACTTGATTTGTTTGCTCTTGCTAGTGTCACTCATGAGGCTGCGTCGCACAGCTCAAGAGACATACCAGGAATTTTCTTTGCAGTGGGCTAGATGGTTCTACAGCTTTGATTCTTCCAAGTTTCTCCGCATGAAGGTGGGCCAAACTACGGCAGAGCCTGGGTGACATGCTATACTTTTTTTCCATCATTTCTCTATCAGCTTTATCGCTTGCATTCCTTTCCTTCTCTCTCATTTTAAATACAATATTAGAACGGTTCCTAGTTTACTGGTCCAAAAGCGCCGCATCTTGGCGTATACTAAAGTTGAATATGATGTTAATCGTGGGTCTTCGTTCTCTGTTTTAGGCGTAAAAATAGATCACCGTAACAAAGACGTCCACTTATAACACTGTTACAGTCGATGGAAATATTTGGCAGTGGTTATGAACCCCCATGCAGTAGAAATGTACCATCAAACCGTTTCAGAAGAACTGTGGCAAGCCCATGCGAAACTGCATAAGTCATGCGCGTGATCTTTTCACCTTGACTGCGCTTACATCTCGAATCCGTAGGTTGTTTTTCCAAGCCATGCATTGTTTGTTGAGGACGTGCATTATCCCAAGCAAGGGGGCACGGGCGGGCGGGGGAGTTAAATTAGATTGAAGAGTTTAAGCAATTAGGTACTGTTGGCCTACCTCGAAGATGGCCATGGGTTCTCGAACTGAGAAAGAGGACGACTACTAAGAGCCGCTCCTTTGTGTCTAGCGCAAAGGCTAATCATGGTCCTTGGTATGCTGTTACCGATGCAGCTATGTAACTGTTGTTGAAACAACAAACTGCTGCAAGGGAAGACGAAAGGTTTTTCCGGAGCAGGAAAGAAGCGTTATTCGTGAAGGGCTGAGAGAGCAGGATTGAGGTGGATAGGCTGATCGTGGAGATCCAACCAATCAGCAACGTGCGGCCCTAATGATGAACGACGACCAGGGAAGGCAGCACGAGCAAATTGACGGCTCCTAGAGGTCGTGAGTAGAACAGCGCGGCACACTAGGGCTGGCGACGGACCCAGTGTGACTTATGGGCGTGCGCAAAAGCGGATAGGAATCACCATACCCACTAGCGAGATTTCAAGCACGGAGAGCTTTTGGGCAGGCTCGTACGTCCTCCATTATCACGATTCACGTGTTGATCGTCGCGACTCTTGTCGTAGACAATAACGAGCTATCGTTCTGTCTTTCCATCCGTCGTCCAGCCGTTGAATTTGACGAGCGCTTTCAATTTTCCAATGGCGATTCATGCTGCATGGAGCCAGACGACGTTGATTCAGAATTGGAGCCAGACGACGTTGATTCAGAATTGAGTGATGAGCTCAAATTCAAATATCATGCAATCAAGCCACTACGTCAATCTTTGAAGTCTAATATCTCAATGTCTGTCGTGCACATAGAATGGGAGGGCGGAAAAGTGGTCATATTCAAAGGTATTTCAACCTATTTCCATTCTGCTACACGTCAAAAGAATTAGGGAGTGGGTCAGGTGACGTGACAGAGGACACATGGCATCGTTTCATGTGTTTAGGAGGTTGGGAATAATGACACATTTTAATTCCATGCTATTCAAACCCTCGTTGAGATCCGAGAGACCATGGTCCGGGATTAGAGAAAAATTGGCTATATCCCACATTTCTCTCCACTGATTTAGAAATTCCAAAAGTAAACAGAAACTGGCTGGGCATCCAGTTAAAAACAAGCTAAAGCAAGGTCGTTTTCACCAATTTTGCCCGCAGACACATACAATGATATGGTGGTGTATGATAGACTAGGACTTAGTCTATTTTGGTGTGTAGTACTTGGGTACTATATATACCAAGTACTTATACTTAATTTCCATTAAGCATTCTATTGAGTTTCTAACCTTTCTCCATTTGTTCCTTCATGTGCTATCAGAGCCACACTCACTAGCACCTGGCTCCTACCTTGCTTCCCATCACCAAGCAAGTTCTCTGGCGTCAGTGTGTTGCTTTTGCTTCCATCTTGCTTCCTACTCTTGTTTGGTGTTGACGCTTAGCTCCAGCCCGCATTGTTTGTCAGGCACTCCATACCAGCAGTGCATTCCGGCCATACATCCTATGCATTTTGGCCATACAGCCTGTCCGTACAGGTGTTTGTACATTCTATATGGAAATCCACGCAACCTGTCATACAGCATGTCCGTACAGCCTGTTACTGCACCAACCAACTCGTCCGTACATTCTGTACAAAAATCTGTACAGTTGTTGTACCAGCTACCGTACGAGTTCCACCTCTCTGTACCAGCCAGTCCGTACTGTGCAGTCCATACAGTTGCAGCACACTCTAACCTGCTTGTGTGGAGTTTGTGCACTTTGTTCTAGTCTGTTCGTGTGTTGCTCCAGCCCGTGCACTTCTTTAGCGTACAGGTTTTCTGGCTCTGGTGTACAGGTGCATTTGGGGATTTTTTTGGTGAGCCTAGGCACACATTTGCACTTGAGGTGCATTTCGTCGGTTGGTTGCAAAGCTGTCTATTCCACTTTGCAGTGGTTGATGCCATACGTGTAGTGATCACACTGTTAGGAAATGGAGTCAATTTGAGTGACTTTTAATGTGTTCTAGAGTAGTATTATACTACATTATATCCTAGAGTGCCACATGTCACTATGGGACTTATCCCATATACATTTGACACTTAGAGTGTGTGTGCCTATCCTATAAAGGCATTGTACTTTCATTGTCATAATCATCAAGCCTCAAGCCTTTCTTGATCATGTAAGTACTTTGCTTGGTTGTACATTTCTTTCTCGCATTATTTTGCATCTTCATATGGTATTAGAGCTAGACTATCTTCCAAGAGGTTGAGGCAAGAGATTGAGGACATTGAAGCCTCTCTCCCTCATTCCCCTTGAAGGAATGTCTTCTCCAATTCCATCTTGAGCTCTACTCTCTCCACCCTGAGCCTCACCAACAATGGCAACTCAACTCACCGTTCGTGGCAACTCCAATGGCGTGAGGCAGCTCAGCTCCAATGATTTGTGGCCCATGCTTCGCTCCTAGGCGTCATTCTCTTGGCCCAGTGCCCAGCTCGCAGTAAGCCTGCTATTCTGCCCGCTTCTCTGTCCGTACCGGTCATACAACAGTACGGACTATTGCATCGTATAGCCTGCCTGTACACCACACACCCGCTCCTCTTCTCTACCCGCTACTGTTTTGCCCGCCATTTCTTCCTCTCCTACATCTCCATTGCGCCCGCCATTTCTTCCTCAACTCGCTTATGCCCACCATTTCTTCCCCAACCCGCTATTTCCCCTAAGCTCGCTTGTGCTCTTCATTCTATCCATCACTCTTCTCTCTCCTAGCTGCTAGCTTTATGGGTTTGATTTCCACCAACTCTCTCCTTGTGGAGAAATTCAAGGGGGATAGATTCCCCACATGGCAAACAAAAGTGCAACTCCTTCTCATGAAGGAGAATGTTTGGGATGTCATCGAAGATGATGAAGCACTTGAGGCATCAACGGAGCCTCAAACACGCAAGATTTGGAAGCAACACAATTCGAGGGCCATCGCAATCATCGAGCTTTGCCTAGATGATTCATTGATTCATAACATCGATTTCAAGTCCAAGGTAAAGGAGATTTAGGGCACGCCTCGAGAATATATTTGGTAACAAGATCACCAACTCCAAGGTATTTCTGAAAATGCAATTTTATAAGCTAAAAATGAAAGAGTCTAATATTTTCAGTGCAAATATAGCAAATATTCAATCTTTAGTTCAACAACTCTCCAATTTGAAGTGTTGCCCGGATGACGAGGACAAAATGGCTATCCTCATGACAAGTATGGAAGGGATTTCTCGCTTTGAGAATGCCCTTGAAGTACTTTGCATTGCATCGACTACATTCGAAGATATGGTGTCCCTTCTTCTTGAAAAGGATCGCTGCAACAAAGAATCTCCATCCTACTCATCGAATACTACATAGCTCTTGCCTCCACCAGCAAATGGAGACCTAGGCCATCGACTCCACTAGCACGAGGAAAGAAATTCAAGCCATTCAAGTGCACTTATTGCAACAAGCTCGGTCATACGAAGGACAGGTGCTACTAGAAGCTTGCTCAACAACAATCAAAGGATCATGCCAGTTGGGTGGCATCTGCCACTAGTGATGATGCAGACAAAGATGACCCACCGACACAGGATCATGCTCTTACAGTCTATCTTCCACATCTAGAGGATGATGGAGATCATGATTTTGCTTTCTAAAGCATAATATATTTTGGTACTCTATCCTGGGGGTGTTTCTCGAAAATGAATGCAATAAATCATGTGTGTGGAGTCAATAAAGGTACTTTGCCTTGGATAGTCCTCTTCAAATGATGTATTTCTCTTCTTATTATTTTTTGGTGTGTGGCTCCATGTTCCACATTAGTCTTTAGAGCCAGGAGGGGATGTACTGTGGAGCCATGTGTTTTTGGCTTTGATAGGTCTATTCGTTGGTGCATTGGTCTCCAAGACCTCTGAGTTGATCATGAATCCATGCATGATGAGCCTCTAAGCCATGCTAGATGAGATTTCTATGTTATGCTCACTAGCCTCTGAGCCATGCTCACTTGCCTCTGAGATTGTGTGGGAGCCAGGTCTAGTTCTAGACCGGCATGCAAAAGTTTGATGACCATCATTGTCATGTTTTGTTCTTGGTTCCATTCCAGTAGTCCCTCACCTTTGCTCCATGGGGGAGTGTTAGGAAATGGAGTCAAATTGAGTGATTTTTAGTGTGTTCTAGAGTAGTACTATACTACTTTATATCCTAGAGTGCCACGTGTCACTATGGGACCTATCCCATATACATTTGACACTTAGAGTGTGTGTGCCTATTATAAATGCATTGTACTTTCATTGTCATAATCATCAAGCCTCAAGCCTTTCTTGATCATGTAAGTACTTTGCTTGGTTGAACATTTCTTTCTCGCATTATTTCATTTCCATTATACTTTCCTAGTCTTGCTTTTCCTTTCCATTCCATTCCATGTCTTGCATCTTCACGCACAGAGCAGTCAGAGGCACTTCTTGTTCAGTTCCATTCTTCTTTGCAGGTGCATTTGCAGTCAATGTTGTTATTGCAGTAAGGATGTCTCAGAATGAGAACTTTGGTATTATGATGATCGAGGGTGATAAGTTGAAAAGATCCAACTATGCCTTGTGGTCATTTATGCTCAAGAACATTTTGGTTGGCAAGAACTTATGGGGTAGTGTGAGCGGTGTCTAGACTAGGCCTATTGCATCTAGTACTAGCTCATCCTCTACCACCACTTCGACTACTCCATCTGCCACCACTTCTACTACTCCTATTGCCACCACTTCTACTACTCCTTCTGCTGCCACTTGTACTCAATCTGCCACCATGTCTACCACTCCTTTTGCCACCGCTTATGCTACTTCTATTGCCGCTCCATCTTCAGCACTTTTGGTCTTGATTGCCTCATTAACGAGACACATTATGACAACCATTAAGTCATGCACAGATGCATGGGAAATTTGGCAAACATGTGTCATGTCAAGAATGAGGCAAGGGTCATTGTATTGACCAATAAGCTCAAGGAGTAGAAGATGCAAGAAGGTCAGACAATCACAGAGCACATTACAAGGATTAGTGATCTCTGAGATCAGCTAGCAAGTGTTGATGAGGAAATATATAACAAGAAATTATTCTCTATCACTCTCAGCAGTTTGGCTCCCTCTTATGGCACATTTATTACCTCTTTGACTATCATGCTCAAGACAGCTCCTCTCTTGTTTGATGAGCTAGTTGGATTGTTGTTACAGGAAGAGGAGAGAAAGTCCAATTTTGCCTATTCTTCCTGTCAAGGTGAGCAAGCACTTGCCACCCAAGGAAAGGTCAAATATCAGCAAAAGGGAGGTCATTTTCAGAAGAAGAACAGTCATACTTATCAGCCCAATAATGAGGGGAATGCAAGTACAAATCAAGGTCCTAAGGTGAAGAAGGACAAATGCAATTATTGTAAATAGCCAGGTCATTTTATTGCAAAGTGTCAGAAAAGGATTGCTAATGAGAAGAAAAGGCAAGGCACAAGCAATAATTTTGTTGCACCCGCTAAAAATGCAAACTCTCCACCATAGGCACACTTTGCACAAGAGGACAAAGATTTTGTGTTTGCTTCAATTTGATGCACCAGGGGGGATTCTAGTGCACATGCCCAGTCTTTTGATGCTTCTGCTACCATTGATAAATGGTATTAGGATAGTGGTGCTACTAAACAGTTCATGGGAGACATGTTACATGTGCAAATGATGTGAAGGTGCATGGTGGAGAGGGGGAGAGAGAGGGTAGGCTAGGGAGAGAGATAATAATACTCAAAGAGAGACATAATGAAATGAAAATGAAATAGCAAGAGCAATGAACAAAATGAAAGTACTCACATGTAGACCAAAGAGCTTGTAGGCTTGATACTTGATTGATTTGACACTAGACAAGTACAGCTCTTATATAAAGCACACTCGCACATATGAACACCAATGCATATGGGATAACTATCAATGTGACACATGGTATCCATAGGACACACTAGACTAGAATTCATACTAGAACACACCAAACTAAATCATCTTGACTCCATTTCCTAACGCCCCCCATGGAGGAAAGGTGAGTGACTACTGGAATGGAACCAAGAACATGACAATAACGATCATTGAACTGACGGTCTAGAACTAGACATGGCTCCCATGCTAACTTAGAGGCAAGTGAGCATGGCTCAGAGGCTATTGAGCATGGTATAGACTTAGAGGCTCACCTAGCATGGCTTAGAGGCTCATCATGCATAGATGCATGAGAGGTCTAGGAGACCAATGCACCAACATCCTAGAACTCACATGCCAGGTCTGATAAATAGACCTATCAAAGACAATGTATGGCTCCCACAGCACATCCCCTCCGAGGACTTATGAGGGACATGGAGTCACACACAAGAAAATAAACAAATGAATACATCATTTTAGGAGGATTATCGAAGGCAGAGAATCTTATTGGCTCAACACACATTATTTATTACATTCATTTTTGGGAAACAAACTAGGGCAGAGTACCCAAATCTTCCTAACCATTACCCATTATTTTAGATAGATCATGCAAAACAATAGATAAAGCTCATTGGTCAGGTCTAGTAGATGTGGCGTAAAGATTCTCAAACTTGGCTTTGATTTATGTGGCTGAAGCAGTGGGGTCAAAGTGACAAAGTAATTTGTTATCCAGCCTCATACCGATACGAGCCAATGCTTTCTCCCTAGATGATATGATTTCTTCATGAGGACGAGGCTCCTTGGTATCAAATCGATTTGAGGTAGTGCGGGCTAGTAGCTCCCACGGGAAGAAGTGGCAAATGGAGCAACAAATCAGGGGCACCAATCAAGGCAATATGTAGCTATAAATGGTACTTCAATCGAGGGCAAAACATCTCCACAACAGCAAGCAACTATTTTCTTCACAAAATCGCCCCCAAAACAACAAAAATGAGCTGTTTTTGAGTAAAAAACGAGCTATTTTCAAGCAAAAAATTAGCTGCCTTTTTCCTCTATGAAGACACCCACTAATGCCCACAAGAATGGTGACCGAGTTGCTCCTTTGTGGACAGAAAACCAAGCTCCATGGCTTCTGAAGGTGAGGCTAAGCTTAGAACTACTAATTATAAGGACCTTTTGGGCCAACTTTTGGTTTATCCATCCCTTTTATATGCCCCTTTTCTTCCTTGATTGGCCCTAGCCTTATTCTTCATGAGCGTGCCCCTAGAGGACCCTGCAAATCTTCTCCGACGTGCCCATGAAGAGCTTCAAACTTGCACATGTAGAGCAAAGAGAGAGAGAGAGAGAGAGAGACAGAGAAGAGAGAGAGGGGGGGAGAACTGAGAGACAGACAAAGAGAGAAAGGGAAAGGACTTAGAGATAGATAGAGAGAGGGAGAGAGACAGACAAATAGAGAGCATGGCAGTGGGCTTTTCTATGCCCCTTTTCTGCCTTGATTGGCCCTAGCCATGCTTTGCATGAGTTGGCCCTAGATGACCTTGCAGATCTTCTACAACTTGCCCATGGCAAGATTCAAACTTGCACATGGATGAGACAAATCATTGTATTCCATGAAACCTCAAAACAAGTTTTTAGTGTGTATATAAACCCTTTTCAAGTTGCTTTCTAGTCTTCTCTAGACACGATAGGCACCGATATCTGATGATCCTCAAATTGAGCATATCTAGCATTTTCTCTATCTGCCTCTTAGAGAAAACATGTGGTATCTTTAGTGATATAACATTCCATCAGAGCACTTCCCCTTGTAGGATGAACCAACACCAACTAGCAAGATAGTATTGCTGAGTGAGGATGCTAGAGAAGCATTGCAGGTCTAGCCTAGCATCCACAAATTCCCAAATATTTGTCATTCACCCAAGCATGTTGAATTTGATAAATGAATAATGCTTGACCGATTGTAGAGTTTACTCCATGCTATCTATCAATACTTGCATCAAAGGATAGAGGGGATGGAAGGCTACATAAACCTTGATAAAGAACTATGTTCTATTCATGCCTACACTGTGTTCTATAATCCCTTTTGTGAGAGAGAGAGAGAGAGAGAGAGAGAGAGAGAGAGAGAGAGAGAGAGGACTTAGGACTTATGTTTTATGATCTCAAGTGCACATTAGCATCAATTACAATGGCAAGGATGAAGGCTACTGCCAGGAAGACGGACAAGGGTCCACCTGAATTGAGGTCACTCCAAAAAACAAAAACGCTTGATTTTTTGTGCTCTACATGCTCGTCACATCTTGAACACAGTTTTGCACAAGTATCACAGACTTTTGAGCCTTGACATCAAATCCACTTCCTTCATGCACATCTGCCTCTACATCGATGCATCTGACCCAACACCTAAAATGATCAAAGAAAATGAATTATTTGCTATTATTTCATTGCTCGACGGTTGGTCTAGATCTAGTTCAGAGTATCTTAGATCATCCATAGTGGAGAGAACTCCAAAGTGGGCAATTGAAGCCATGCCCAAAAATTCCTAAATAGTTCCTACTCAGAGTTAGTCCCTTTGCTCACATGCACTTTCCTCAAGGGGTTCACCTCAAAAGATTTTAGTGTACCACCTGCATTCAAAGGGAGGAGTATTTTAATGCAACTTTTGGAAAAACTTTAATAGGATTACAATAACAGGAGGGGTTTTTTAATTTTATTTCTAGAAAAGATTCGTTAATTCATAAGGAAAGAGGGGTGGTGTTATTAGGAAAAATATTTTAGTTGATGGTTTCTTTTAATACCCTTTGAATGCACGTGATATGCAAGGTTTGTTAGTTGTGCACCCCCCAAGGCAGTTTCAAATCATTACCTAATGTTCCACACTTCAGTGAGGAGACTTTAGAGTTTTCAGAGGCATTGTTCGATTAATAGAGGGCAGATTGCAAATGATTCGATTTTACACACACATGCCATCATTATAAAGCCTATTTTGCTATTTTTTAGCATTGTACACATCATTTGAGCCTTGTAAAGCCTCTTGGCTATTCCTGGCATAATTTTCCACAAGCCTTGTAACAAATTGGATTATATATTGTAGTTCTATCTTCATCAACAATTCAGATTGCACTTGATACACTCACTATTTTGCAAATGAGTCAGATAATGATTTCAGTGACACTTTGAGTACATTTCTTGCACCATGTCTATGACTAGAAACCTCAATTTGGAGGCATCTGCTAAGCCAGACAACTCCAATTATGATAGATGGAAATACAGAATGGAGAGCATACTTGTACTTCAAGACAAATTGGAGTATGTCCATGGCTCTACACCTAGACCATTGGATGATCCAGCTAATACACACACACACACACACACACACACACACACATAGACAGAGAGATAGAGAGATAGAGAGAGAGGGGTACAAAAGAAAGTAATTAGGAGGGTCGAGAATTTCCCAATCCTCCATATCGCTTTCTTTTCTACACTCTATATGGTGTGTAGATAGAGAGAGAGAGAGAGGGAGAGAGAGAGAGAGAGAGAGAGAGAGAGAGAGAGAGAGAGGGAGGGAGAGAGAGAGAGAGAGAGAGAGAGAGAGAGAGAGAGAGAGAGAGAGAGAGCAAGAGAGAGAGAGAGAGAGAGAGAGAGCGGGGGGGGAGAACTGGGAGAGAGATAAGTGAGAGATAGACAGAGAAGTGAGTGAGGGAGAACTTAGAGGGAGAGAAGTGTGTGTGTGTGTGTGTGTGTGAGAGAGAGAGAGAGAGACAGATAGACAGAGACAAAGAGAGAGCGAGGGGGGGAGAGAACTGGAGAAAGAGAAGTGAGAGAGGGAGAACTGAGAGAGAGAGAGAGAGAGAGAGAGAGAGAGAGCACAAACACACACACACACACACACACACACACACACAAAGACAGAGAGAGAGAGAGAGAGAGAGAGAGAGAGAGAGAGAGAGAGAGAGAGAGAGAGAGAGAGAGAGGGGGGGGGGGGATTGCATGTGCTACCTTCTTTGAATGCATGTTGCATAAGAGTGGCTTAGAACTACTAATTATAAGGACCTTTTGGGCCAACTTTTGGTTTATCCATCCCTTTTATATGCCCCTTTTCTTCCTTGATTGGCCCTAGCCTTATTCTTCATGAGCGTGCCCCTAGAGGACCCTGCAAATCTTCTCCGACGTGCCCATGGAGAGCTTCAAACTTGCACATGTAGAGCAAAGAGAGAGAGAGAG
Organism: Dipteris shenzhenensis; assembly: GCF_047967505.1. Classification (NCBI taxonomy): domain Eukaryota; kingdom Viridiplantae; phylum Streptophyta; class Polypodiopsida; order Gleicheniales; family Dipteridaceae; genus Dipteris; species Dipteris shenzhenensis. The sequence continues at coordinate 42,628,533 of NC_141617.1, forward strand.
AGAGAAAGAGAGAGAGAGGGGGAGAGAACTGAGAGACAGACAAAGAAAGGGAAAGGACTTAGAGATAGATAGAGAGAGGGAGAGAGCCAGAGAGATAGAGACAGGGACAAACAAAGCATGGCGGTTGGCTTTTCTATGCCCCTTTCTACCTTGATTAGCTCTAGCCTTGCTTTGCATGAGTTGGCCCTAGCTGACCCTGCATATCTTCTCCAACTTGCCCATGGCAAGATTCAAACTTGCACATGCATGAGACAAATCATTGTATTCCATGAAACCTCAAAACAAGTTTTTAATGTGTATATAAACCCTTTTCAAGAATGCTTTCTAGTCTTCCCTAAACATGATAGGCACTGATATTTGATGATCCTCAAACTGAGCATATCTAGCATTTTCTCTATCTACCTCTTAAAGCAAACATGTGGTATCTTTAGTGATATAACATTCCATCAAAGCACTTCCCCTTGTAGGATGAACCAGCACCAACTAGCAGGATAGTATTGCTGAGTGAGGATGCTGGAGAAGCATTGCAGGTCTAGCCTAGCATCCACAAATTCCCAAGTATTTGTCATTCGCCCAAGCATGTTGAATTTGATAAATGAATAATGCTAGACTGATTGCAGAGTTTACTCCATGCTATCTGTCAATACTTGCATCAAAGGATAGAGGGGATGGAAGGCTACACAAACCTATGTTCTATTCATGCCTGCACTGTGTTCTATCATGCCTTTCATGAGAGAGAGAGAGAGAGAGAGAGAGAGAGAGAGAGGACTTAGGACTTATGTTTTATGATCTCAGGTGCAGATTAGCATTAATTACAATGGCAAGGACAAAGGCTACTGCCAAGAAGACGGACAAGGGTTCACCCAAATTGAGGGCACTCAAAAAAAGAAAAACGCTTGATTTTTTATGCTCTACATGCTCATCACATCTTGCACATAGTTTGCACAAGTATCACACACTTTTGAGCCTGGACAACAAATCCACTTCCTTCATGCACATGAACCTCTACATCAATGCATCTAACCCAGCACTTAAAACTAACAAAGAAAATGCATTATTTGCTACTATTTCATCGAAATGGGCACGTGGTCACTTCCTTCACCATCCCCAAGTACCAATATTTGCCCCACCAAAACTATAGGGTGAGATGTACTCTCCAATGCCTTTAAAACTCAGTCCTTAAAAGCTATACGGCTACATTAGAGCCTTAAGCTTTTGTCTAGACTCCTCGTGTGTATGTAGGGATTTTGTGAGTGCTTTGGGCTATGTGCTCAAGTACTTCTATAATTTTCTAAGAATGTCCTCGAGATTCACCAAATCTCCATTCCCAATGCCATTAATAGGGGATGGAGTACTCCCCACTTCCAATAACTTTCAGTCCCTCTCTATTCCAAGCCATTATAAATTGTGTATAGTATGTTGTCCTTCTCTGACAACCATTTCACTTACTCAGGTCATCTCCATTGTAATTGGAGATTTTATTGCCTCTCAAATGGTCAAATCGGTCATGTACCCTTCACACTTTTAATGCCTCCAAATTACTATGATCCCGCTCACATTTTAGAAAATCTCAAGAGTCCATACCTCAAAATTCATCAATTAAAGGAGGGTGAAGGTGATGTATGGTGCTTCTGACCCATAGGCTAACACATAGAAAATCTCCTAAGCTCAAAGTACTGGTCCAAACCTTTTCAAACATGATTAAACCCCCAATCACAAGTCCAAGTTCTTTTTGTGGGGAACGATGCCAATAACGTACGCCAAATTCTTCCTCTAAATTGTGCTCATGCATAGACTTTACACAGGTCCCCCAGGGAGATGAGTATGCATACTCAAAAATCACAAGGGACCCCAAGGGGAAGTGTGTGTGTGGGTGTGTGTCTACAATTTGTTAATGTGATATGTATATGTATGTATATTTATTTATTTTTATTTTGTGGTTGGGATCCTTGGGTCTTCGGTGGATCCTTTATTAATTTACTTTATTTTTAGAATCCTATGTGTTTACCATTTATTTTAAATAGTTAGAAAGGTAGACAATCTCATCTAGTATATGTTATGCAGTGGATGCAAAATCTCAAGATTTCAATATTATTTAATTTCTCTGAACATTTTATGTAGTTAGCTATGTGACGATAAGCAATTCTTAGCTTAACTCTAGAGTCCTCTGCCACAGATTCCCCCCCCCTCCCCCTCATGCATTTATACGATAGTACAACAAATCAAAGCATGGTTGAGAAATATAGAACCAAGGCAATATGATTTAGCTATATATGACATACCTTCACCACAAGCTCCATGGCCTCCTCTCATAGCTTCACTCAAAGAGCAAGGTAGCTTGTTTTTTCTCTTTTGGTAGGCTCCTTGGTAGCTTGTTCGTTCTCGTTGGTAGACTCCTATCCATAATCCTTTGTTTGTAACTCAATTTATTAGCTTAAAAATAATATAAAGGATTGAATCAAAGAAAAAACATGAACTATAATTATACCCATGAATTAAGCAATGAAGGTCCACTTTCCTCCTTTTTTTAGATTTGTCATTACTCCTTTTACTATTCTTTGTTTTCAATGGCAATTGCAGTGGTGCCACCACCACTACCGCACATGGATGTTTTTATCGAAGCTATGCTCATATAGCTCTTTTTTTTAATTTCACAATATAGATAGAATGTAGTATATTTTCCTTGGAATTTTGAAGTAAAAAATGCAGATACTGGTGAATCTTTAAATTTTTTTTGCATAAAAGTTTCAAATCCTAGCGAATTTTTCAAACAATTATTTTTATTAGGACATATGAACCTTCAATAGAAATATGAAACTAACTTGAAAAAATCATCCGTTTTCACTATATTCTTTTGAATTTTTCATGTCTATAATGTTTTGAATGTGGATAGAGTTACATACATGCATACATACATACATACATGCATGCATGCATGGATACGTACATGCATGCATGTGTGCATAGATACATACATACATACACACACACACACATTCATATTTATAGTACATTGGAAATGCAAGTGTGGCATCACTAGTAGAGCCTCCGTCTAATGCAACCTTCAATCCCATTGCATCATAGGAACTATTGCACGTGGCTGAGGAGCTTGGAAATCTGAGTAGGATGTGAAGGTCATGGTATAGGGAACCCCAATACGTGAAGGTTACGGTAGAGGGAGCCACTACGTGAAGTATAGATAGCAGCGAGAGCAAAGGAGTGGATAGAAGCAAAGACTGTCCCTAGCGCCAAGGTGTAAATTGAGCAAAACAAGAAGAAAAACATGGAACTAGAGCTGGATACAGTGAGAAGAGACATCGGGAGAACCACAAGGTTGTAGTCAGGGCATATAGTAGTGCAAAGGGAGAGAAGAGCATGAAGGTTGGGAGCTGAGCTTGAAAGGGGGTAGGGGGAGGAGGCGGGAGGGGGAGGGAGGGAGGGAGGGAGGGGGAGTGAGGGACAAATGTGAGGGCGAGGTGGTGCTGAATGAACAGAAAGCAAGAGAATGAGCAAGTCGGCAAAGGTACAATGGTAACAATCCATGCAAGACAGGAAGGGTGGTAGTGCCTAACAGTGGGTTTAAAGAGGAGGGTGGTGCATATAATGGTGTTTGGTTGGTGGTTTTAATGAGTCGAGACTAGTCGTCTGCCACAAAGTCAAATACCATAATGAAAATGCTTTCGTGTCCCACTGATATATCTATGATAAATTGCCTGTAGCCTATTTCAAGAAATCTTCTAGTATTGCCCAATGTGAAAATTCAAGAAAACTTCTAGTTTAATTTTTTGGTCATTCTACCCCAATCTTGTAGGTAATCCAAGTAGTAAATTCTAAGTAGGACCTAGAGCACATTATTAACATGACACCAATAAAATATAGTAATGTGGTATTTTTTATAGAGTCCATCAATATTTATAGAAGTATGATTATAAAAAAAGGGGGGAAAGGTGGTTGAAAGGGGGAAAAAAGGGGGGCCCAGGGGGGGGGAGTTCCAATATATAATTAGGAAGGGGGGTTTATGACTTATTTACATAAATATATATATATATAAATCCATATGTATATATTTATTAATAAATATAACTATAAGGTGCTTGTAAATAATCTGGAGGGGGCATAGTTATGCAAAATAGGGAAATTAATTTCCAAGGGATCTATATGAGGATAAACAGCAACCATCAACCGCCAAAATACTAAAAAAAGGGGGGGTGGAGTTTTTTTTGGGTGTGTGTGTGTGTTTGGAATCTTCTTCCTTTATATTCATCTATTCATCCTTTCAAGCTATCTCATATCACAGTCTCTTCTTTATATATAGTTTTTTTATCACCACCTTTGGTGTCAGACAGAGCTAATTAGATTTGGGCATTGCACCGTCCACTCAAATGGTGGAGAAAGAGATTACAACAAATTTAAATTTGGCACTCTAAGCTTCCTTTACGCCAGTAGGTTTTTTTATGGTGTGTTTTGCTAGGAGTTGTACCATCAGGACAGCTTTTATCTTACAGATGTATTGCTCCTGCTATCTGTCATCGGTCTTTAGTCCCCGAGAATCTGTATCTCATATCTTTTGGAATTGCTCTGAGACACAAAATTGTTAGATATCAATGCTCCACTCTCATGTAACTACGCGAGAACTAGCTAACTCTACTTGTAAGCCCCCCATATGAGGAGAAGGCATTTGAGTAGCTCGATTATCCGGTAGGTCCTGGTTTGGACACCAGATGGGGGCCATGTGTGGCCTGATGGCTGGACGACTTCAGATAGAGTTGGCACACTGCCAACTAGGCTACATGCAAGTGCGGGAAGGCATCCCTTGACTGACCGCACTAAGGGTAGATGGAGCATTTCCCGAGGTAGCCCACTCTCGGGTTGCGGGGCTCGTTTGGAGCCTCGGATGATCCCAAATGGCTATGGGCTATTTGTTTAGTTGCTCTGTTTTGCGCACCGGTTCTATCGTATGGTCGGTGGCCTATTTCGGGACCGACCCCCAGTCGATCGTTTTGGGCGGACTGCGTCGGTCACCCAATTGAGCCTAACTGACTAAAACTGGTGGCTATATAAGAGCAAGCCCATGAAGCCCATTTCATCACTGGCTATAGCAACCCTGATTCCTTAGCATCTAGCCTCCGTCTTCTACTGTTTCCAGCATGCCATCGAAGCTTCTTTCACAGGAGCGCACGGTTGGGAGGCAGCACCATCTATTATATCAGTTCTACAGTAATCAAATTTTTGATTCTCCATACTATCTTGTTTTCTCTCGAGTACGAGATCCTGTTATCTGTTGAGCACAGACGTTGTATTATTTTCTTACATGGTATCAGAGCCTGGACTCTAGCAAGCAGATTTGGTAGTGTGTTTCTGTTTGCGAGCAGATTGTGAGAGATGGCCTAGCCCGTAAGACTGCGAATCCCACCGTTCGGCGAAAGCGGAAAGTTGGACGACTCTAACTATCCTTCCTGGAAGTTCAAGATGAAGACCATCCTAAGCGCATATGAGCTTTGGGACACTGCTACTGGGGTGGACGTGAGGCTAGTTCTGAGACCGGATCCAACCAATGTAGGACAATAGATAGTACCAACTACGGATGAGATTCTCACGTGGATAAGAAGAAATGCAGATGTGCTGTGTTCTATTGTTTGCAGTGTTAGTGATTCCGTCATGGCATTAATTCAACATGTCACCACAGCGGAGGAGGCATGGACAGTCTTGAAAAATCAGTACGAGACCATGAATCAGACGCAGATTCAGAATCTAGAGACTCAACTCGCGAACGAAAAATTGTCTGAGTCTGAAGCGGCAGAGAAGTTCATCACCAGGGTGAATAATTTGCACGGTCAGATGACTGCGATTGGCATCACCATCACCAGCGAGAATCTAGCACGAAGGTGCATACGGATTCTCCCACCAAAGTACGACGGTCGTGTTACAGCGCTGAATACGTAGAACAGAAATCTGTCCCTCAACTTTGAGGACTTCAGCACGATACTTCTGGAGAAGGAGATGCGTCAAAAGATGAGGAATGGAAAAGATTCGTCTTTCTGGACCGGATTAAAGAAAGGTAACGGTAAGGACTCTGGTAACCCATCTTCTTCTGATGATAAAAAGAGAAATAAGAAGATCAAGTGCTTCTATTGCAACAAGGCAGGGCACAAGCAGAATGAGTGCCGAAAGAAGATTGCAGATGAGAAGAACGGAGTAAAGAAAGAGTCCAGCAATAGCGCCCAGGCAGTACCAATAGAGCTGTTTGTAGCAATTGAGGTGATTTGCATGGAGGGAACAACACTTGGGACCTTGTGGATCAACCACCAAAGCGTAAGGTAATTGGAACCAAGTGGGTGTACAAGATCAAGTACAAGTCCAACGGCACATTGGATGAGTACAAGGCTCAGCTCGTGGCAAAAGGATTTGCACAGGTACATGGTTTTGATTATTAGGATACTTTTACTCCCACAGCTCGATTAACCACAATTCGCAGTGTTTTGTCTTTAGCTACCTAGGGAAGTTGGCCCGTGTCTTAGATGGATGTGAAATCCGCCTTTCTGAATGGAGATCTTAAGGAGGAGGTTTACGTGGAACAACCACCAGGTTTTGAGATCCCCGGTTCAGAAGGTAAAGTCTGTAAACTGAAACGCACTTTACGGGCTGAAACAGGCCCCACGAGCATGGTACCAGCGAATTGATGCCTACTTTCTGAAAAATGGTTTCAGGAGAAGCCCATCTGATGCAAATTTGTATATCTTCAGAGAAGGAGGTAGGTGTATGATCGTAGTCCTTTATGCGAATGACCTTGTCATAACAGGGAACCATGAAGAAAAGATCTCGCAGACGAAGCATTTGCTAGGAAGAGAGTTTGCAATGACAAACCTCGGACTGATGCATTTTTGTTTGGGGATTGAAGTTTGGCAGGAGCCGAAACACATCTTCATTTCACAGCTGAAGTATGCTGGAGAGATACTGAAGGCATTTGGCATGGCTGAGTGCAAAACAGTTGGTACCCCTATGGAGGTTGATGCGAAGCTCTCAAACAAGGATTCATCACCACTGGTGGATGAAGCAAAGTACAGAAGGCTTGTGGGCACCTTAATTTACCTGTGCAACACACGGCCGGACATCAGTTTTGCGACTGGTGTACTAAGCAGGTTTTCCAATAAGCCCCGAGAGAACCATTGGAGGGCAGGGATGCGGGTGCTAAAATACATCAAAGGCACACTTGATTATGGCATCACCTATACCAAGGGCAACATCTTGACCAAATTCTGTGAATCAGATTGGGGGCAGGAGACGTGGACAGCAGGAGATCAGTGGCAGGGTACTGTTTCTCACTTGGATCTGGAGTTGTGTCATGGGTCAGCAAGAAGCAACCCATAGTTGCTCTTTCTTCTACCGAGGCTGAGTACAAATCTGCATGCTTTGCTTCTTGCGAGGCAGTGTGGTTGAGGAGGATTTTGGGGGACATGGGTGCAGTGCAGAATAAGCCTACGCAGTTATCATGTGACAATCAGAGTTGCATGGCGATTGCAAAGACCCCGGTTTTCCACGCTCGCACAAAACACATTGAGATTCAATATCACTTTGTACACGAGCTGATCATGGATGGAGAGGTCGACTTGGTGTACTGTCCGACTACAAAGTCCGACTACAAAGAATGCTACGGACATCTTCATGAAGGCTCTTGGAAGAGACTTGCTAGAGAGGCATCTTCATCGACTTGGCATTGGGCCGAAAAAGTAAGTTCACTTGCGGGTGGACATTGAGGGGGGGTGTTAGATATCAATGCTCCACTCTCATGTAACTACACGGGGACCAGCTAACTCTACTTGTAAGCCCCCCATATGAGGAGAAGGCATTTGAGTAGCTCGGTTATCGGATAGATCCTGGTTTGGACACCAGATGGGGGCCATGTGTGGCCTGATGGCTGGACGGCTTCAGATAGAGTTGGCACACCACCAACTAGGCTACATGCAAGTGCGGGAAGGCATCCCTTGACTGACCGCACTGAGGGTAGATGGAGCATTTCCTGAGGCAGCCCACTCTCAGGTTGCGGGGCCCGTTTGGAGCCTTAGATGATCCCGAATGGCTGTGGGCCTTACCATCCACCTGAGCCATACCATCCACCTGAGATCCTGTTATCTGTTGAGCACAGACATCGTATTATTTTCTTACAAAAATTTCCTAGGTATCCTTCGCAACATATTGAGATTGAGATTCTCTCAAGCTGTTTTTGGCAAGCATTTTTGGTTGTTTGGGATATATCCCAAATGGCCAGATTTTGATTTGTTCTTTACTTAGGTTCTCTACTGGGCACTCTGGACTCTCTAGAAAGCTAGGAATCACAGAGTCTTTGGTGATCCAGTTTTTTCTACTTTTGTCTTCGTCGTTCCTTGCAGCAATGGCTCTTCGATTGTTTGCAAACTCGCTGCATAGATCAGGATGTATATTTGTCCTACATGGACATTTTCGCTTGATGTACTATTTTTGCTTCCTAGTTTTTTCTGACTAGCTATCTTGTAATATAAAGCACTCAAAGATTTCACTTTTAAAAAAAAGTGTGTGTGTGTGTGTGTGTGTTTAGATTAAAAAGTCCAACTAATAATTGAGCCATACAATTAATTCCATCAATTGGATAAAAAGTTTTTTTTAAGGGAAACATATAAGAAAAAAATGTTTAAGACATCTAAGTTGAAAAATGCAATAACCAAAGGTTGCAAAAAAATTCACCAAAATTAAGAATTTTCAATAATATTGAGTTTGACAAGCACGATACATTTCGAGGTCAAGGTCCACTTACCTACCACCATCCAAACAAACAAGATGTTAGAACATCATAGTTATGATTGGGTAGACAAGTAATGCCTATTTTCCCCGGCTTGTTATCGCTTTACCTAGGAATATAGACAACCATATGGATTCTTAGATTTTATATATATATATATATATATAGTTTAAGTCACAAAAGTCACAAGTGGACTAAGGAGCGAATGAGTTCATGGGTTGAGAAGGGATTAGTGAAGGTATGGGAGGATTAGTGTGCTTGGTGCATGGGTTGATTAAAAAGATAGTGTAAAGAAGAGATTTCATGGGGGGCTACTTAAAAGAATAATTCATAGTTGGGGAAGTATACATGTGTGTGTGTGTGTGTGGGTGGGGGGGGGGGGGGGTAAAGAAATAAGTGTTTTTGTGAGATACATTTACTAATCAAAATTTGTGTGTATGTGTGTCTACATTTGTTAATGTGATATGTGTATGTATGTATATATGTATGTATGTATATTTGTTTATTTTTATTTTGTGGTTGGGCTCCTTGGGTCTTGTGTGGATCCTTTATTAATTTACTTTATTTTTAGAATCCTATGTATGTGCCATTTATTTTAAATAGTTAGAAAGCTAGACAATCTCATGTGGGATATGTTATGTGGTGGATGCAAAATATCAAGATTTCTCTATTATTTAATTTCTCCTAACTTTTTATGTAGTTAGCTATGTAGCGATAAGAAATTCTTAGCTTAACTCTAGACTCCTCCACCACAGATTCCCCCCCTAAACTCCTCTACCATAGAATCCCCCCCCCCTTGTGCATCTATATGATAGTACAACAAATCAAAGCATGGGTGAGAAATATAGAACTAAGGCAATATGGTTTAGCTAGATATGACATACCTACACCACAAGCTCCATGCCTTCCTCTCATAGTTTCACTCAAAGAGCAAGATAGCTTGTTTTTTCTCTTTGGTAGGCTCCTTGGTAGCTTGTTTGTTCTTGTTGGTAGAGTCCTATCCATAACCCTTTGTTTGTAACTCAATTTATATTAGCTTAAAATCAATATAAAGGATTGAATCAAAGAAAAAACGTGAACTATAATTATACCCATGAATTGAGCAATGAAGGTCCACTTTCCTCCTTTTTTTAGATTTGTCATTACTCCTTTTTCTATTCTTTGTTTTCACTATATTCTTTTAATTTTTCATGTCTATAATTTTTTGAATGTGGATATATTTACATATATGCATGCGTACCTACATGCATGCATGTGTGCGTACATACATACATACATCACACATTCATATTCTTATTTATATTTATATTTATATTTATTTATATATTTACAAAACATCTAAGATACTTTTTTTTTCTCTTATTTCTTTTTGGACTTCCATAAGGCCTTTGAGTGTATGAGACCTTTAATACACTCAAAAGTCTCATGGGATTCTTTATACATGCTTTTTTCCTACGTTTTATTTTAATAGAAAAGTTGAATAATGTACATAAGAAAATAATATATAGTATAAAACATTCACATGTTCCAAGTAGAAGACTATGCCTTGGTCAACTAATCCCCGCATAAACTAGAGCTAGAAATACTTTTGCCTCTAGTTACTAGCCTAACCTTAACAAGTGGCAAACTTTCTACTTGTCATTTCTCTTCATAAACCTTAAAACCCAATAGTGTATAGCATCCTAGCAATTATCTTTGTGGCCTTCGTTTGTGTATAGAATCTTGGAAATGAGAGTGCTCTCAACGGAAGCAAGAACGGAAGAAGGAGAGAGAGAGACAGAGAGCCACACAAGTTTGGTGGGTGCAGAACCACCCTAATCTTCTTTTTCATTCATTTATATATGTGTTTGAGTATTGTACATAACCGGGGTAAAGGCACAATGACCTTTAACCCCCACAACCTCCCACTTAAAGGACAATGTGCCTTTAAGGGAGAACAACCAGTGAGCATACTATCCAATGCCCATCAATACACGACAATACTCAAACCGCTGACTAGGTAGACTCTTCGTCAACATATCTACAGGGTTATCATCTGTATGAACCTTGACAAGCTCTATGCGCTTGTCCTCAAGTACCTCCCTGATGAAATGGTACCTGACCTCAATGTGTTTGGTCTTTGCATGAAAGACCAGATTCCGTGCTAGCTGAATAGCACTCATGGAATCACTATGCAATGTCGGTACACCTGTATGAATCCCCAAATCTCCCACTAGCCGATCAAGCCATATAGCCTCCTTGCAACCCTCTGTGGCTGCAACATACTCAGCCTCTGTGGTAGACAAAGCAATGCACTTCTGTGCGCAAGACATCCACGACACTGCACCACCTGCAAAGGTGAACACATAACCAGAAGTGGTGGATCTCCTACTATCCACATGCCCTGCATAGTCTGAATCTATGTACCCAAGTACATGCATGTCTCCTTTACCAAAGCAAATGCACATCTCCTTGGTACCCTTCATGTACCTCATGATGCACTTAACTGCCTCCCAATGCCTCTTTCCTGGATTAGCCATATACCGGCTAACAACTCCCACTGCAAATGCAATGTCTGGTCTAGTAGCTATCATAGCATACATAAGACTCCCAACTGCTGATGCATAAGGAACCTTGGCCATCATGGCCCTCTCCTCATCTGATTTGGGACTCAGTTTCACATATGGAGGCAATGGAGTACTCACGGCCTTCCCCCCCTCCATATTGAAACGCTGCAATACTTTTGTAACATACTCTTTTTGTGAAAGCCAAAGGAGTTTCCTACTCCGATCACGCGTGATGCGCATACCAAGAATATGACCTGCAAGTCCCAAATCCTTCATATCAAAGGCCTCATGCAACTTAATGCATCTAGCTCATAAGTATTCTTGCTAGCCAATAGCATATCATCCACATATAGTGCCAAGATTATCAGGCTATTATCCTTAGCCCTTTTAGTGTAGAGGCAGTGATCAATTTCACTCCTTCTAAAACCCTGGGACCGAATGAAAGCATCAAACTTCTGATACCATTCTCTAGGTGCTTGCTTAAGACCATAGAGACTCTTCTTCAGCTTGCAAACTAAATGCTCTTTGCCCTTTCTTCAAAGCCTTCCGGCTGAACCATGTAAATTTCCTCATGCAAATCCCCATGCAAGAAAGCTGTCTTGACATCCATCTGCATAAGCTCCATATCCTCTATTGCCACTAGTCCAAGCATGCATCTAAGTGTGGTCATCTTCACAACCGGAGAGAATATCTCATCAAAGTCCACACCCTTCTCTTGCTTGAACCCTTTAGCAACCAAGCGGGCCTTGTACCTAGGCACATCATCACCTGTGTGACCTTCATTTTGTAGACCCATTTACATGGCAATGCTTTCTTTCCATGTGGCAAAGAAACCAAGTCCCAAGTCTTATTCTTCATAAGTGAACTCATCTCTGATTGCATAGCATACTCCCACTTGTGTTGATCCTCATGCATCATAGCCTCTCTGTAGCAAGAAGGCTCCCCGCAATCAGTAAGCATCACATAATCTACCCCTGGAACAAACCTATCAGGTGGTCTAGACACTCTAGATGATCTTCTCAAGGGCATTTCAGCTTGCTGTCCCATTTGCATATCAGCCACATTTGGCTCATCATTTCCACCAATAGATGATCCATCATCTACCCTTGATTGTATACCTATGGGAGTACTTGGTGGCACCATTTCTTGCACATTTGGTGCATGGACAGCTTGATGTCTATCAACATATGCAGGTGGATTCACATCCTGGAAAGTGATTCTCCTCATTTCCACATCCCTCATGGGTGCCTTATGCATCTTCTCATTGAAGACCACATCATGGCTGCATATGATCTTCTTTGCTTCTGGATCCCAGAGACGATAGCCCATCTCTCCACTTTCACCATAACCCATAAAGATGCATTTCCTAGACTTAGGATCTAGCTTCTTTCGAAGCTCTTTTGGCACATGTGCATATGCCTCACACCCAAATATACGCAAATGAGAGTAAGAAGGCTTCTTGCCACTCCATGCCTCTTCAGGAATACCACCATCCAAACTCTTACTAGGTGATCTATTGATCACATGCACTGCAGTCTTCATTGCCTCAGCCCAAAAACCACCAGAAAGACTTGCATTGGAAAGCATGCATTGCAGCCTTTCTTGAATGGTACGGTTCATCTTTTCTGCAACTGGATTTTGCTCTGGAGTACGAGGGGATGTGAGCTCCCTCTTAATCCCACGTGTATCACAGAAATACTGAAAGTCATGAGAGAGATACTCTCCACCATTGTCAGTCCGTAGGCATTTAAGCGTTCTACCTGACTGATTCTCAACCAAGGCCAGCCATTTCTGAAATACCTGGAACACATCACTCTTCCGAGCTATAGCATAAGCCCACACTTTCCTAGTTGCATCATCAATGAATGTCACATAGTATTCAGCCCCGCCTAATGACCGTGTAGGCATGGGACCACATACGTCTGAATGCACCAAATCAAGCATTTCAAACTCTTTCTTTCCCCTTCTTTTATGGGCTGATTTAGTCTAGTTCCCATAGAGACAGTGCTCCTAAAATTCAAAATCAGAGAAACTCAAATGCGGTACATAACCCAAATGGCATAAGAGTTTCATTCCATTCTAGCTCATGTGCCCCAACCTGCAATGCCACAAAGAAGTGCTTGGCTGCTCGGTTATTGCAACAACATGATCAAATACCCCTGATACATGTAAGGGATACAAAGTCCCACACTTGGCACCCCTAGCCAAAAGCATAGAGCCCTTTTGAATTTTCCAACTTTGAAAGCCAAAAGTGGTGTGAAAACCAGCATCATCTAGCTGACCCACTGAAATAAGACTCTTGGTCAACTTAGGCACATGTCTCACATGTTTCAAAACAAATGCAGACCCATTTGCAAAAGAAAACTTTATGTCACCTGCTCCCACTATGTCACATGCATAGTCATTTCCAAGATGCACACAACCTGTCTTTCCACTATCATAAGTGGAGAACCATTCCCTATGGGGAGTAACATGGAATGAAGCACTAGAATCCAAAATCCAATCCTGGGAATATGCATCATCTGAAGTGGTAAGCAACTCTGCAGATAAACTAGACATGAAGAGAACATCATTGTCACTATCATGTGTGACTGCATTGATCTCCTCGATCTTCACTTTTCCTTTGTCCTCCCTTGGACTCTCTTCCTTTTGATTTGCACCCCAATTTGCATTCTTTTTCTTATCCTTTTGCTCTCTTTTCAGCTTGTAGCAATCCTTTTTCATATGGCCCTTCTTGCCACAGTGGTAACACTCAATGTTCCATGCCCTGGATTTGCTACGAGACTTTCCTCTTTCTTGGGACTTCCCCCTGAACTGTGATCTGCCCCTTTGCACATTTAAGGCTGCATCCTGCTTGTTGCCATCCATAGACTTCCGTCTAATCTCCTCGGCCAACAAGCTACCCACAACATCATCAAATTTCAGTACTCCACCAGGTGCAGAGTTACTGACAGCTGTACGGAAGGTATCCCATGAGGATGGCAATGAACATAAGAGAAATATTGCCTTAGTCTCCGCATCAAAATTCATTTTCTGAGCCTGAAGCTGGCTAAAAATAATATTGAATTCATTCAAGTGAGAAGCAATGGAGACCCCTTCCTTCATCTGCAGCTCAAACAACCTCTTCATGAGGTAAACTTTATTAGAGGCAGTTTCCTTCTCATAAGTGGCACACAGTTTCTTCCACAAATCTTCCGTAGTCTGCTCATTTACTACTGTGAAATAAACTAACTCTGCAAGATGAAGTCTAATAGTAGACTTTGCTAATGCATCCAACTCATTCCAATCATCCTCAGACATATTTGCAGGCTTAGCTTCAATCCCTGCCAAGGGTTTAATCTGCTTCTTTTGAATAAGCACATCCCTTATTTGTTCTTTCCACAAAGAAAAGTTTGTCCCATCAAACTTTTTAATGCTAAAAAACTCCTTTTCAGACATGGAAGAGGATGCCATGATGCAAATGAAACAAAATCCCAAATGCTAGTCCCTGCAAGAGAGAATCACACCAAATACCAGGTGCACCCAAATGTGTATGCCACAATAGACTGAAATATCACAAAAAACTCAAAGCTCAAAGCATCAAAAGATGCATCTGACTCATGTGCATATACTATGCATCCATATGAGCAAATCTGGCCCAAAAGAAAATGCCAATAAGTGCCAAATGACTCAAGCATAAACACCGTCCACTGGCATATGCATTAATAATATCTCATCCAAGAGAGCATAGCACTATCAGTGCATCACCAGCAATGTGTCAAAGCTGTCCCTCAACATAAAATAGCATCCATGTGCAAAGCGTCCATAAAAAATAGCATCCCACAAGGCAATTTGGGCCTATCAGCGCATCCAACAAGGACCGCAATGCATCCAAATGGCCTATAAATCATCCACTGCAACCCAATGCATACCACGAATGAGCGCACACTGCTCAAACTACTGCAACCAGAGTGATCTGCATAAGGTATGCTCAAGAAATCATAGTCCCACGGTAATGAGCGCCACTGAAAATAGAACTTGAGATGCCTCAAAACATGGGCGCCATTGCATAATTGGACTCAACAAGAAAATCTGCAAATATCTCTCTTCTGCCAGAACTCCAAAATCCCAACCGATGAGTGAGAAATGGGAGTCAATACTTATCCACTGCCATGTGGCATAAATCTAAGGTTTCAAAACCTTAGAATGAAAAATGCATAACAGAGAGACGAAATCGAATACACAGAGATCTATAACTCTGAAAATCCTCCACCAAATCGCGCAAGAACTGATAGGTAGGGGTTTTTGGGCGTCCGGAACGCAATGGGACAGACGGTTTTGGAAACCGTGGTCTCAATCACTGGGTCCAACACACGGGCTGAAAAACGTTTTTGGAAACATAGCTATCTGTAAACTCAACCGGAGTGCGAATGGTGAGTAACATAGAAGTTTTAGGACCTCCTGAGTCCACCAGAACTGATAGATCTGCAAATGGTTGCTCCAAACTTGAGTTCCAACACCCGGGCAAAAAACGTAGGAACTGACACAGTGAGTCAGAAATCCAATGAAATGATCCCAGATTCAAGAATGAAGGTGTTTCCAAGCTCCTGAAGTGAAGTGGACACCAAAAGCAAGCAATAGTTGCCTCTACAAGTCAATACGGAGTCTCTGTCATCGAACGGAACAGGGAAAAGCTCAAAAAACGACTTTTTCTTTGAAAGCTCTTAACAGGCTCTCAAAACCACTTCGCAAAGCCAAAGTGACTTATCCAAAGGTTCCTCCAAGGTCTCTGCACACTCGGATGCAAGTAAAGTCACCCACAAAGCTTCCCACAAAGCTTCTCCTTCCTCCCACAGAGCTACTGAGCTTCCAAGCATTCACGCACGCTCAGCTAGATCACCCGGGCTCTGATACCAGTTGAGAGTGCTCTCAACGGAAGCAAGAACGGAAGAAGGAGAGAGAGAGACAGAGAGCCACACAAGTTTGGTGGGTGCAAAACCACCCTGATCTTCTTTTTCATTCATTTATATATGTGTTTGAGTATTGTACATAACCGGGGTAAAGGCACAATGACCTTTAACCCCCACAGGAAATTATCTTTGCATTAAATGGCTTGTAGCCAAGGTGGTGATGTAAGGTCATTATTCTTCTAACATGGTATCTGAGCTTTAGTTAGAAGGGAAATTGCTTAAGGCACTTATGAATGGTTTATGTGCTTAGCCTAGCTATACCACCATTGAGTAGCCCTTGAGAGGACATGGCTAGCTACCCAATGGCATCTAAGCGAGCAACCGAGGTAACCCTTGAGAGGACATGCCTAGCTACCCAAGTGGTAGCGGACATTCAAGGCAACCAAGGTTAGCACTTGAATGGACATGGCTAGCTACCAAGGTGGCACCCCAATAGGCATGCACCTTGGTGGACACACCAAAGAAGACATGCCAAATTGGGTAGATAAAGCCCCATGGCAACCAAGGTGATGAATTTTTATTAAAAAATGGTGTGGTCTACCTCTATCGTGCCTCCTTTGTCCCTTCCATTGCTATGCCCAGCTCTTCCTTCAACCTTTGGAAAAAAAGACCTTGATTTCCCTCATTCTCACCTCCCATTCTCTCTCCTTTGCTAGGCCATTCCCTCTCCTTTCTATCACTCTTTCTCCATTATTTGAATAGCCCCCTTTTCGCATTTTATGTACCTCACCCCCCTTCCTTCCTCCAAAGGTGGCAAGCTAGAATTAGAAATATCTTAATAATGATTGTGACCTTTGTTTTACCTCTTTTAATACCTTGGATGTGTTGGATCATTTCTAACCTAAAAGTTAAGGGCATGAATTTCACATGTCAAGATGTAATGCCCTTAAAATCTCTACCAAAGATGGTTAGCATGGTTGCATATGTTGAAATTGATCTTTAAAATATTAAATAGTGGAAAACCTACCTTGAACTAACTTCAAATAGCACTTGCAAGGTTGGTTTCCTCATTTAGTTAATTGTCACCATTGAGGAAACAATGAAGGGGACATTTAGCATTACATGGTGTCATGACTTGCATGGAAAAAATTTATACATCCTTCACATTTTAAGTGAAAAAAGCAAACACACCTTTCTAGAAGGTTTAGAAAAACATCTTAGAGGAATCAATGCATTTTGACATAACTTAGGTATACCTAGACATTCAACCAAAGTAAAGGGACATGAATGAAGCCATAAACAATGGTGCTCCTTTACAATATTCCTTGCAAATCATAAGAGTTATATCCTTAAAAAAGGATTATGGAGACTTCACAATTTGACTTGGTCTTATGCTAAGGACTTATCTAAACTTGCATTTTTGGCAAAAAGGTAAAGGTACATGATTATTCGCTCTATTTTGTAAAAAGGATTATATTTGTGAGGAATTTTAACACATCTTAGAGGGGATATCTAGAGAAGAAGGAAGGGAGAGAATTGGAAATTCATACTGACAAGTGATTACGACAAAGTAATAATATCAAATACATTAGGTAGCTAATTTAGATGTCAAACAAGATACATTAGGTAGCTAATTTAGATGTCAAACAAATTGATTAAGGCATAGATACAAAAATTGGGTGGGTCCCAAAAAAAGGTGAAATTTTCTTTTCCAAGAGACCCAAGTAACGATACTAGTGGTGGAGACATTATTCTCACATATATACTTTTTTAAAACTTCACATTCTCAAAAGAAGGGATGGAACTCAATACTTTCCTTGCATGTGCACTACTTATTGAGTTGGAAATTTTATTACAAGGGTAAAGAGATCTTCAATGGAAATCCACATCTTTGTATTGGAGATCTCAATGATGTCCTCAACTAGAAAGCTAAACTAATATAAAAAGGTTGATTTACTAAGTGGTAAAAGAGCTCTTGTTCCACAATGTGGCATTGAAGTTTAGGGTAAACAAGGAGCTTGCTATAAGCATAAACATGGAGGATGGACATATTTAAAGATGGTTGCTCCTTTGTGTGAATAGAAAAAAGCATAAGATTCAAGCTATTAGAACAATAGAGAGTATACCATTAAGGAAGATAGGCAAGAAGGAGGGGTTTTGTTAATGTTATATCAGAGAAGTTTGAAGGCTTCGTAAACCTCCTTCGTGATAGAGAAAAGTTCATGATGAAGAAGTCATGTTAAATTTTATCCCTAATCGAGAGGGGGGGTGTTCTAATAAAATGAAGCTCTGTGGCCATGGTTTTGCCCATCCCCACCCTCCTTCCCCCGCCTCGTCCCCCTTTTCCTTACCTATACATGCAAACATCCCCCCATATGCACACACACGTTTGGTGTAAATGCCTTGTATGAAGGAATAAAAGTGGTGCCCTTTTGTCTTTCATATGTGCAAAGAAGAATACACTAGAGAAATGGTGGGTGGAACATGATGAATAGCTTCTTTTTGTTTTTAAGAAAATGAGGATCATGATGTATGTTTATGAATGTTGGCCTTCATGCTCTAGTCTTTTCTCTTAGTATAAAAGCAAGATGTCTTTTGACTACTCTTTTGTTTATGAATGTTGGCCTTACATACTCTAGTCTTTTCTCTTAATATAAGAGCAAGCTATCTTTCAACTCCTCTTTTAACTCCTCTTTTCTCTTTTGTTTATGAATGTTGGCCTTACATACTGTAGTCTTTTCTCTTAATATAAGAGCAAGCTGTCTTTCGGCTCCTCTTTTGACTTCCAAAAATTATATCTTTACGTTAAGGGGAACCTCCCACCTTCTAAATTAGGTAGAGAAGCAATACATAATAGGACTTAGCCATGTTTACTTAGATATGGTCGTACCAAAGGTTGATAGTATGTGCAAGCCAACAAGATAGTTTTGCGCTTCAAATTGAAGGTTTGCAAAGTTCCTTTTAATGTCAACCGAAACTTATTTGCTAATGCAAATGAAGTTCTCGAACTATGTGCATCTAAAGATTATCAGCATATACCTTATATTTGTTTTCCATTGTACACTAGTGTTTTTTAATGATTATGTGTATCCCTAATTTTGTTTCAATGGTTGGAGTGTCAAACGTCTAGGACGGATGATTAGGATATGAGCTTAAAAATAAGGGATACAATATGCAACCCCCAAGATGAAAACCATATTAAATTTTTTGAAATGAGGTGAATGCCATGTTTAGAGTGATAAACAAGTTGCCCATGGTCAGTTAGAAGCATTGAGGCATGTGTTGACTCAGAGATCCCTCTTTACATGGTCGCTTGGTAGACAAATACTTGTACACAACTTTAAAAGGTGAACAATGAGTAACTTTAATATCCAAAGCCTTGCATGGGGGCCATGAATATGCTCTCATTCATGTTTGTGGACAAGAAAGCGCATCATATGTCCTTTATTTTGTTTGCAAGGAGTGAAAAGAGTTTGGGTACTGGTGGAATGCAATGTGCAACCCCTTAGAGCCAGTCCCCATGTATTGGTCATTTCCATGATTCCGATGATATCAACGAATTCTCGAGTTCCCATGCAACCATCCTGTAGTTAGACGCGTGATTCATGGAATTGCACCAGAAATTCATAGCGAGCGTAGGGGGTGCCCTTGGGCACCTTTCTGGTTACCAGAAACGCAAGCTCTGGGCTAAAATCGGAGCTTCGTTGGTGATTAGGGGGCAGGGGAACCAGAATTCCATGGACCAGAGAGTGCCTCGTGGAGCTGGAGATAATTCCGCCCCGCCATGGCCAACCAGACAAAGAAAATTTGGTACTTGGTGGTAAATTTTACCAACCCAACTCTTACCCTAGTGAATGAAGATAAGGTAATGGAGAGGAATTGGGGTTTTGTATGATGTGCAAGAAAAGCACTTTTAGGCGCCCCAAAGAAAAAAGCAGCACTATTATGCACACAAAAGATCCAAACGTCAAGAAATGGGGACAAGAGGAAGGCCTTGCTTACTAGCAAGATAAAAGGAAGGAAGCTTCACACCCTTGAATGTGTCCTTGGGGCCTGCAGGCCTTAGCTTTGGATTGCAGCAGTGAAGATCACCCAGCAACACTTGTCTGGTTGCTGTCTTCTTCTGCTTCTTCAATTTGGAACAACACTCCTCGTTTTTACTCCCCATATTTTGGAGTAGCCACCACTCCTTCTGTGTGCATATTTGGAGTACTTACCAATCATTTCTTGCATATGGGTGAAGCTCATTCTTTGATGCCTTTTCCCATTCTCCATTTACAGGAACCATCCAATATAGCCCAACCGTGTGCTCAGCTGCTTGAACAGATGTCCTGCAGAAATTTCCTGTGATTTTCCTCTTGTCCTGTCATCTTTCCTGCTGCATAGCTCTCCAGCTTGCAGCAGAATTCCATTGCTGCATAGCTCTCCATCTTTCAGCAAATTCCATTGCCCCTCATCCACCCTTTGATGGGCTTTTTTCTTGCTCATCATTTGATCGAAATTTCTTTGCTTGAGCTTTCCTTCCCCTGTCCTTGCCATGCCCATCTCTCCTGAATACAAACTCCTCCTCGGAGCACAATTCCTTTGCTGCTGATGATCGTCCACGAGATCGTGAATTTCAGATCATCCAGGAGAATGCGAATCTCTGATCATCCACGAGAAATGCGAGCCCAAACTTGAGTAGAATTCCATTGTCGTTGCCCATCCTTAGGTGGTTTTTCCCTGCCTCCTTAACAATGCCAGCAGATTTCCCGATCGCCCAAAATCTAGGCGAATGTGTTTGCAACAATTCGTCATCTTTCCTCTGAGGATGGTTGCCTTGCTCTGATTTCTTGCACAGTCCAATCTCCTCCTCTCAAGTGACGTCTGCTTTGCTTGAGCCGCACTTTTTGTGCCGGAATCTGAGTTTCTTTTCTAAAACTGGAGACTTGTCACTTGTACAATTGCTTCGTGCCCGTCCGAAAAGTTCAATTATCTTTCATCAGCACCTTGTGGGTTTTCTCAGTGCTGTCCATGCCTTGCTAGAGGTCATGTTACAGAAAGCGAAGATCGACTAACCTTTCGAAAGCTCGCGTTTGGACTCCTCCGAAGACATGACCATCCAAGGGTGGATGGATGTTAGTCGATTGCACAATCTTCTCGTGAACATCGGATTGGGTAGCGACGATGCAGATCGCGTACACGT
This sequence comes from Dipteris shenzhenensis, assembly GCF_047967505.1. NCBI lineage: Eukaryota > Viridiplantae > Streptophyta > Polypodiopsida > Gleicheniales > Dipteridaceae > Dipteris > Dipteris shenzhenensis. Next base: position 42,649,926 of record NC_141617.1, read on the forward strand.
AGTGTCTATCACTCTATTTGTCTCGCTACTCAGCGCCTGTATCATAATTGGGCACTTGCTTGAAGAAAATAGATGGATGAACGAGTCTATTACGGCTCTTATACTCGTAAGACATCCAGTGCCTCCATCCAAAGCGTTAAGTGCCTGTTATGCAAGTAAATGTCTATTGATTAGAGTTAAAACTTCTCCAGAGAACTAAATTCACGTTCAGTGTGTCTGATTGCATTAAACAGGGATGCTTCAGTGGAGTCGTCGTCTTAGTCTGTAGCGGTGGTACGAATTCTCATATTTTACAGTTCAACGAAGAGTTGTTCTTCATTTATCTACTACCACCAATCATCTTCAACGCCGGGTAAGGGCTTGTACTCAATCAATTCGTTTAGAAATGAAAGAAGGCGATAGTCGTGACAGTTGTAATTATGACTTTCATGCGTTGCATAGACTTCCCAGGTGCTAGGAACAGGTTAAACTCAGGAAATCACCTCCTAGGCTAAGGTCGTTCCGGTAGTAATGGAGGGGTGATCTAGCTTAAAGGATCGTATATTTTCGTGTCACATAAGGTTTAACAGTCCAACTATAATGTCTTGCAGGTTTCAAGTCAAGAAGAAGCAGTTTTTTCGCAATTTCGTGCCCATCGTCCTCTTTGGTGTTGTGGGAGTCGTCATATCGTTCTTCATCATAGCTTATGGTTCTCTCCTTGGCACTGTTAACGCTCATTTTATGCTTGGTACAAATGATGAATGCCAAAAGGGATTCCGTAGCTTCAGTGGGCAACATATTAAATTTTGACTGCCTTTGCTGCAGCAATGCCTTAGAATTTTGTAAAACTTGTTTTCTTAAGTGCGATGTATTGTTGGTTACTTTGGTAGGTTGCAGACTCTTATTTCCGAAATTTGGTATGACCACTCTGAGCATCAAAGATTATTTCGGTGAGTTGTTGTGAATGTTTTTCCACCCTGCTTAATAGGAATTTGAAATCGGGCAATCGTTTGTAGACTTTTACGATTGACTTTAGTCTCTGACTCTCATGGCAGCTCTTGGTACCATATTTTCAGCAACAGATTCTGTCTGCATATTGCAGGTGACAACTGTAATTTCTGATCGCATATGGCATCCCTTAACGTGTTGTCCAGCTTGTGAACTAGCGATTTTGAGCTCTTGTGACTCGACAGTTTTCTCCTCTTCAAAGCTTTGATTCCTCCTTTAATTTTGGATCCTGTGTTGTGTTCTCATCTAAAGCAATCTCAAGTTTTGGTCATTTGTCACATTTTTTGGCAGGTTCTTCATCAGGATGAGACTCCTCTGCTCTACAGTCTGGTTTTTGGGGAAGGAGTTGTCAATGATGCTACATCTGTGGTCCTATATAGAGCAGTTCAGAAGTTTGACTTTTCAGAAGTTGATGGCCTTATTGGTGTACACGTGTTGCTGGACTTCTTGAAGCTTTTGTCGTTAAGTACAATTCTGGGTATTTCTGTGAGTGCTTTTCTGACTCATACGCTTGTTATATGGAGGTTCAAGTTGTTACTGTAATCTGCCAAAACAGTTTTAGTTTCATTAACAGAATAGACCTTGGCAATGCGTTTGTGTTTGAAAAGTATGTGTGTAATTCTCATACGCTACACAGACACAAGAGAAGAAAAGAGTCTTCATGCAATTCCAGTTCAGGTGTGCACACTAACGTACTAGCAACATTATCCAACAACCGGCACAGGCCCTCCATCAGGAATCCAGATCATCCCAAGCAATTCAGATTAATATTGGTAAATTCGGTGCCTAAGTAGACCCGTATGGCTTGCCCTAAAGAGTACTAGAAACTCTTTGAGCCTAAGATGTGCTGCATGGGTATGTGCTGTTGCATATGAACTTTTGAAAAATTAAAGTTAATGTTAAGTGCACTTGTCAGAATGATGTTTATCCTTATGTGTGATTCCAGGTAGGCCTTTTAAGTGCTTATATCATCAGAACCCTTTACTTTGGGAGGTAAGCAGTTCTCGTCATGGTTCTATCTTCGTAAAAAAGCTGTTGTGTACAGCATAGGAGTGAGTGCTGATGTATTTGAAGGAGAAAGATTGGCTGAGTGATAAACTTTATACTGCGGAGTGACAAGTGTGCCACATTCAACAGGCACTCAACAGACCGCGAGATTGCACTTATGGCTCTCATGGCATATCTATCGTACATGATTGCAGAGGTTACCTTCTTGAAGTAATTTATGTGTTGTCTTTTCATTTCAGATCTGTATTGTGTCAGAGTTGTAATAGTATTAAACCTGATATGTTTTGCAGCTATTCTATTTGAGTGGGATTCTGACGGTCTTTTTCTGCGGCATCGTAATGTCTCACTACACATGGCATAATGTAACAGAAAGCTCTCGAGTAACTACAAAGTACACTGAACATTTTTATTTCTGGTTTCTTATTTTTCCTTCAGTATAGTTTTCGTGGAAGCTGATTGTATTCATATTACAGACACGCTTTTGCGACTATGTCATTCATTTGTGAGACCTTTATCTTTCTATACGTTGGAATGGACGCACTGGACATGGAAAAGTGGAGACGATCAGATGCAAGGTGAGACACAACTTTTTATCTTAAAACAGTGTTACATGATCCCTTGTGTCACATATGTACGGTTAGGAGCTGTTTGTCTCATGGCCATTTCGGTCTTTCACAGATATTTCTCTCTCTCTCTCTCTCTCTCTCTCTCTCTCTCTGTGTCTGATACTTTGCTTTCTTTTTTGTTCTTGCAGCCTCCTTGAAACGTTTGGAATTTTCGCTACACTATTATCCACAATCTTACTTGGGAGAGCAGCATTTGTGTTCCCACTTTCTGCCTTATCAAATTACATGGGTGGAACTTCAAGGAATAAAATTAATCCTAGGCATCAGGTATCACCTTTTCTCTCTATTGGAGTTGAAATTCCAGGAAAGATTCGATTACTTGATTAATCCACATGTACATCTTTGTGCATCAACAAGTACCATTGTTGATGAAATGAGTGGCCAAAAGCCCACCGTTTTGGTGGCTTATGTAGGATCAGGGTTTAAGGTTGGAAACAAAGCATGAATGTGTGAAGTTTGGTGATGTGTTTTTTAAAAACCATCTAGATATGCGTGAGGAGAACATTTGTGCATCAACAAGTACCATTGTATATAGAATGAGTGGCAAAATGCCACCGTTTCTGTGGCTTATGTATGATTAGGGTTTAAGGTTGGAAACAAAGCGTGAAGATGTGAAGTTTGGTGATGTGCTTTTTTTAAAAACCATCTAGATATGCATGAGGAGTACATTTTACACAAGCTGCTTTGAGATGTTCATTAGTCTTGTAATTGGAAATAAGCATTTTCATAATGGATTTTTACAGATCATTATATGGTTGGCTGGTTTGATACGGGGAGCTGTATCCATAGCTTTGACTTATAATCAGGTAAAAATTGAATGTTGCAAAGATCCTTCTTGTTTTAGGCTTGTTTTAGGCAGACCTCCAAAGGCCGTAGCATAAATATGTGGTACTTGGGGAGAGTTAACCGCCACAGAAAGTCCATTATGTTTTACTTTTCAAAATGATGAATTGTGTTATATACGGGTGGGAAATCATGTTGTAGTTTGTGCTATTCTAATTGTGTCATTTTTTCGCAGTTTACTATATCTGGTAGTACAAGAAACCCAGAGCATGCCACTGTGGTCATCAGCACCATTATTATAGTACTGTTCAGCACAGCGGTAAGTTAAAACTTACGCTCGACTTGAATTTCCACCTTGCAATCAAGGAATGAAATGGGTTCAAGCTGGAAAGCAATCATGCATTATCTTGGGTGATCATGCATATGGATGCATCTTCTGGTGTCAATTCATCAAATTATGGATCAGTGAATCACTAGAAGCCTTGCATCTAATCTTTATTCATCAAAGTTTAATAACTTAAATTTCTGAACACCTATAACTTTTTGCAGGTTTTTGGAATGATGAACAAACCTTTAATGTGCTGGTTGCTTCCTGAACATTCTATATCAGCAATGATTGACATATCCGATCCTTCTTCCCCTAAAGATGCTTTCAGCTCAGAATTTGAAGTTCCACTTCTTTTGGGTGATAACCCAGGAAATTATACTAATGGTCATGTTTCGAGTAATCGTCTTTCTATGCTGTTGCATACACCAACTTCAACGGTGCACCAACTGTGGCGGACATTTGATGATAAATGCATGCGCCCTGTGTTTGGAGGACGTGGCTTTGTGCCAGTGTGTCCAGTTTCACCCCTGGGTAATGAGAGAACCAACACCTGATGTGCCAAGGTTAAGGTTGAGATGTGCTTATGGTGAAAAAAAGGGAGAGCTAGCATACAGAAAACCTCAAGATAGGAGATTCATGCATACATGACCCTAATAATCAAAGTATACCTTCTGGCAAGATACAAAATGCCTTAAATAGGATCATGCTCTCCGTTCTTCCCTACATTGTCATCTTTCAACTTCATGCCCTATTACGGGCTACACTAATCTGTACTAATAAAGGCAAGCATTTAGTCACCTGGATAGATCTGGAAGGATGTGCTCATTTAATCCATCCGACAAGATCTGAACTGATTCAATGGGGATAGCTATCTGTCCCTTGAGATTGAAGAGCAAAGCGCAGCAATAGGAATATTGTGGAAGGCCAATGGTGTGGCATATCAAGACTATAAACATTATACAATGTAAACTTGAAGTTTAAACTCATACAGATACCTTTTACCATTTGTTTCAATTTCTGGAATTCAAAGTTTGGGCTACATATTGAGTTTTGTTGTTGCCTATTCTTCCTAAAGCTGGACCTCCACGCTTTTGAACAGGAGCAGATGCATGAATAATTATGATCAGTAAAAGCAGAAAATTGTGAAGCACGATTCATAGTCAACTTATGGGAGGCATACTTTCAAAAGAATTAAACAATATAAGATCCTTTTTTATCATTCACATTCAGTATGGAGGCATTCTGTATAAGCCAAATCGTTCAAGTATCTCTCTTGTCCAGAGAAGTTTTAGGTGATCCTGGGTCACAAATAACCCCATTTTGAGCTTATAAGAAAAGCCCAGCTTTATGATTGATGTCTAGTAAGTGTCAATGCATCCATTGATCATATTGTTGGGGTAAAGGCCAATGGCCCAGTCTATATCCCTTTGTACCATACATACATAATAAGAGCTTACCTTGATCTGGGTGAGTTAGCAGCCACAATTTCGGTGTTCTCCCTCTCTTTGTTGCTCTCCGATAAGACCTCCTCTCCATCAATTGGTATCAAAGCTTGGTTGAGCGAAGCCAACAAGGAGATTGTAGCATTGCGGTGTTGCTGTGCCAAGAGCCTGAACTTGTTGCATGGAGTCTCCTACTGCCCGTGGGCTACCCCTGGGACCTGTATTTTGACATATACTAGCTCGTTTTTACTGTTTCAGTCTTATATATCAGGTTGCCTCGACTGTTCCAGCAGTCTATTGCCTTGTTTGAGCAGGGAAGAAGAAATATTATCCATTTACGGTCAAAAACGACCTGCTGCTCTGCAATTCCAGCCATTGGAAGTTGCTTTTTTGGGGCTCGAAAGCAAAAATGTCTTTTACTTGTGGCGGACTGTAGTTGATCAAAGGCGGCTGGTACATTCAGATTTTTGTTTAGCTGAGAAAGTGAGCATAAGTGAGCAGTGTTTTTCTGAAGCTGTCTTGTATCCCAGGAAGGGATTATTTTGGTGAGTACAATACTCTTCTCATTAAAAGAATTTTTTGGACAACAATTTTCGGAATTGTTGGGTTATTTCATTGGAGTTTATGCCTCAAATGCTTCAAAAAAAGTTGGTGATTGCTGTTTTCAGAAGTGAATATCAGAGAATCCATGAGAAATTGTCTTCTGAGTTGAACTAAGAAGTTTTAGTTTTTTTGACAATCTACAATCTTGTTTTTGAAAGCGTTTCAATTCGAGATTTAGAGAAAAAGTTATGATGCCCGGTATGCCCATGATTTACAGTTTTGACAGTTTATGACAGCAGCTAGAAAAAGTGAGCAGGGGGCTGCTTTCAGTAGTGAATATCAAAAAATCCATAATGAATTTGGACTTGCAATAAACTAGAAGTTTGTAGATCTATTGGTTGTCTACAACTTTGGTGTTTACAACAAAGGCAACCGAGATACGGTTGGGAAGATATTGACAGTTCAAAACAGGCCAAAACTGTTGCAAACTGTTATCACAGCAGTAAAAGTTTGTAGGTGGTGGTTTCCAACAGCAGATATAAGGAAATCTATAAGGATTTTGGACTTGCTGTAAACTGAGAAGTTGTAGAGTTTTTTACAAGCTACATTTCTTCTCTTTACACCTTTTGCATCGGAGCTACCGTGCAAAAGCTATTGGCTAGTTTTTGGATGCCTTGTACAGCAGAACATGTATCTGTGACAGTGACAGTGTGGCTGTTGTCATTGCAGTTGATATTTTTGGGCTTAAGTTTGGTACATTGGTGCAGTGTATCCTAGTTGTTATGTCATTCATTGTGATGGCTTTGGCATCAGAGAATGCATTGTTTAACATTGAGAAGTTGGATGGCACAAACTTCTCCTATTGGAAGGAGCAAATCTACAATGTTTTGGTGCAGAAGAAGTAAGTAAAGCCTATAAAACGCAAGGCATAAAGCCAGAGGATTGGGAAGATGATGAAGAGTGAAAAGAATTGAATGAGCTTACACGCTCCACGATCATGCTCACACTTTCAAAATCGGTGTATTTCAATGTGAAAGATACAACTGCAGGTGGTGCCTATGGTGTGTGGACAAAGTTGCATGATCTTTATGAGAAGCAGAGTGCCGCTTGTTAAGTGTATTGGCCGAAGAAACTCATAGATCTTCGCATGGAAGAAGGGACTTCAATGTCCAGCCATTTAAATGAGTTTAACATAATTTTCAGTCAACTTTCAGCTCAGAAAATTGCCTTTGATGACTCAGTTAAGGCAATGTTCTTATTGGTCACCCTTCCTGAAAGTTGACTTTTAAGACTGCTATAAGCAATTCAGCCCGTGCAGGAGGCCTGACAAGCAGTGATGTTGAGAGTAGCCTTCTCACTGAGGAGGTAAATAGAAAGAACAATGCTGGAACTAAAAGTTCAAGTGCTCTCAATGTGAGAGGGAGGTCATATTCTAGGCAGAAATACAAGCAAATCTAGAGGAATAAAGGCAAAGGCAAAGCTAATGTGCAGCTCAAGAAGGACTAGAAATCCACGGTCAATATAAAGGAAGTGAATGGCATAAGTAACAATAGTGATGAGGGTGACATTCTTTATGCCTCTATGTTTAAGCATGCTTTTCTTGTAACTAGTGATGATGCATTGTTACAGAATTGGATAGGAGCATCTTTCCATGTCACTCCACATAGGGAGTGGTTTATTATTTATGATGCAGGAAGGAAAGGAACCATGAGACTTGGAAATGATTATCCATGTGACATTGTTGGAGTGGGAGATATCCACTTGTCTCTTCCTAATGGTTCTACATTTGTACTCAAGAATGTTAGACATGTTCCAAATCTGAAAAAGAGCTTGATAAGTACGGGACAGCTTGATGATGATGGCTATCATGTGTTTTTTGGCAACAATACATGGAAAATTAGCAAAGGGTCACTTGTGATTGCTAGAGGTTCCAAGCATGGAACGTTGTACTCAATGCATGTGTCAGGCATAAGAGATAATGTAATCAATGTGACCGAGCAGCCATCCGTCTCTTTGTGGCATTGTCGGTTGGAACACATGAGTATGACAGAAATGAAGATACTTTCTGGTTTGTAGTATGTTCCCGTGTTTAATTTTTTAGATTTTAGCATGTGTGAGCATTGCATGTATGGGAAGCAAACACGGTCTTCACATAAAAAATCTTTGGGCAAGAAGAGGCTTGAACCATTGGAGTTGGTTCACAGTGATGTGTGTGGACCTATGCCTGCTGTCTCATTGGGTGGTGCTTCTTACTTTGCTACTTTCATTGATGATGCTACACGGAAAGTGTGGGTCTATCCTCTTTGGAAGAAGAGTGATGTCTTTAATGCATTTCAAAAGTTCTTAGCATTTGCTGAAAATCAGTCGGGCAAGAAGCTCAAATGCTTGCGCACTGATAATAGAGGAGAGTATACCTCTCATGAATTTAAGAATTTTTGTGAGCTACATGGCATAAAGCGGGAGTTGACTACTCCTAAGAATCCTTCTCAGAATGGGGTTGCTGAGAAGATGAATAGAACTATTCAAGAAAGGAATATAGGCATGCTTTCTAATGCTGGTCTACCTCATGGCTTTTGGGCTGAGTCTATCAAGACAGCAGTACATCTTATCAATAAATCGCCTAGCAAGGCACTAGATGGGAAAAAGCCAGAAGAGGTTTGGTCAGATAAGCCACCATCTTATGGGCATCTTTGTGTATTTGGCTGTGAAGCTTATGTTCATATCCCTAAGGAAAAATGCAGCAAGCTTGATCCAAAGTCAAGGAAGTGCATTTTTCTTGGATATGGTGATTCGGGCGAGATGGGATACCGATTGTGGAATCCAGACGCCAAGAAGATAGTATGCAGCCATGATATTATCTTTAATGAGGACAAGATGCATAAGAAGCCAGAAAAGACTGTTGAGATACGCAGAGTGGTATTTCAAGAGGATGGACAACCACCATATGAGAGGCATGCACAACGTATTCCACATGATGCAGGGCATGGACAGCCCATAGATCGTGAGGTGGGAGAGCCACATCTAGGTGGACAACCTCAGGTTATGCAGGAAAATCAGTTGGGATAGCAAGATGCTCATGGGGAGCAAGTGTTGAGACGTTCCACTAGAGTCTCACGACCTCCACAGAGATATGCTCCATCTCTAGATTATGTCATGTTGACAGATTGTGGTGAGCCTTCATGATGCTATGTCTAGGAATGACAAGCATAAGTGGGAGAAGGCTATGCAGTCAGAGATGGATTCTTTGATGAAGAATGCTACTTGGGATTTGGTTTATTTTCCCAAAGGAAATTATGCATTGCCATGCAAATGGGTTTACAAGTTGAAGATGTCTCCAGCAGATGCATTGCCTAAGTATAAGGCAAGGTTGGTAGCCAAGGGTTTTAAGCAGGAGAAGGGTATTGACTTTGATGAGATATTTTCCCCAATGGTGAAGATGACTACCCTTTGTATAGTGCTTGCATTGGTTGCCAGAGAGGACATGGAGCTTGTCCAAATGGATGTAAAAACAACTTTTCTACATGGAGATCTTCATGAGAACATCTATATGCAGCAGCCAGAGGGGTTTGTTGTGCAAGGCAAAGAACAGATGGTATGCAAGCTTCAGAAAAGTCTTTATGGGCTGAAGCAGGCTCCCAGGGAGTGGTACCATAAGTTTGATGCATTTATGCGATCCCAAGGGTACACACGGAGTGAGACAGATCATTGCCTCTACACAAAGAAGGCATCATATGGCAGCCTTCTTATATGTTGATGACATGCTTATTGCTGGGAAATCTACCTTGGATGTGGATGCCTTGAAGAAAAGGTTGCATGAGACCTTTGACATGAAGGATTTGGGTGATGTCAGTCACATACTTGGCATGAGGATTGTTCGGGATAGGAACAAGAAACTCCTTCATTTGTCACAGAAAGAGTACATTAGCAAGGTACTTGAGTGTTTCAATATGGAGAGGGGGAAGTCCATAAGTACTCCGTTGCCTCCATATGTGAAACTCAGCCAAGCAAATCGCCCTAAGTCAGATGAGGAGCGGGCTGAAATGGCAAAGATACCTTTTGGATGGTAGAACTCACAATTGGTTCCGGATATGGAATGTTGATGAAAAATGTGGTGTGGAGTTTGTGGTGAAGCACAAGACTAGGCTTTCAATGCTGAAAAATGTGGTTTGTGGTGCTATTCAGTTTTATTTGTCAAGAAGTTCATGACATTCGACCATGTTTTTTTTTAATACAAACATATGAATGAGATTTAACTTTGTTACTGGAATTTTATTTCCCCTTTTGATTTTTGAGCACTTGCACAAACCTGTGTATACTGTTCAACATTTCGTTAAAAAATTTTATCATTTGGTAAAGGCATGGATTGAAAAATTATAGTTTTCTTACAATTTAAGTAGTCATGTTTAAGCGATTTATACAATGAAAGAGCTACAAGGAAGGTATCAAAGGAGCTTATGATTCTCCAATATCATAGAAAATATCCATGGGTCACAAAGCAAAATCAATCATGGGCACTACAAAGTAAACAAAGACTCTCCAACCATAGAAAGGGAATAACTGTGAGTTGGGCCTACATTCAACATTCCATCATGCACAAAAACAATCATGTCCATCCAAAAGAAAACCCCCACCCATAATTGGAATTAAGATCCCTTATTTGAAAAAATAAGTAAAACAATAGATTGTACATGTACTTCCATTCCACATTAAAAACTTAGAAAATGCTAAAGCCTAAATTGCTTAAGAACGACTCGTTTATTTTTCAGTGTGTCGTTATGTACACATATATTTTCCCATTTCCATATTCTAGAATTTGGCTTCCGTTACCATAGTCTTTAAGGGAGTCAAAGCCTCGTGATTGATCAAGAATCATTTACTTCGTGCAGCTTAGTATTTTTCATTGCATTTCATTATAGTACTTTTACTTTACCTTTCTCTCTAAAGGTGTTTCAATGTTTTTCTCATTTCTTGCATAGTTATAGTCTCAAAACAAAGTTTTCATCATGCATTTCCTTTTCCTTCTCTCTTTTGCTTTTGTGATTGTGTGAGTTTTTTTTTTTTTTTGAAATAGTATGAAAGAAATAACTAAGAGGAGAAACTCAAGGCATATATACATCATGTGGAGTATGAAGAAGTGGTGGTAATATACCACTTAAACGGTTTGTACAAGTGAAAAACCTAATAAGGGTAAGAGTCCTATGGGTAGAAATGCAACATCATGCTTGTGATAGTCTCAAAAAGAAAGGATAGCCCCTTCTCTCTCTAAGAAAAGTTGTCCTCCTAGCCAAAGTAAAACTAGCAGGGCCCCTATTTCCTTGACCAAACAACCATTAAGGTGTGTACAATATTTATCTAGATACTAGCCATGTTGAATGGACCTATGTGCCATCAAAAAGCCTCTATGCATCTTGATCTCCATATGTGCTAGGCAATGATGCTCACTACAATCTTCTCAACAAGTGCCCATTGATGCATGTACAAGTCTCTACTAAGAAACAAACAGAACTGTACATATTGGTGTCAAACTGTGACAACCCAAGAGGAGTCCTGATTCTCATAAAATACTTGCCTAATAAGTGAAAACCAGGCCATTGAACCACCCAAGTAAGAACGTTGTGGAGGAGGAAAACCTCCTCACCATGGGCAAGAGGGATTAGCTCTAAAAATATTAAAATATTCCTTCTAATTTAGTCCAACCCCTCCATGAATAGATGAGAAGAAGAATGAATTTTCTATTTCTAAGGGACTTCCATAGTCTTCTCCCAAATGTCTCCGAAATCTGATAGTAATCTAAAATTTTTTGGCATTACTTATTGCGAAGTCAAAGAAAGGAAGACCGCTTGTCTACTACAAACCACCCCATAAAGCCAAAGCCTTTATGGGGACACCCCCTTAAAGACAAAAATTTGAATATCCTTTGGGTGAGGATCTGATCCATGTACCAAAAACAAAATAGCATTGCTCGACAAGGCCCGCTACGTTGGCTAGTTCCAGCTGTGCTTAAGAAACCACACCATAATCAAAAGATCTGAACAACTTGCCTTCATACTTCACATTGAATATCATAATGTCCTCAGCTTTGAGACATATGACTTGAAGAGACTTCATGTCGAATATCATAATGTCTCAACTCTGAGACATATGACTTGAAGATGGCTGCTTGTGCTCGATAAAGAACCCTTCCGTTTAGTCTATGAAATTACTTATCTTTAATGACCCACTCCAGAGGCTAAGCAATCCTCCTCCCTTGCTTGGATGTGGCTAGTCAATGAAGTCTGTGTTTTTCAAGAAGGTCCGAAAACCTTCCAAGAGTCCACAATGAAGTAGGACCCCTCTCCCATCTGGACCACTGCATATTTTCTAAGGCACCAAGAGGTCTATCAAGCCCATCCAATATAAAATCCTTCTACATGACCGGCTACCTGTCGATCTCATTCTGAGAAACCCCCCACAAGTGAGTCCTAGAAGTTCCATCAAGCTCTGACAACAATAGCCATAAGTGGTGAGGAAGATATCCTCATGTTTATAGATGTAATGTTCCATTCAATCCTTACTTGAAGAGGGAGCGCAAGACCCAATGCATAGTAGGAAAAAAAATTCCCAAGTCCCCTGACCTAGCATAAGTCTCCTAACCACAAGCTTGCAAAGTAAAACTCTACATTGAATATCATGATCAACAATGTTTAGCTCTCACTCTTGGGTCAAAAGAATCAAGCCACTCTAGCTCTTGCATTTGTGGACCCATCAAGTCCACTCCAAGAAAGTTCCTAATAGGCCACTTAAACTATGAAATACAATCCTTATAATGGCATCAGCAAGAGCAAACAAGCTCGGTGGTGACAAAAAACACACAAGGTTGACAACTAGCGCTCTAGAGGAGAGATCTAGAATAGTTGAACTTCAAAAATGGAGTTTCCTCTTGACATTCTCCAACATGGGAGCAAACTACTATGAAAAAGAAATGCTTATGCAACCCAAATATCTGACATAGAGACAAACCCTAGCCAAGAGAGTCCTCATCATTGATCCAAAATCCATTGGATTAATGCATGCCTCTACTACAAGACAAAACAAACGAAAGCTATCCTAAATGTTGTAAGTGTTTGAGGAACAAAGCTACTCTATGTATCATGGATCAAGTTAGGAAGTACAGTCTTTAAATGCAAGTTGATTTCCTTTCCTAATATTTTGTATGTATTGCCCATTGGCCTCCAATGTTTTATCAAGTTCTTGCTCCCCCCTTAGGGATAAGATAAATGAGACCCTTAGTAAGTGAAGTAGGCGTATATGCTTCGTAGTGCTAAAGGGTTACGATCACCGATGTCCAAAAGGCCATGGAGAAAGAGAGGGTCATCACTCTAAATCTATTTGCCCTTGTGTAATGCAACAATAAATTCCAATATTATGGAAGGTGCATCAAGTGAAATCCTAATTTCATGTATAACTAACTTGCCATACCCTTAATCTAGCACTATCCCTATCAATCATGTCGGGTTCTATGATGAGGAAATATGAGGCAATATGCATGATAGTATCTGGATCCAACTACAAAATCCCATTAGAGTCCATCAACTGAGAAACACTTTTTCTACTATGTCTAGGACTAAGAGTAGAGAAAAAGTTTTTATTGACTCCTCCCCCATCCAAATCTAGAAAGACTCCCATGCATGATAATAGAGGTCAACTCTACTCTACATAAGAGTCTGCTAGTGAACCCTTGCTATAGAAAGGCACTGATGGATCTAAGCATCTGTTGATCCTTTCTATTTTTCCATTTGCAAGGCTACCAACTATTGATGAAGGGCAACCTTGTACCTAAGGATATCCTATCTTCTAGTCATGGCAACAGATTGATAGAATTCACTAACATGAGAGGAGCTAAAAGTAACTGACATAAGAGATAGCTACTACCACTATACAAAATGAACACAAACCATCACACAAGCAAAAGTTCCAAATCTACGTAACTGCCATTCCTATGCAATGTGCATAGAAAATATTTGGAATCCTAATACTAGCAGAGCAAGCATGACTATGAGGCTCAAGAATATAAATATTAATCGAATAGTGGTGAGAGAAGTAGATATTGAGAGTGCTCTCAACGGAAGTGGAATGGAAGAGGGTGAGAGAGAGGGAGAGCCACACAAGTTTTGGTGGGTGCAGAACACCCTAATCTTCTATGTCATCCATATATATATGTGTGTGTGTTTGAGTATTATACATAACTGGGGTTAAGGTACAATGGCCTTTAACCCCTACAACCTCCCACTTAAAGGACAATGTGCCTTGAAGGGAGAACAGTCAGTGAGCATACTATCCAATGCCCATCAAACACAACAATACTCAAACCGCTAACTAGGTAGACTCTTCGTCAACATATCTACAGGGTTATCATCTATATAAACCTCGACAAGCTCTATGCGCTTGTACTAAAGTACCTCCCTGATGAAATGGTACTTGACCTCGATGTGTTTGATCTTTCCATGAAAGATCGAATTCCGTGCTAGTTGAATAGCACTCATGGAATCACTATGCAATGTCGGTACTCCTGTATGAATCCCCAAATCTCCCACTAGCCAATCAAGCCATATAGCCTCCTTGCAACCCTCTATGGTTGCAACATACTCGGCCTCTGTGGTAGACAAAGCAACACACTTCTGTGCGTGAGACATCCACGACACTACACCACCTGCAAAGGTGAACACATAACCAGAAGTGGATCTCCTACTATCCACATGCCCTACATAATCTAAATCTATGTACCCAAGTACATGCATCTCTCCTCTGCCAAAGTAGATGCACATCTCCTTGGTACTTAACTATGATGCACTTAACTACCTCCCAATGCCTCTTTCCTGGTTGGATTAGCCATGTACTGGCTAACAACTCCCACTGCAAATGCAATGTCCGGTCTAATAGCTATCATAGCATACATAAGACTCCCAACTGTTGATGCATAAGGAACCTTGGCCATCATGGCTCTCTTCTCATATGATTTGGGACTCTCTACCTGGATCAATTTCACATATGGAGGCAATGGAGTACTTACTGCCTTCCCCCCCTCCATATTGAAACGCTGCAACACTTTTGTAACATACTCCTTGTGAAAGCCAAAGGAGTTTCCTAATCCGGTCATGTGTGATGCGCATACTAAGAATATGACCTGTAGGTCCCAAATCCTTGATGTCGAAGGCCTCATGCAACTTGGCCTTAAATGCATACAGCTCATAAGTGTTCTTGCTAGCCCAATAGCATTATCATCCACATAAATTTCCAGGAGTATTAGGCTATTATCCTTAGCCCTTTTAGTGTAGAGGCAATGATCAATCTCACTTCTTTTCAAACCTTGGGATGGAATGAAAGCATCAAACTTTTGATACCATTCTCTAAGCGCTTGCTTAATGCTATTTTAGCTTGAAAACTAAATTCTCTTTGCCCTTTTCTTCAAAGTCTTCCGGTTGTACCTTGTAAATTTCATCATGCAAATCCCCATGCAAGAAAGTTGTCTTGACATCCATCTACATAAGCTCCATATCCTCTGCTGCTGCCACAAGTCCAAGTACACATCTAAGTGTGGTCATCTTCACAACCAGAGAGAAGATCTCATCACAATCCACACCCTTCTCTTCCTTGAACTCTTTAGCAACTAAACGAGCCTTGTACTTAGGCACATCATCACCTGTGATCTTCATCTTATAGCCCCATTTACATGGCAATGTTTCTTTCCATGTGGCAAAGAAGCCAAGTCCCAAGTCTTATTTTTCATGAGTGAATCCATCTCTGATTGCATAGCACACTCCCACTTGTGTTGATCCTCGTGCATCATAGGCTTTCTATAGCAAGGAGGCTCCCCGCAATCAGTAAGCATCACATAGTTTGCCCCTAGAACAAATCTCTCAGGCGGTCTAGACACTCTAGATGATATTCTCAAGGGCATTCCAGCTTGCTGTCCCACCTACATATCAGCCTCATTGGGTTCATTATTTCCATCAATAGATGATCCATCATCTACCCTTGAATGTGTACCTGTGGGAATACCTGGTGGCACCATTTCCTGCACATTCGGTTCATGGACAGCTTGCTGTCTATCAACATATGTGGGTGGATTCATATCCTAGAAAGTAATTCTCGTCATTTCCACATCTCTCATGGGTTTCTTATGCATCTTCTTCTCATTGAAGACCACATCATGACTGCGTATGACCTTCTTGGCTTATGGATCCCAGAGACGATAGCTCGTCTCTCCACTTTCGTCATAACCCATAAAAATGCATTTCCTAGACTTAGGATCTAGCTTCTTCCGAAGCTCTTTTGGCACATGTGCATATGCCTCACACCCAAATATGCGCAAATGAGAGTAAGAAGGCTTCTTGCCACTCCATGCCTCTTCAAGAATGCCACCATCCAAAGTCTTACTAGGTGATCTATTGATCACATGCACTCCAGTCTTCATTGCCTCAACCCAAAAACCACCAGAAAGACTTGCATTAGAAAGCATGCTTTACAACCTTTCCTAAATGGCACGGTTCATCTTTTCTGCAACTTATCATAGAAATGGTGAAAGTCATGAGAGAGATACTCTCCACCATTGTGAGTCCGTAAGCATTTAAGAAAATCTATTAAGGCCTATTGTTTTTTACTGAAGTCACTAGATGCCTTTAAAGGATGATATAAAACCAAAGATAGTGGTAATGTGTAAGAAAGGATAGAAAGAGAACAGAGGGATGAATAATTATCAAACTCTTGGCACATTAATGCAAAACAAGGTAAATATTTTAGCGTATGCATTTTAGTTATGACACAAGCAAAGTAATTGCCAAAGGGGATGCAAGACATAATATGCCAAAAAAGTCCAAAGACATTGATTAGATGTAGTGCAAAACTCGATAAACATAAAACAAAAATGTTGAAAAGAGGGTTGAACTTTGGCTAAACTACATTTAAAGGCATAGGATTAAAGGATGAGCACTACCATTCGTAGGTAACTCGCACTTTTAATTGGTAAATCAATGTATTTTTCATGCTTCTTTGGATTTTGAATTGTGCTTCCTTGACCCTTTTCTCTTACTTATGCACAATTGGGGTTTGGAAATTTTGCTGTATTCCTCGTATTTTCTTGCTTATAAGGCACACTATGGTGCTTTTTGCAAAAAAAGCAGCAAAAATGTTCAAAAAGTGTTTTTATGACCCTTCGAATTTTTTTCTTATGTTCTTATTCTAATTTTTTCCCATGTTGAAGCTAAAATACATGTTTGAACCATGTTTTATGTGCTTAAGGATTTGTTGATGACCTTTTTCATTGCTTGGGGATTTATTTTAGAGAGAGAGGGGATGATTTATTGGGCTAGACAATTATGCAATTAACAATGCATAGCATGATTTAGCTATATGTGTGCATTTACTCCATATAAAACAAACACCAAAATTTTACAAGAATATACTAACCAAGATGAGGTTAGGCTCTTCTAAAAATTGTGTGTAGTCATGGGATGGTATCAATATATTTTCTGTACATGTGATTGGGTATTGTGCAAGGCATAGTAAGTGTTTTATTTTTGTGCTTACATTTTTGTTCTATTATCAAACCTATAGCGTACGTAACCCACATGTGACAAGTGTACTTAAATGAGTAATTGTGGCGATTTCCATCATGATATGACTGATTATTTTTTCATTGAGGTACAATTTAAAAAGGCTACCCCACCAGGTTTCAAATCATACAATTATCTACATGTTCCAGTATATATATGCATGTGGAGCTACAATTTATGGCAATAAACATGGCCATAAAGTGCAAAACAAGGCTCTTAAGAGGTTGGATTGCAAATAGCCACTTCTAACCCACATTTTTTTAAATATGTGAATTGGTTCCCATCTTGAGCACAAACCCTCCACTCATGATGGATCTTTCCAAGTTGAGCATGCATGAATTGAAGAGTGCAAAGAAAATGGCAAACGCTACCCCACTAAATTTCAAATCATGTAACTATCTACACGGTCCAAAGTATGTTTGATATATGTGTGCTTGTGGAGTTACAATTTATGGCAATAAACAAGGCCATAAGGTGCAAAACAAGGCTCTCAAGAGGTTGGACTGACATTAGCGACTGTCTAACCCACATGTTTTGAACATATATGTGAGATTGTGCCCATCTTTTCATGATGGAGCTTTCCAAGTTGAACACACATGAATTGATATGTTTATTACATGCCTAAGCTTGTTCATGTATCAAGAGTGCTTGTTTATTACATGCCTAAGCTTATTCATGTGTGTGTACATACACATGTGCATGTTCTATCCATCTTTGTTGTTAACCTTCCCTATTTTCTCATATGCTCACACAAATATCGTTTCCCAAAGAACTTGCTTTATCCCCCACTTTAAACTCATGTGATAATATCTTAGGAGATCCCTAGAGCATAGAGCACCACATTGAATTCATTCTTCTAAAATAAAATGTTCATACATGCATGGAGACATTAAAACATTTGTGCATTTGTCCTACCAATATGCCCACTAAGGGAAGTGACCCTTTTTGCTACAAATATTTGCCTCAAATCATGAGCTTTGGAAAAATCTCATAAATGAGAGTAAATACAAACCGATGCAATTTTGCTTTTGTCATAGTTGAGAGTACTGACCTATGTATATTCATTTTTCTCAATCTATCCTCCACATAAATAGTCTTATTTGTACTTCACTTTTGTCATAGTCCAACACATAAATAGTCTTATTCGTACTTCACTTTGTGTCTGTTTCAAGCATCTCTCTAATATATAAAATCATGCTATCATTGACCAATTTTCAATTCTAAATAATTTGGAAAGTAGCGGGTGATGTATGTAATAAACCACAATTAAAAAACATTGCAAATTGCTTAAAGTATTTCATTGGGAAAGGCCTTACTAGAAATTATTGCTTGCTAATAATATAAGCCTCACTACATCTTTTGACACTTGCATGCATTCAATCTTAATAAGAATATGAAATCCCCTTTGGATGAAATTTAAATTTCATTATAGGTGTGCTAATACTAGAATACATAATTGTCAATTCCCTTAGTGCACAGTGTCTCTAGTACAAGCTTCATTAGCCACCCCCATATATGAGAAGGAAAAAAAAGGCTATCAATTGATTAGGTGGGGGAGCTATGAAGAGGGACTATGCCAACCAACGTAGGTTATATTGTTTGATAACAAGGATCATGGAGGTGCACCAAGATCTTCTCTAGTAAGTCTTCTAAAGAAGCAATTAGGTAGGACGTGCTATACCTAAGTTGTTTAAAGTAAGATGAAGGCACGTATGTAGTGGAGATAAGGAGGAGGAGGTGAGGTAGATAATGTTATGATTCATTGATATGGTTGTAAGGAATTTTATAGCTCTTGGCAAGTGATCCAACCACATTGCTCACGATTTGTGACTTGCTTGGTGTTTAGGTTCACCCACTTGCTTAGTGTTATTAGTTATGCTTGGCACTAAGTTTTAGCAAGTTGTGGGTGGTCATGAGGAGCACTATGCAAAGCACAAGCTCTCTCTTTATCAAAGGAGACTCGGATGTAATATAACATGTAATGAGTGCATCCAAATATTGTTGAATAGTTGATTTTGTGGGTTGCTTAGAGTGCATTTCAATGTGAGGTATGCATGTGTTTTGGAGAGGGAAAGAGGACCATGCCCATAGAACTACATTAGTTACTCGAGTATAACTAGAAGACCTTGGAGCTAGTACTCAACATGGAGGTTTATGCTCACTCGAAATCAAATGTTGTAAGTACTTAGGCAACATATACAATGAAGTTCATGATAGTCATTGGAAATTTAGTATAGAACATGTGATGCAATGGAACAATCTGGTTGATAAATTTTATGAAAAATCTTCACATGAAAAAAACATTCTTCGTATGGCATATATACTTTGCATTCAAATTTTGGCCATAAAAAGGAGGATTTTGTGGGTGGTGAGGGGGGAATGAGCTCTCTCTCTCTCTCTCTCTCTCTCTCTCTCTCTCTCTCTCTCTCTTTATATATATATATATATATATCGCACGTGCACATGTATATACACATGTATGCACATACACAATTGTTCATGCAACCATGGACGTATGTACACACACATCAAAAGCGTGCACACACACACACACATGCATAGGTCCACATACACATGCACGTGCATGCATGTATGCATAGGTGCACATACACGCACATGTGCATGCATGTATGCATAAAAACACACATGTGTATGCATGCATGTAAAAAACACAAACACACACATGTCAGCATATATGCACGCGCGTGTACACACACACACGTGTAAATGCATGCATACATGCACTCACATGTGTACGCATGCATGCATACATGTGTGTGTGCATGCATGCACGGGCGCACGTACATACACATGCATGTGCACATACATACACATGCACACACACACATATAACACATGTGCATGCATGCATACACAAACACTTGCATGCACGCATGCGCATGCACACACACACACATGCATGTATTCAGTTACTTGTGCCACATTTACATGCATACATACACTCACATGTGTATGCACATGCACACACATGCACACACCCCTTGCTTGGTTTTTTTCCTTTAGGATTGGGAGTGGTAATGCTTCATAACCTCTTGTTATGTTTGTTAAGATCAAAGTTGCATTAGTGGTAAGCCAAGGCATCACTATAAACAAGGCTAATGGCATAAGGCAAGAATAAGCCACAACAATGTAGGAGAGGGTTGAGTTTGCACAGACATGCATGTACGTACAAGTTCGTGCACATCATAACCACATGCAAGCGCATGCATACAAGCACGTACATGGGGGGAGAGAGAGAGAGAGAGAGAGAGAGAGAGAGAGAGAGAGCACCCCGATGTGTGTGTATGTATGCATGCAATGTGCTTGTGTATGCATGCACATGTGTGTGTTATGCATGCATGCATATGCATGTGAGTGTGTATGCATACATGCATGCACAAGTGTATATGTGCACCTATGCATGTGTGTAGACATGCTTTTGAGATGTGTGTACATGTGTCAATGCTTGCATGAACACATGAGTGCATGCATGCATGCACACACATGCATTTGTGTGTGTGTGTGTGGCCCCCAACCAATGAAGTTAAGGCTTCTTAGTATTAAAGGTCACCCCCAAGCAATGCATTTATTGTGACATGGTAGTCCATAAAAGACTCTAAAGTAAGAAAGGAAATCCTAACCCAAAAAACGTAATATATGTTTCTTAATTTTCTTCATGTTAATGTTTGATGTACATTGTACTCTAACCTACATGGCACCCTCCCCAACACTCTAGCATGGTATTCAAGACTTCTTGAGGCTTGTGTCACATTAAATGCTAGCTACCCTTTTACTATGATAGAGTTTAACCCCAAATCAAGAATTGTGTGCCTAGTTACCGTGGTTGAGAACTTTGAGTGGGAGGGAAAAGATAATAGTGCTTTGTATAGAAATCAAGAGCTTGAGTGCCAATTTTATGTAAAGAGCATTCCACCATAGTTGAGAGCCAAATTACAACCACATTTTGCCATGGAGAAGATGCATGTAAGATGCCATTGTTTCTCCTTGGTCGATATACTATGCATCATAGGTGGCCTTTTCAAATGCTAAAATTTACGAAAGGAATGGGGGACCTTTGTAAATTCGTTGTAGGTTGTACCATGTGAAGCCCGAGGTGTTAGGGATTAAAAATTTTTTTTTTTGATGAAATGTATGAACATTGGATGAAGAGGACAAAACCTTTAATTGCACATTGGCATGTGCATGAAAAGCTTCGCCATAGGGAGAACTTGTGAATTCGAAGAGGAGGTTTTTACTACATTACATGCAAGGTTTAAGTGCCAAGCTGAATTCTTTTGTTTTCAAGAGATGTAAGTTCTTGATTAGACTATAAATTCTTTTTTCTTGTTCCCCCGAGTCACACACCCACTCACACACCTATGAGGGGCACATCCACCCATGGCATATGCTCCCAGGTAGCAGTCTAAGTGGGTGAAGGCCCGACTGCATGAGTTGTCGTTGCTCTGCTATTGACATATAAATTCCTATAGGTAGCAGGCTAAGTGGGTGAACTCCCAACTGCGTGAGTTGCTATTGCTCCGCTATTGACATATAGATTCTTGAGATCTAGAGTATAGTTCTCACTTTAGATACAAATTTGCTCGTACTACCTATAAAGCTCGATTATGGCAAACTAAAAACCCCTTCAAAATAGAGAGTGGTAAGAGGGGTTTCATACTTGTTTGGATGGGTGAATTGAGAATCCTTGTCTAGAGGGGTATTCCGTTCACACGTAGGTGGACCGATGCAAAGATAAAGCCAAGATTTGTTTTCATTGTCTGCGCAGTTACAAGCGGCCCATTGATGTTGGACGAGCATTGCACGATAATCGGGAATGCACTTTCTGACAGATGATTGGAATTCAACCATAGCAGCAACAGCAAGACACCCTTGCAATTTCACACTTGTCCAAGCGAACGAGTGTGAAATGTGCCTCGACAATGTTATATCCTAAGGTTGGGTTGACATCATCCGCTTGCTCAAGGAGAAGGAACTAAAATTGGAGGATGGCCGTCAGATACAGCAGGTCACACGGTCATCAAATTGCTAATTAATGTCACCAACCTGTGATTGGTATAGCGGTTGGAGGAGATGGAATGGGACGATCATGTAGCAGTTGGAGGAGTTGGCCTACACCACCCACAGCCATCAGATTGCTAATTAAACGTGATTGGTATAACGGTTGAGGGAGATGGAATGGGACAATCATGTAGCAGTAGGAAGAGTTGGCCATGGAGTTGGACGGCCTTCATGGGCCGGACACAAATCTTTTGTGTCAGTGTCCGGGCCCCTCCCTTCTATTGGGCCAAGTGGGATAACAACCCTTCACACTAGATGGCGGGCGGGTGTTGTGAACCTAGCCTGAGTGATTGGTAAAGACTCCTTCCATCACTCAAGTGCACTCAAAAGCATTAGGTTGGGTTGACACCACTTGCGGGCCATCCTCCAAAAGGCGGTGTGAAGGGCTAGCATCCTAGTTGGCCCTATGTGCGGTAGGACCAATAAAGGTTGTGGAGTCGATGGCGAGCTCCTCGAGCTGCGAAACCAATCAAGCGATGGTGATAAAAATTAGCAAGGTGATGAGACGGGTGTGGGTTGGAGTGGTGTGAACCAATCCTCCAAATTCTATTTACTCGTTGTAAGGGGTGTCAAGTCAGCTCAAAAGCTTGAGCTTTAGGAGTTACGAATTCCAAATGCATAATCAAATGACTCTTTAAACTATGAACAAAGTGGTTCTCAAAAGTTGAACTTTTTCCTGTCTTCCCGGCTTTCTTCCTCTTTCCCTGTTCTCAAAAAGCTTCTCACCCGCCATTGAAATCCTTGCCTTCCCATCTCCCTCCCTTTCCTTGCCCCTCTTCCCCTCCTCTCCTCTCGATTTCTACACAATTTCTCATTCCCATGGATCTTACCAGAATCGGTGCCAAGCCCCTCGTCTCCTCCAAGTCTATGGATGCTCATATGCGCCAGTTGGTCCCCGACAAAGTCTCTGACGACGACAAGCTCGTCGAGTACGACGCGCTGCTGCTTGATTGCTTCCTGGACGTTCTTGAAGACCTCCATGGCGAAAACATGAAAGAGACGGTAATTTTTTTGTTTTGCTTTGATCATGGAGGTTTGAGAACGTTGCGGTGTTTCGCTCTGTTCCCACGAAAATGTAGCCAGGCTTGCGTCCCTTGTTTCTGTACTCGAAAGCTCCTGTTGTCGCTCATCAGTCATATCGCGTTTTTTGCAGGTTCAGAAGTGCTATGAGCTTGCAGGAGAGTACAATAGTCCCGAAGGTCACTTTGATCCGGAAAAGCTGGAGGAGTTAGGGAAGGTCCTGAACAGTATGGACCCGGGGAATGCAATTGTCGTATCCAGCTCCTTTTCTCACATGTTAAATCTTGCAAACTTGGCAGAGGAAGTGCAGATAGCACATCGCAGACGCTTGAAACACAAAAGCGGAGACATTGGTGATGAGAATTGTGCTCTGACGGAATCCGATATCGATGAGACATTCAGGAGACTTGTCTATGAGCTCCAGAAGTCACCCAAACAAATCTTTGAGGCTTTAAAAAATCAGACAGTCGACCTGGTCTTAACAGCCCATCCCACACAGTCTGTTCGGCGGTCACTTCTTCAGAAGCATGGACGGTACGCTTTGGTGTTTTGCAATTTCTTTTCGACGCTTTTGTCTCCTGTACTTTCTTTATTATTGCATGTTTCGCTATTAGAGAGAGAGAGAGAGAGAGAGAGAGAGAGAGAGAGAGAGAGGTTCTCTGGTTATGTGCAGGACAGCCATGGGTACCTATAGAACAGCCTATCTGAATCAAAGTCCTAAGTAGCTACTTGCAATTCATTTGAAAATTGTTGTTGGGTTGACTCCAAAGTTTTCAGAAGTCTTTTGCTGCAAGTAGAACCTGTTTGCTGGTTGCTCTGACACAGCTTTCTTTTTACAATTTCTCTTCTGATATTGCTTGGCCAGGACTATCACCTTGTTTTCGGGCATGTCTTTCTCTGGCAAAGCATTCCTGTTTCTCTCCCATCTCTCTAGCTATTTACACCATTCATTGTATCATCCCTTCTCAACTATGTTGGTGGTTGATTTTATCTCTCTTTTCAAACTTCAGGCCCAAGTACGAGGGGGGAAACCGTAGCTACTTTTATCCTTGAACACCCACACTACTGTCGTTTAGTGTCAAGCCCTGCAGCAAGGTTTTTGCCAGTTCAACCCATACCTTTTAAATGTAGCCTGAGGGAAGTTCTAGGATACTCCCACGCTACTGTCATTAAGTGTCAAGCCAGGCAGCAAGTCTTACCTGTTCAGCCCATAATTGTCTTTTGTAGCCTGAGGGTAGCTTCTCGCAGTTCTTCCTTCTGAAGCAACTCTAACGAGGTCACATTCAGCCTGTTCTAAAATGGCCTTGTGATGGAGCTGGAAATCAATATCTTGAAGGGAGGTCTTGGAGCTGTTGCAGCTACATAGAACTGACGATCTACTCCCAGAAGTTGACCTTAGGGTCAATTGGGTATTGCAGCATCCTCATGCGTGGTTCTCTTTTCTGGTTGATAACATGGCTGCAACTAAAGGAAATACTTCTGCATGTGTAGCTATAGCTAACCAGATATTCCAGCGAGTTCAACAAACCTGTTTGAAGGTGTTTCAGAAACAACGATGCTTGAAAAACTTCCCATTCTCTGGAGTCAAATGTGATGGAATTTGGTGGGGTTGTTTCTTTCAGGAGATCGAGGATTTACTTTGCAAGTGAGGGGTGAGGGTGAGCGCTGAATTGTGGTTGTTGCCTACAGCATTGGTGCTATACTTCATCATCAATGGTTTGAACCTATGTGAGGGAGCTTTCGCCAGGGCTATTTTGCATGGCTTTCATTTGCATGTTTGCTTATATTTTTAATCTTGAATCTGAGGCTGGACACATTTATGATTCTCACTGTTTGTAGCTGTGTTATTTTTAAAAGGTTAATTTAGCCCTTGTTAAGTATGATGGAGTTGATGGTTTTAACACTGTAAGGGACCATCACAATGGGCTATTTGTTCTTTCAGGTTATGTTCAGAGTATATTTGTTGCATTCACTGACATTAATAACTAGAAATTCCTATTGGCTTCTCTTTCATCAAGACATGTTCAACCTCAGTTGTAAGAAGTTTCTCGGCCTGCAAGGTCCTGGAAGTAGGAATTCCCAGTTTAAAGTAGATATGCATTTTTTATTCCAACATCTTCGTATTTATTATGGCAGACTTGATACTTGGAAGCTATAGAAGTGGACGCTGATAGAGATTTGAGTATGTGATGCTAATTTTGGGAAATAAATGATGAGCTTTACTTGGTCTTCTTTCTTCAGAATTCGGAGTTGTTTATCTCAGCTATATCAGCCAGGCATAACACCTGATGAAAAACGAGAGTTTGATGAAGCATTACAAAGAGAAGTAAGGGATTTACTGGATTGTGTCTTTAACTTTACTGCTATCTACATTCAGTGTATAGAGTAAGATTTAACTTCACAAACACCTTTTTTAAAGATTCATGCTGCATTTCGAACTGATGAAATCAAGCGCACACCTCCTGCTCCACAAGACGAGATGCGTGCTGGGATGAGCTATTTTCATGAAACAATTTGGAATGGATTACCCAAGTTTTTGCGTCGTGTGGATACTGCTCTTAGCAATATTGGAGTTGATGAGAGGTTGCCCTACAATGTGCCGCTGATACAATTCTCATCTTGGATGGGAGGTGACCGAGATGGTAAACTTTCTGTAACGTTATATGCCTGCATGGTTGTCCTGAGGTGTTTTAGATGTCTTTCAAAAGAATTGAATTCTTTATGTTGTATGCACTCTGGATCATTGATATCTTATGGATGAGGGCTATCTATTGCCAGGTAATCCTCGGGTGACACCGGAAGTTACCAGAGATGTGTGTCTGCTAGCAAGGTTGATGGCGTCAAACCTTTATTTCTCACAGATAGAGGATTTAATGTTTGAGGTGTGTTGCTCCTCTATTCAAGGTCTTCATGCAATCCAGCTTTTGTCGCTCTTGTAAAAAGGCATGCTTATCAATCTAATCATGTTACATCACTTGGTAACTCAGGGTGGGAGTTTTGCCTTAAGTAGCCTTCCTTTAATATGTTTTAACCCACCAGTCTGAATAGGGTATCATGGAGGAGGGGGAAGTGAAAAGGAAGAGGGGAACTCAGTTCTTATCTCTATCTCAAAAAAGGCAGTTATGGGCAGTGTGTTTGGAGGCAATAAAAGAGAGGTATTATTTGTTAAATGCGCTTATCACGAAAGTGGTTCCGATGTGTGTTGAATGGGAATGACACCAGCCATAACAGTTGGTCACATGAAATAAATAAAGTAGAGAAAAGGTGAGGCTATTGCAACCAATACGGAGAGTGGAAGTACCATGAGGGTCCTTTGGTAGTTGTGTCATGAATATTACAAAGGCATCTTCAACATCCGGAAGTTGCTGAATGCATCCACCTCTACCTACATGACTCTATGAGGCAACACCTCTGCCCTCTGCTATGTTGCCACCGTCCCCTGTATCTGACCCATGATGGAGAAGAGTGCTTACTGCATTTTCCCCCAATGTGGGTCATCCAAAAGGCCTCCCTTGCGTGGTTACTATACCAGAACTTACTGCTTTCCTGGCGTGTGATTGTAAGCTCTCATGAATCCAGGGGTCCGTACTGTATAGGCATGTAGGCAGTCATGCCATGGACTTCGTCATGGTTGAGTTTGCCCTTCACCTCCGGAGTGCCGACAGAAACTCAGTACGAAGACTTTGTATAAATGGATGCTCAAGTATGTGTGGGTGTGTGGATTTGTATGTGTGAGAGCATACTTTTATACTATGGTCTACCCCCACTGGTGGGTGCTGATGATGTCAGTGGGGATGTCATAGTAGCTAGTCCCTGCTATGTGTGATGGAGTTTATGGTTTTCAATTTTATGAATGACTATCGTGAGATTGAAACTGCACTATGTTGTGTTTTTAAAGGATGAGTTTGGGAATGTTCTTGGATTCATCTAGGTGTATACATGGACTGCAGTTGCCCATGACATCCATTTGTGCTGAAAATGGAACAGAGGGCGATTTGTGGTTGGTGCTAGGTCACAGATAGACGGGCTACTAGCTTTTGTTAGGCACCTTAAAAAGTACCCGGGCTGTTCCGTCGGTATGCACTGACATGGTTTGCTCTTACCAACTGCGGATTGCACGGTGGTCAGTTGGCTAAGTTGATATCTACTTGGCCAACTGGGTGACAATGAAGGTTTGCTTCTGATGCGGAGCTCAATGTGCCACACTATGGTTGTGGTAAGAATTGGTGGATGGGTATTATCAAATGCATTATGGGGTTAGAGTATTGTTGCCGACAGGTCCGTTGGAAGACGGAGTTGCTGGAAGATGGAGCTCAGTGGCGAGGAACACCTCCGAACTGCCATCATCAGACATGATAGTGGTGTTTTGTCCTGCTACCTGCCTATAACACATGATCGCCCTTGTGCTGAATTTTAGCCATTAGTGAGACTGCTCTTGAGGTTGTGGCAGGTTCTAATGGAATGAAGAATCATCTTCAAGATGTAAATGGGAGCAATGTCGCTTGTCGTGGCCATGCACATGGCAATGACTATTCTTTGTGGTTGTCTTACCATCTGAGGTGTTGTTGGTCTTGGAACCTATTTGCCCTGAAGTCTCTTGGTACTTAATAATCCTTGTTCATGAGCTCAAAATTTTGAGTGAGCTCTTAGTTGTCGTACGTCGTCGGCCTGAAAGTGCAAACATACCATTGAATGTCAGGCCTAAGACGTGTAGGAATTGATCAATTTGGTCATTGTTTGACACCTACAATTAATGACCACTTCATGAAATAATTTGTTTAATGATTGACCCACTCCTTGGCCCCTTGAACTTGTGCAAAGAATTGGGCACAAAGACGATCCATTTACTAGGGTGCTAGAATGGGGCTCGAATGTCCTTGAGGAACTCTGCCCAATCATAGTGCGCCATTTGTAGATCATCATTGTAATGCTCTATGCGCCTCTCGTGCTGCCAAGTGATGGCTTCACTTGTCAAGTGCATGGAAGCCAAGGATGTACTTCTCATTGTCCCGTGTCTGGACAATGGAAAAAGAGGCTCTTGAACTAGATGATAGAACTGGATATGTCTTTTTGTTGTATTTATCGAAGTTCATCTTCCCTCAAAGACGATTTGACAGGAGGGGAAATTGATCTTGTTAGCACTTAGCCTTGGTATGTGCCCTGTAGGTGAGGTCAACTCATAGAGCTGACTTCATTGGTCAACCATATGGTTGACTTGGGGGCCATACAGGCCACTCCTTTGTATTTTCTTCTTATCCATTTGAGCAGTACTACATTTTGCTCCAGCTTGTTGTTTGCTTTCTGCATTCAACTCCCGTTCCATTGCTTTCCGGCAACAAACAATGGTGGTGTCAGAGCTCTTGGTGCTTGCTCCCCTTGTTCTGCTTTATCTTTAACTTTGTGCCTTCATCAATCGCTGCTTCTGCTTCCTTTGCACGGACATGACCGTGAGTTTGCACCAATGTTATGCCATCGTTCGAGATTTATTGCCAGACCTTGCCGTATAGGTTTTACGTCACCACTGTACACACTGCATCAGATTTGCACCATCCTAATGAACTGTGCCATACAACGTTTGTACAACACTTGCCATTGTCCGTACAAACGTACGGTTGACCATACAACTTGCAGTTTTAGTCTGTATAACCTATGCACATCGTATAGCCTACGCTAGTAGATATCCTCATGTGCATTCCGTACCGCAAGTCAGTGCCAGCGTCTGTACAAGTTTTGTGATTCACCCTCGTTTGTATAAGTTTTGCCGTACTGGTCAGCGCCAACGTCCGTTCATCTCATCTGTACACTTGTTGTGTAGTTGCAAAGTCGTACGCACAACTTGCAACACGGCTGTTTGTACAAGCTGCCGTACGCTATCCATTCATCTACCGTATTGACACATCCCAGCACTCCTGAAACCTCTGATCTGCAAAACAACCACACACCATGTGAGAACTGAGCAGGCTGCTCACCACCCAACCATGACATCTACAGGATGTGATCCCGAATTAGGAGATGTCCCCTCCGAGCCACGAGCTGAGCTACTGGCACGAACTCCCAATCAGATCCAAACCAGCCTGGTGTCCCGTACCACCAGGTGGCGCTGTGAAGCCTTGGATCTGCCACTGGGCCTTGGGCTATGCTAAGATGCAGGCGCGCGTCCGCGACTCAATCCAGGAACAGACGTGGCACCTGGGAACTAAACTTGCTCCCAACTGCACACTGAGAGTTGAACCCCTTGGGCCCCTTTTATAGACTCGGGCCTCGAGCGCCAAAAATAGCGAAGACCTATAAATAGTTCGTACCCTTGCCACTCAACCCGAGAATCAAGCCTGCCTAGCTCTAAGCCTCCCCAGGCTACCTGAGCTAGTCCTGTGTACCTAGTACACGTCAGATACTAATCCGTGCACATGACATACTCCCCCTCCTCTAAGAACTCACTCCTGAGTTCGCTAAAAAACCCGGAAATGTTCTCTGGAGGTTTTGTAATGTCTCCCATGTTGCATCCTCCTCAACACGATCCTTCCACTTGATCTTGTATTCCGTGATAGATCGATTGCGAATCTGTCTGTCACGAAATTCAAGAATACACGCAGGTTCGTGGGGAATAAAAGTTAAATATGTAACTTCTATTATCTCGTGAGGAGAAACAAGTTGATCATCTGCACCCAATACTTCTTTCAGTCTACTGACATGAAAGACTGGATGTACTTTAACATCAGGATGCAATTCTAGTCGATATGCAACTGGTCCAATTCTTTTAATGACCTTGAATGGGCCACAGTATCTGGGGGATAATTTCGGAACCAAACCAGTACTTAGGCTCTTGGATTCCTTAGGAATTCGTAAATATACCATCGTTCCTTCAGAGAACTCTCTTGCTGAACGACGTCTATTAGCATAAAATCTGTCCCGATCTTGGGCACTTCTAATAGACTCCTTGGCAAACTGCAACATTTCCTGCATATCTAGCAAGAAGTTACTTGTAAACTTTGTGTCCCTGTCACTGACTATGTCACATGGCAAACCATACAGCTTAAACAAGTGGTCCACAAACTCGTGAGCCAGCTGAACAACTGAAATAGTTGTTCTAGTAGGTAAGAATCTAGCCATTTTTGTCAATCGGTCGACTATGACCCAAATGGAGTCATGATCCTTGCGCGTTCGAGGCAAACCAGTAATAAAATCCATGGAAATACTTTCCCAATTATTACCTGGAATCTGTAATGGCTGTAATAAACCCGTGCTTCTAAGGCGTTCTACCTTAGTAACCTGACAAACTCGGCAACCTACTACATAGTTCTCAATAAATGCACGCATCTTAGGCCAATAAAAGGTATGCTTCACAAGAGACAGAGTCCTATGTATACCTGGATGTCCAGCACTAGGAGCATCATGACACTCCCAGAGAATCTTGGATTTAAGGTCCAGAACATCAGGCACACAAATCTTTTCATTCCGGAACAGCAAGCCGTTCCTAATCATCCACTGACCTCCCGCCGCCTGTATCGTAGGTGGCACAATCCCTAAGTCCTGGTCAACCATGGAGCTCCCATCCTGGACTCTCTGCCAATAAGAACTGAAATGACTATCAGTTGCGTATAGCCCTCTCAAGGATTGAAATAGGTCTGAGGATATTTCCGTAAATGACAAAGCATTTACAAACTTAACTCGACTTAAGGCATCCGCCACACTATTCAACGAACCCTTATGATAACGTATTTCAAAATCAAAATCCTGCATTAATTCTGCCCATCTAGCTTTTCGTCCCCTCAATTTAGATCCATCACACACATACTTAATTGATTGATGATCAGTCAATACAAGGAACTTTGAACCATACAAGTAGTGTCTCCAAACCTTAAGAGCATACACTACAGCATAAAGTTCCTTCTCGAGTGTGGGCCAACGATATTGAGCGTCGTCTAGCTTCTTACTCTCGAAAGCTACAGGTCTGCCCTCTTGGAATAGAGCTGCCCCAATCGCATAATCACTCGCATCGGCCTCTAAAACATAAGGCCGGGTAGGATCGGGTAATGCAAGAACGGGTGCTTCCTTGATAGAAAACTTCAAGGTTTCAAAAGCCTTGTTCATTGCATCATTTCAAGAGATCGGTTGGGTAGACGTGCGTCCACGACCTTTCAATATGTTTGTCAATGGTGCCGTGATATGTGAATAATCACGCACAGACTTCCGAAGAAATACCGTAAATCCTAGGAAAGAACGAAGTTGTTTCACAGTCTGAGGGATAGGCCATTCTAAAACCTTCTGGATACGATCTAGATCAATGCTAATACCTTCAGAAGAAATCTTGTGTCCTAAGTAAATGATCTCCTTCATAAAGAAGTCACATTTACTCATCTTGGCATAGAGCTTATGCTGTCTTAGAATAACTAAGACAATCCGGAGGTGTCCTATGTGATCCTCAAGTGTTCTGCTATATACCAAGATGTCATCTAAGAACACTACAACAAATTTGCCCAGAAAATCCTTGAACAAATCGTTCATCATCTGCTGAAAAGTAGCAGGAGCATTGGTCAAACCAAAAGGTAATACGAGGAACTCGTAATGACCATACCTTGTTCGGAATGCGGTTCTATCTATGTGTTTAGCATAGATACGAATTTGGTGATAACCCGTACGCAAATCAATCTTAGTGAAGTACTTCGCTCCGGCCAAACGGTCTATCAAATCATCGGAACGAGGTAGAGGTAATCGATTCTTAATTGTCACTTTATTTAAACGTTTATAATCGATACACATTCTCCAGGTAGAATCTTTCTTCTTTCTTAAGAGGACAGGTGCACCCCAAGGTGATTTTTACTTGGGCATATATAGCCCATATTCAGGTAATCCTGTAGCTGTAAAGCTAACTCATCCTCCTCTACTTGGCTCATCCTATAAGGTGGTACACTAATAGGTTGAGCCCCTGGGACTAAGTCTATGCGATGATCTACTGCCCGTTCTGGAGGTAAACCTTCCGGCAGTTGAGCAGGGAATACATCCTTAAAACTATCTAACAACATTCTCAATTCACTGTGTTCAAACACACTTAAATCATTCTTGTTAATTACAGAAACAACAAATGAAGAAAGCGGAATCAAAACACACTAATAAACATCATAATGAGAAGTGTTTAATATATTCCGAAGCTGCATCGCAGATACAATAGGTCCCTGAGAAGAGGGAATTTTATCACACTGAATACAAAATTGGGTGTCCTTATCTACAAAAGAAAGCGTATGCTCCGTCCATCCAATCTGAATATTGTGGGTTTTAAACCACTCTATTCCGATCAACAAGTCTACATGCTCCAGGTGCATAACATAACACGTAAGAACCCCTGTGTAGGCTTGAATCCGGATAGGAAGTGCTTCAACCTTGCGATCCCAAAACTGCTTCCTAGCTGGAAGCTGCACCTCATAGGTGTGGTCGCTAGGTACTATGGACAGCCCCATTTTCTGCACAAATTTGTAATTAATAAAATTGTGAGAGCTGCTTGGATAAAAGAGAATGTGAACTTGTTGGTCCCTAACTTCTCCATAAACTCGGAAAAGATCATGGGAACCAAACAACGAAGTATTGAAAGTACAATTACAAGAGAGTGGGCAGGTAATGACATTTACAGAAATACCTGTCATCGAGACTTGGTTCGCTCCCTTGGCTGTGGTACGTGGACCCGCCTGGAGCTTCGGTCCAAGCACCAACTTTTGGTTCTTGTGCTTTGGACACTCATTCTTGGTGTGGCCCCGCTCCTCGCAATAGAAGCAACGTCCTTCTTTCTTGAACCTCAAAGTACGAAGGAAACGGGCTTTACCATTCTTTGCTTGAGTCAAGTGTTTCTTGGAGGCGTTGTCCGTAGACTTCGTCTCCCCTGTACCAGTCGTAGGCTGAAAGAACTTGCGTTTGTTCTTTCCACTCGTGTCGGAAACTATGGTTGCTTTAGCACCGGCCATGGTAATCATCATAAATGCGCGCATAATTCATGGCCTCCTGCAACGTTGTGCATTTGTTGTTCTTTATTTGCAACTTGTATGAATCTGGCAAACCATCCACGAAGAAACCTAACAAGGTCACTGGATCCATCTTTGTGGCCCTGGTTTGCAGATCCCGAAATCTTTGAAGATAAACTTCAAAGGACAAGTTTAACTTTGAAATATCGAGGGCTTTAAGCTTGCCAACGATATCATAATCATCCTCCTTCTTCAGGAACTCCTTCCTGAAGACCCCTTGGAAATCTATCCATGTATCGGGCTTAGGCTGGAGTTCCTTTCACCATAGCAACGCTTTACCTGACATGAAACCCGCTGCAAGTTGGATCTTCTTCTCATCTGGGTATGGGTGGAACTGAAAGTGTACCTGCCACTTGTGTAACCAAGTGTCAACTACCTCCTTCGTTCGAGACTTTTGATCTCCTGGAAAAGGGCTAGCACTGAAGCCATGGCATCCATGTGCGTGAGTGCCTGCAGTTGATGCCTCAGATGTCTTTGATACATTGTTGCTTCTCGTTGCCCATATATATAGAGCAGCGAGTGCAGAGTGTTGTGCCATACCCTTCCAACAGTGCCCATCCTCCACTAGTAGCTCCTGCTCAGCTTGATTGATGACCATGCCATTGAATAGGCAGTTGCACTGTCATCAGGCAGCAAAAATCAGTCCCGAGATGGCTTTTAGACACACTCAGGGACAGCAAACAAGCTGAGCCTTTGCCAGCCCACACAAGAGGTGCACATAAATAGATGCATGGCAACTATTTGGCTGTAGCTTTGGTTGCTACTGCTTGCAACAAGGAACCTTTATGTCACAAGGATTCCTTTGACAGCAAGGAATCGATGGATGCCATGAAGGATAAACTTTGCCTTATAGGTCAGGTCAACTCATAGAGTTGACTTCATTGGTTTTCTCCTTATCGATTTGAGTAGTACTACGTTTTGCTCCAGCTTGTTTGCTTTCCGCATTTCACTCCCGTTCCATTGCTTCATGCACCCAACAGATCTGTGAGGTTGTGGTACTTTAACTTGGAGCAATGAATGTAGCAAAGCTCGATCGCGTCCTCCTTTTTTTTACTTGCGTTGCATGGATGCGCTCTTCCTTAGCCTCCTAGGTAGATTCTTGTGCTTTTTGCTCCTCTTGGAGACGACGCTCTTTGGAGTCCTAGGTAGCTTCTCTTACTTCATGATCTCCTCCGGAGATGTTCTTTCCTCAACTCTTGGAGTTGTAACATGCAAGCAAAGAGGCTTCCATTTGTTGAGCTTACATCTGCATCATCGCCTACATCATAGCAACCATGTCTAAAAAGGATACCTGTGCCTTCGGACTGGTGGGGGCTTCTTCTTGAGTTGAAGCTGCCTCCTCCTCTATGTCGGGGTTCGGATTGTTCTTTGGGAATCATGGTCGTCTTGCTGGAGCAGGCCATCACCATGCATTGGCTGTGCTATTTGGATCATGGGGATTCCCCACTAATGGAATTCATGGAGAGGCTACTTGATATAGAAGACACCTAGGGTGTCTTGCTTCCACTCCATATCCCCTTGCTGTTGCTAGGCTAGCGCATCAATACCCATCCATAGATCCTTGCAACAATCACCTTCGATCGAGAGGTCAGGCGATCGAGATCAATGAACTTGTAGATAAGACTATACTTATCATATCACACACCTGCATTTATGCACACAGACAAGAGTCTAGACAGGCTCCATCCTAGCTGGGTATTCTTAGGAGGCACTTCCAAGAATAATTCCTAAATGAGCCGAGGCTCACACTTGTATAGGCATAGTGTGTCTTAGGTGTCCCAACCCTAATACTATCCTAAGTGTACCAAAGGTATGTTAAACTATCCCAAGGTTAGGTTACACGACCATAATTCAACCTAGCCTTTGTAACACTATCCATGTCATGTCCAAACGTGGACATAATAGGAACTTTCCTGTCCTCGCGCACTGTTTGTCGAGGAGCTTGTGCTCTTGGAGGAGGATGATGTCGATCAGCCCTTGAGTGACTGAAGAGTGAAGCTGCTCTACGATGACTTGCCTCCCAAGGTAGGTGGGGATCCTGTGCAAATCTTAAATATTCCAGCTCACAACACTAATTAAAGAGGAGGGATCGGTAAAATGTCCTACCCAATCTAGGAGTAGAGGAGGTTGTCCAACCAAGGGTGTAGAAGGTGGGGCCGCATTTGGCATAAATTAAGGCTAGGGGGGGAACCTTACTACGGTGAGGAAAATATGGGGTGATGTTGTTTGCTGCTCCCACATTGAAGATCTAATAGGTGGCTGCAACATGTGAGGAGTCTGCGCAACTGTCTTTGGGGTGTGCAAGCTGGAGGATCCAAAAGAGGTCCTATGCAGGTATCCTGGTCTCATTTGTGCGGAGTCACAATTATCCTTAAGGTCTGAATTGGTATCCTCCTCCCCTTTAGAAGAAATCTCTCACCCTCCACAAGAGCCGCAAAGTGTTTGGGGAGATTGGAGTGAGGGAGTAGATGTAAGGGCATGCCCCTGGGGATCCTCTAAACTTGAGCCTGACATTGGGGGAGTTAGGAGGAAGAGGGGGAGGGTGCTTAGAGGGGGCTGGTCCTATGTGTCCAATGGGGCTATGCTCCTCTTGGGGGGCAATCCTGTGGGAATATGGCAGTAGTTCTTGAGACAAGTGATTTCGATCCTTTGTCTGAATGGGTGTCTGTAGAAAGACATGATCAGCCAAAATGTCTGGTCTCTGAGTCATCCAGGCTCGAACTCTCATGATTACATCACCCTCCGAAGCAACGGTTGCCGCTGCTGTAGAGGGGGCAGATAGGAGTGAGAGGAGTTGTCCAAGTGCCTCCGCAATGGTGTGAAGAAGCATGAAGTACAATTTGGAAAGGCCAGAGAAAGGGATCATTTAGAGGATAGCAAAGGAGCTCAAGGATTAAGCCTAAGAAAAGTGAGAAGAATGCTAACAATGCAGATGCTTGAACTGAAAATAATAGCAGCAATAAAGAACACATAGAAAGGAGAGCAATATGCATGATATGGGGCTCAAATAGGGCGAAGGGGTTCATTTGATTGCCAAGTAAATCAACAATAAACGACTCCTCAAGAGGGAACACTACCTGCCTAGATTTGTCCCTCCTCTGCTTGAGATGAATGCTCCAGTGATACTCCTGTATGCTGTAACAAGAAACTTCAATCTTGCAGGCCAGCCATGAAGGAGACTAGGACCTGTGTTTAGCTTGGTTCAGTAGGGGCTAGAAAGTGAGAGAGGTAGGCTGGATCCGAGGACGGCATGCTCTTATCTGCTGCAGCAGAAAAAAACTCAATCTTGTAGGCCAACCATCAAGGAGACTAGGAACAGCGCATTTGCTGTGTTCTGTTTGGCTCAGCAGGTGCCTAGAAAGTGAGAGAGGTAGGCTGGAGTAGAGGACGGCATAATAGAGGGAAAGGGTAAGTGCTGGGAACAGTTGGGACGGATGTTGGGATATAGTAGTCACCTCCCACCTGTGAGCCCCCAAATGAGGAGGTGTGGGATGATGACCTAGAAGGGTTCAGAGGGAAGCCACATGGGCCAGAGAAGAAGGCTGTCACAGGGGCAGATTTGAGATAGAAGAAAGAGAAGATAGGGCTGCCTCGTGGGCAGCATGCACAGGTAAAGACGCTGAGAAGAGGGTAGATTCGGGGCTGTCAAGGGGCCTGGCAGAGGCTGGAATGAGGCCCAGGAAAAGGGGCCTTGCTCAGGGCCTTAACTAGGCAGCAGATTGCAGCAGCAGATCGACACAAGCAGATGCAGGTTGGCAGTAGGCTGTAGTCAGGCACAGGAGTCGGGTGCAGCTGGCTAGTACTCTAGTATAGGTGGCAGTCGACAGTACAGTATACCCTATTTATAGTCTATACTGGTGGGCTATACAGCATGCATACTACAGTAAATGCACAGACTGGGCCAGCCCAGTCAGTGGAGTCTTGTTGGCTGAGCATCTGTCTGCTTGCCAGCAGCCAGACTGAGGCCACTTGGCCCTATAAAAGGGCCCCTATTGGAGGGGTCCTGGTACTTACCATTGCAGAGCAGCAAGGAGGCCTAAGAGTCCTGCTTGTAGAGGACACTGAAGGCCATTGTTTGGCCACGCATCTGAAGGAAGGTCAACAGCAGTAGGACAGCAGGCAAAGCTCTCTGTTTGGTGCAAGGTGTAGCAGCAGCAAGATGTCCATGTGGCGCATGCTTTGAGTGGGGTATTTTGTATACGTTTCTGTTTCTTTAGATAGCATAGTATTTATTCTATTGGTTGTCTACATGGCTAGATGTATATTCATCTAGATGGATGTGTCTACTTCTGTAACACTTGTACGGCGTGAGTTTTGATTTTCCGCTGCGGGAGTGTTGGCTGCAAGCAACTTCCCTCTGTTATTCTAACAACAGACTCCCTTGAGCTGCTGCAGGTATAGGCTGTGCAAATAACTCGAGGAGAGGGGAGTCTTAAGCTTGTGAGATGGGAGTCTTAAGCTTGGTAGAGGGTGAAGAAATAAGGCTGGAGCAGTAAGGCGGAGAGAGATTTTTGGAGGTTTTGGGGCAGCTGCTACGGGTGGAGGCTAGGCAAAAATCCTTGCGGAAAGACTTTGAGCTTGGTAGAGAGGAGACTGCCTTGGAACGGATGGGGGAGGAGGTGAGGAGGCTTTGCAAAATATGCAAGGGAAGAATGAGCTCTCTTGGGACTCTGGAGTCTTTCTATATTCTTCACAAGTCACATTAAGGTCTAGATGGAATCCCTAGATTCAATGGTGAGTTTAATATGACCATTTTAGCCTTCTCCTTGCATTATTTGAAAGGTACATGTACTTTAAAATATGTGCCTATTAGATGTTTCTTGGCAAAATTTTTAAACATTTTACATGGATAGGTTGTAACAAGTATTGTCCCGTCTATTGTCATGGTGCATGGCATTCGATGTGGGCCTCCACAAGCACACCATATGTGAGATTTCGATGTTTTTTAATGTCCATCTTATATACCTTATGAGTGTGTTGGGGATTTAAAACCCGAGTGGCCCTAGAAAACCCCCATAGGCACTTGGTTGTCCATAGGCATTGGGTGCCTGCATAGCCCATTGCCCGTGTGTCCAACCCTAACCAGGTCATGTTGACCATAGTCACATGGGCTAAGTCTTGTTGAAGCGCTTTGGGGACCTGTTATGGCACACAAAAATCTCCAACATATATGATAGAACCAAACCATGAGACATGCCAAACTTTTCATAGGTTGACCTTAGGAAAACTGGGACCCTGAACCTAGGGTATGGTTAAGCGCATCAGCGGTTAGGATTTCTTCCTTCACAGACTCCGGACATTAAATAATATATTGTTGACCAAGGTTGGTCACTTTGACCAACTTGACCATAGTTGACCAAGTTTAACGAAGCATCAAAAGTAACTTCCTTAGAGTTTAATTGTTTACAATGCTTCATACATGACTTTCTTATTGTGGTTTGTAGCAAATCACAAAATGTATTTTGATCGAGTTTAGAGATTTAAGTCTCATGCTTCTCTTGCACTAAGTATTTACTTATATGTGATGGTTTCTAAGGGGGAATATCTACCAGATTGTTAGATCTTTCTTATACTTTTTGTATCAAGTGAGAGGATAGGTATTGAAAAGGAATCAGGCTCATATTTTGATATTGACTGTCAATAGTTAAGGCTAAATGCACTTTACTTCTGTTTATGTGTAAGCTGTAACTGTTAAGAAGAAATAGGCCTTATGGGATTTCATGCTTTATTTAACACTACACCAAAGGTTTTATGAAAGAGCATATTGAGGCCATGCATTTTGGGGTAGAGGCAGCATAATAGTTTCATGCAGGAACCCTTTTTTCTAATCTTTATTCTGTTTTGCAGCTTTCCATGTGGCGCTGCAGTGATGAACTTAGGGCTAGAGTCCAGCGACTAGAAGCATCTTATAGGAAGGATGCAAAACACTACATGGGTACGGGCACACACTACTTTTTATCGTGCATTAACAAAATTTCCAAATGTTTTAAAAGTTATACTGAAGTCGTCCAATTAGCTACGGTATTAAGTATCCATTGTTTCTCATTTGAAGGTCCATTCGATTCAATCTTGTTCCCCCATAGCTGCAAAGTAAGATTATGGATTGCCTCACTATTTAGACAATTTGTTTGCATCACTCTTTTCCTTCTCCATTCTGGTCAGAGACAAACTGGAATAACAGTTCGTTTGGATAATGCATTGCCAGCTGCTTTTTGGGTGAACTTGTTAGGAAAACATATGTTATATTGAAGTAGATTTATGCAAAGCTTTCAATAAGTTATGGGGGCTTTCCTTCACTACACTCCCAAGAACTGTTCTTCAAACACCTAAAGGGAAATTGTTCGGTTCAATTGATTTGAGCAACCAGCTTTAGGTGGATGTGCTTCTGTGGAGTGAGATTTCAGCTACTGAAATTCCCAATATTTTTATCTATGCAAGGCCTGGGTATAGCCTGTCGTAGATCGCCTGGGTATAGCCTGTCGTAGATCACCTGCGTATAGCCTGTCGTAGATCAACATAAATGCATTGAGCTGTCTTCAAGAATATCATATCGGATTTAGTGCTAGGATGTGTGGACGTGTTCATGTTGGGGGGTGGGTGTGGATGGAATCTTAATGGGATTTTGTGTTTCTTACAGAGTTCTGGAAGCCGATTCCACCAAATGAGCCGTTTCGAGTTGTATTAGCAGATGTAAGAGATAAATTATACAACACTAGAGAACGAATGCACCAGTTGCTCTCATCTGGGAAATCTGACATACTGGAGGAGGACACTTTTACTTCTGTTGATCAGGTTTAAGTTTTTGGTTCAGCTAGCAAAGTAATCTGATTTTGGAACACAAATTTCCAATTGTATTGAAGGAGTTTGAAAGCTACCAGGAAAAATAGCATGCACTGCGGGCTATATTGGTGCATTATATTTCTAACTGCATTATGTCGTGTATGAAAATTGCAGATTCTTGAACCTCTGGAAATGTGCTACCGGTCACTTTGTGCAACCGGGGATAAACCGATTGCAGATGGAAGTCTCCTTGATTTTATGCGTCAAGTCTCATGCTTTGGGTTAAGCCTTGTGAAGTTAGACATCCGGCAAGAATCTGAGAGGCACACTGATGTAATGGAAGCCATTACAAACCATTTGGGCATTGGATCATACAAAGATTGGTCAGAAGAGCAGCGGCAGGAGTGGTTGCTGTCAGAACTGAGGGGGAAACGCCCTCTCTTTGGTGCTGATCTACCAAAAACAGATGAGATACACGAGGTGCTTGACACATTTCATGTAATATCAGAGTTACCATCAGACTCTTTTGGTGCTTACATAATTTCAATGGCTATGACCCCATCTGATGTTCTGGCAGTTGAGCTATTGCAACGAGAATGTAGGGTGACACATCCTTTACGAGTTGTTCCTTTGTTTGAGAAACTCGCAGATTTAGAGTCTGCACCCGCAGCTTTAGCGCGCCTCTTTTCTATCGATTGGTACCGGAACCGGATAAATGGTAAACAGGAGGTCATGATTGGCTATTCAGATTCAGGTAAAGATGCTGGCCGACTTTCAGCTGCATGGCAGCTGTTTAAGTCACAGGAAGACCTCATCAAGGTGGCAAAACATTATGGTGTCAAGCTTAACATGTTTCATGGACGTGGAGGTACGGTGGGAAGAGGTGGGGGTCCTACGCATCTTGCTATTTTGTCTCAGCCTCCTGATACAGTTCATGGGTCTCTCCGGGTGACTATTCAGGGCGAAGTCATTGAACAGTCCTTTGGCGAAGAGCATTTGTGCTTTCGCACACTACAGCGGTTTACAGCTGCCACACTAGAGCATGGAATGCATCCTCCTATAAAACCCAAACCTGAATGGCGGGCACTGATGGACGAGATGGCTTTTATTTCAACTGAGGAATACAGGTCTATAGTATTCAAAGAACCAAGGTTTATGCAGTATTTTCACTTGGTAAGGCCTATTCATTTCTGAATCTCCGATGCATTAAACTGATACATAATCACTTTCATTAGCTGAAGCCTGAGAGATTAAACATTGCCATTTAGATTTGTTCTTGCGGCTGGACTTATCTTTGCTCTCTGTGGCCAACCTTTGGATTTTTTGACAGGCAACACCAGTGCTTGAGTATGGACGCATGAACATTGGAAGCAGACCATCAAAGAGAAAACCCAATGGGGGCATTGAATCACTGCGTGCTATTCCATGGATATTTGCTTGGACGCAAACAAGGTTTCATCTTCCTGTTTGGTTAGGTTTTGGTGCAGCTTTCAAGTCAGTATTAAAAAAAGACCCCAACAACCTGCAAATACTCCAGGAGATGTACAAAGAATGGCCCTTTTTCAGGGTGACGATTGATTTAGTGGAAATGGTTTTTACAAAAGGAGATCCTCGAATTGCTGCTCTCTACGATAAACTCCTTGTCAGTGATGAACTGAAATTTTTTGGTGATATCCTTCAAGAAAAATATGAGGAGACGAAAGAGCTTCTTTTGAAGGTACATAGAAGCATATTTTGTGCGCTGCATCATTTTATGTTCCGAAACTGTTACCAAGAGACATATGACAAGTTCTATGGTTTGTTTGTTACAGGTTGCTGGACATGAAGAGCTCCTGGAGAGTAATCCATATTTGAAGCAACGGCTGATACTGCGGGATCCTTACATCACCACATTGAATGTACAACAGGCATATACTCTAAAGAAAATGCGTGATGGCCCCTTTGGACCTCTACCTTCACAGATGAAGTCTAAGGACTCTACTGCTGAGCTAGTCACATTGAATACAACCAGTGAATATGCGCCAGGACTTGAAGATACCTTGATTCTTACCATGAAAGGCATTGCTGCTGGCATGCAAAATACTGGATGAGCATACTGCTAGCTACATATACGTACGTATCTGAATTTCTGAAGGTGAGTATTCTTATGAAACCTCATCCACGCTGCAGGTAGGAATGTGTGGGAATGAGATGCTATTCTTTGCGGCTTACCACACTTGCACTTCAAATTGATGTAATCAGTGTTACCTGGACCAGAAATGTTTCATTTTGTAGGTTTCGTACAGAAGCATTTCAAAATGCTAGGAGCTTTGCCTGTAAATGCTATGTGTGTGTGTGTGTGTGTGTGTATTCACCATAAAGCCATGTTCTACTATTTCCGGATGTCGCTCAGCCAATCCTTTCATGATTGCCTGTCTGTTTGTCAGATAGATCACACTGTCTACTTGTATTACGATGAAATTTTCTGATCTTGTCTTTCCTTTCATGATTTCCTGTCTGTTTGTCAGATAGATTACACTGTCTACTTGTATTACGATGAAATTTTCTGATCTCGTCTTTGCTGGTCTCCACTTTGGGGACGTAATATAAAAATACCCCCCCCCCCGCCCGGCAAAAAAAAGAAGAAAAAGTGTATTCACCATAAAAAAAGTGTGTGTGAGCCCACACCTTAGTAAAACTGAATGCTCAAGTATATGTGGGTGTGTGGATATGCATGTGTGAGAACATATGTTTAACCATGGACTACGCACACCGTTGGGCACTGATGGCGTCGGTGGGGATGTCATACTAGCTAGTCCCTGCTATGCATGATGGAGATATGGTTCTCAACCTTATGATTGTCATGAGATTGAAACTGCACTATGTGTTGTTTTCAGAGGATGAGTTTAGGCATTTTCTTGGATTCATATAGATATATATAGAGATAGAAAATATTAAAGATATAACTGCACATACATACATACATACATTATTGTATACACATGTTTGTGTGTGTATGTGTGCACGTGCGCCTCTCTCTCTCTCTCTCTCTCTCTCTCTCTCTCTCCAGTGCAAGGTCCTCTTCTTTAAGAGGAAAAAAATTAAAAAAAGGGAAAAAAAGGGGTCTTCTTAAAG
Source organism: Dipteris shenzhenensis (assembly GCF_047967505.1). Taxonomy (NCBI): domain Eukaryota; kingdom Viridiplantae; phylum Streptophyta; class Polypodiopsida; order Gleicheniales; family Dipteridaceae; genus Dipteris; species Dipteris shenzhenensis. Next base: position 42,693,237 of record NC_141617.1, read on the forward strand.
AGGAAAAATAAAAAAAGGGAAATAAAGGGGTCAGGTTTTTGCTGTTTCATGCAGAGGTGCGCCATCTCTGGGATTCAACCAGAAAGGTTTCTAGAGTTTCTATAAGGCGAAACATGTTTTGTGGTCACCCTGACAATTATCATCTGTCAATGGCTGGACAACGTAATGTTTGCTTTTTACAACTTTAGATACTTTTGTTCTGCATGTAATCAGAGCTAAGTGCAAATGACGCCTCGCCTATTAAACACTCTTGATCAGTTGTGATAAGATGGGAGTACCTCTTACTAGCCTTCATTAAATATAATTTTTGATAGCGTTCAATATGCCTGCCCATGCATTTTCCCATTCTAATTTCTACCTGGAGTCAACCAACAAAGTTATCTCAAACTGTCAAGCAATAAAGCTCTCCTCAAAGTCAAAGCTGTGGAATCCTCCTGTGGTAGTTAAGTATTCCACTTTTGTGAGGTATATATATGCCCATCAGACGAAACATCTAATGGGCATATATATATGCGCCCATTAAACGATACATCTCCTCAATAGAAAGTCAATTCGTTCTGCCCTGCTCCTGCTCAGTAGCGTACAGTCGTCGAGAATAGTTCCTTATCAATAATTTGTTTTTCTTATCTCATAAAAGTTCCGAGTGTTAGCTCGTATATGCTCAAGGTTTTTTGTTGGAATGTGGCAGTTGGCTGGTGGTCTCCTCCAGCAGGTACCTTGAGTTGAAGAAAGAGCAGTTTCTGACCGGTAGTAGCGAGACCATGAAGGAACTTCTAAGGGGCAGAAAAGTGGAAGTTCTCTTTTTCTCACTCTAAAAATAAGAAGGTGGAGGGCTTATCTCTGCTATAATTATGTTATGATTGGGATCTGCGTATGGGAGTTTTGGAGAAGTGGGAAGTACATAGATCGGCAATAAGATTCTTCCACAGATCCCATGTTATCTTTCGCCTTTGTTCCAAGTGCTCCGCAGATGTAATAAAAGATTGCAATATTGTGTGTAGAGCTATACTATATCTATGAGCAATGTAAAGCAGTAACTATTGTTTTTGTGGCTGACAGCGTTCCAGGAATTTAAATGATTGCGGCATGTATGCACAAATAATGTTGAGGGAAACATCCAGGAAGCATTGTCACATGTGTTACTTGTGACTGTGTGCGCCCCTCAGATGCTCATGTGTGCTTGATGCTTTGCACGGTTCCAGTTGATAAGGCAAACAATTAGATTTGATTGTGTTGTATTTATTTACTGCTAGTCATACATCTGTGATGTGGCTGCAGCAATTGCACATGCATTTGTTGCATTCAATGATGGGATGTATGGGGGGTTGGAAGGGGTGGAGAGAGAGAGAGAGAGGGAGAGTAGATCAGTTTTGGTAAATTTATGGTTGAAATATCTAGAAGATACTCAGCTATTAGACCTCGGATACTAGATTGCCTCTAGGGTTGTGTAATGGATGCTATCAATTTTGTGTAATTCCATGAATTTGTAGGTTAGCATAGGAAACACCATTCTTGAAAATGCATAACTTTATCAATTATGAACTTGATGGGGACCATGCAATCATCTTGCGATACACACGATGTGGAGACCACACGAGTAGGTGAAGGGGTGCTAGAAACCCTACAATCATCTTACTAACTATTGGGAAAGTTTCTACCCACCTTGTGTTGGGAACCTCTCCACCAAACGAAGGCAGGTTCCTTGATGTAGATAGGGGAGTGAGCAACCTCTACACTTCGGTCTTGCTCTTCTTCATCGGTGTGGAATCAAGGGATGAGTTCATAGGCTTTAGTCAATTCTATACTAGGTGAAAAATGCTATTAGAAGACTTTTGTGCATTGCCTTTGATCAAGTATAAAACACCCACATCCTCACCATCCTTGTTGGCTGATTTTTGTTGCTTCAAATCCTCGAAATGAAGCACGCCCTTGCAATCCTCATGGTTGCACAATATTTCGTTGAAGATGCCCTTGCAACAAACACTTCCTTGATTTTTGCAACTTGCAGTGAGCACATAATTCCTTGATTTGTCGCATGCACGAGCATAGACATCTGGAGCAGTGCAAGGGGCTAGGGATTGCTGCGGATACCTTTTTTTGCCCATTTGGCAGACCGCCAACCTGGCGGCAAGGCTAGCTTGAGAGCGCATCGCGCTAGTCAAGAAAATCGAAACAGAGTGTAGGAGTTGAGGGCTCTTATCTTTGAAGTGGGAGAGGAGTTGCACGCAAGCTTCTTCGCAAGTTCAGGTGAAGCACGAGAGAAGACAGTTGAGGTCGTCGATGCAGGAGGCTTCAAAGGAGTTTTGAAGCATGGGAATGAATGTAGATTAGGGCTTCTGGTCATATTTTGGCATCGCAATAGCTTTGTCACAACAGAAACACAGCAACATTTTGTAAAGGGAAGGGGGCAATGATTGTAATGAAGGAGAGATGTCTTACAGGTAGTTGGAGTGAAAAAGCAACTTCAAGAAGAGACCGATGCGAGGGAGTGAGGGCAAGGCGAGTATAAGGTAGATTAATTAGAATAGCTTAACTAAGAATAGGAGAGGGAGGGTTAATTAAGCATAGCTTAATTAGATTAGATTATGGGATTTTAACTTAGGCTAATGAGTTAATTAGTTCACCAATAAATCTATTCAATGAATCTCGCAAATTCCAGAGGACCATGTAATTTTCTCAAACCTGGGAATTAGGGGAGGCAAATATGGGACAATTACCAACCTCATCTTGGTGATTTCATGGGAATTTGACAATGGAATGAGAAGATATGGATTTCATCAGAGCGTTCACAAACCAACAATCTTTGATTTTGCTTTCCAAGTCTTACTCTAACCTCAAGGATTTTATTTATTGTATTTGCTCCTCTCATGCTACCAGTTGAAGTATGTCCTCGCAATGATAGTCGTTTGATGTAGGGGAGGAATGGACAACACATTTAGTAAATTAACTTAAGTTTAACAACAATAGAATATAGACTAATAGAATATTGATTCATACGATTGCTCAGACAAAATAGAGAGCATATCTTAAGAATTGCCATTGTAAAGAACTACTAGGAATTGGAAGATCATCTGTCTCCCTCCTTTACAACTACACTCTTGAGCCTAACACTCCAATCTCTCTCCTCAAACACTTTTGTTTTAGATAGTTTGTATTCAAAATGCATGCACAATCCTGTTTGCATTGAGTTTCATCGCACGTAGGCGGTACAATTTCAAGCACCATAGGTGGCATTATTCAAGTTACATACTTTTGAATCTACATTAGTTACATGAAGGCGACCCTAAGATCTCTTCACACTTTGAACTATAGGGTGCTTGACCCACTTGATCTACCTCAGTAACTCGTTTAAATTGTGGTTTTAGGTCATGTGAGTGAGATCCTCAACCATTGGAATCATGGGCTTTTCATTCAAGTTGGGTCCACATAGCTTGGTTGTTGCCCAAATAGAGGTCTTTCACATCGAGCAAAACATCCATATACTAGTCCCATAGCTCTTTCAGTCGAGAGATTGACTCGATGCTTTCAAGCTTTGCTTGGTTCCCCTCGTGATCTTCCTGATAAGCCACAAAGTAGTTGGTCCAAAGATGTGAGACGGTGATGGGATTGATTGCACATTGTTTGGCTCCTAGATAGCCTTTGCTTGTAGGTTAAACATTAATGTGGCAGCCTCCAGCTAATGGGAGATATTGTCTCCTATAACAGCAAAGCATGGGTTCGATCAAAACTTCTTGGCGTTGAAACATTTTGGCAATTCCATTGGAGAGGCAATCTTCATTGTGGATGTTCCATCTGTTGCGTGACACAGTCACTACCCATGGGTAAGGAGTGTAGTGCTCTAAGGAGTGGTAGGGATGCCCAATGGGCATATCATGTAAAATATTTCATGATCGAGTAGAATCTAGCCATCCCGTTAGGCAGGATGACCAGAGCTTTATATTGCTAACCCTTGCATGGTGACACTCATGACCAACTAATTAGCCAACCAACCCAATATTTGGTTCACTTCCGCATGAAGTTTCATGTGTCATTCTTAGCTTCTTGTTCCTGTTTCTCGAACTTCTTTGTAGCTCTAGTAAGGACGACTTCGTTGCTTCGTTCTTGGAGAACTCTTGTACCGTCTTTTTTAGCTCTTTGACATCAGCTAATTGTTGCTGTTGTCTCAAATCCAGCCTTCAGCTAGTTCTCCATGCTCTCTTTTTACTATAGCTTTTGGTTGTAAGAGAAGCCATTCGCTTTTTTGTTCATAGTTTGTATATTTTCTACTTTGTAATGAAATATTGTATGTTTTCAAAAATACTAATTGTGCAAATTTTGGGAAATAAAATTTCAAGAAATTGTATGTTTCCAAAAATAAACTTCTGATTAACTTTTTAATTTGTGTGTGTGTATGTGGTTTTTTTTTTTGGGGGGGGGGTAATTTTAAAAAAAGAGAGTGACCCAGCTTGCAATTTGGTAGGATGTCTCCATCTTGTCCAATGTGCATCAGCTAGTGTATAGGCAGTCAAGCGCCTTATTTTTCTTTTTTTATAAAAAATTATACACCCTCTCCCACCCACACCCACACCTACACACACACACACGCACGCACGCATACATATGCACACACATGCACACATGTGTAGGTACTTTTAAGGTTATTTTAAACTTTTGTGGGGGTGTGTAGAGATTTAAAAAAAAAAATAAAAAAAAGGTGCTTGGGTGCCTATGCACGAGGTGGCATGCATTTGGGAAGCATGGAGATGTCTTGCCAAATTGTTTGTCGGCTCCTTCATAGGCACCTAGGCACTTTTTTTTAATATTGAAAAAATAATAATGATCCCCCTCTCTTCCCCTCCCCCTACACACACACACACACATTTAAAAGTTATTTTATTTTTGAGAACATGCAAAATGCTGAAATTGTATTTTTGAAGCATACAAACATACAAAGTTTTATTACTAAGTGTAGCAAACTCTTGCTAGAGGGACCAAGTTTCTTTCACTATATTGCCTTATCACATTAATCAATTTGTTAATTGTTTGTTGTGACCTTTCTTTTGCATTAGTATATGTTTGGATATCAATTTTAGAATAGCTAAAAGATAGTGAATACTCAAGAGTTGTTTATTAAGAAGAGAACATGCTATTTGTTCTTGGGTAGCTATTCACAGAGATTGTGCATACTATCTTTAAGATTTTAAATTCTCCTTCCATCATTAACAAGTGAACGTTTGCAAATTGGGCTTCAGCTCCTCCAATATGACTAATGCATTTGCAATAATCAAGTAGTACTCGAAGACCATCTCCTATGTATTGAATCAAACTTGGAGGAGCATCTATCAAAGGATCAATTGGATAAACACCACCAACACTTCATAGGGTCCACATGCCTTGCTCCTTGCACTCATAGTCAAATTAAAATTTCTTTGTTGACAATCTTGTGCCCATTACATTGACAGTTGTAGCATACTCAGGTGTAGCTTCAATATGTAAGGTGCTTTTTGCTTCTTGTTAGTACAATTTTGACATGGACCATAACGGATTTGAAAGAAAGATTTGAGGATGGCAAGTCAAGCAGTAAAGATTTGAGATCAAAGGCTTGAGATTATAAGATACTAAAATGATGATGAGAAGAAGGATTTAGGGGTTGGAAAGTGATTTTCGCACATAGGAATGGTTTGGATCTAGAAGGGGTTTCAGGCCAAGCTTTTGAAAAATTATGAATTTATAGGGGGAGTGGTACTCATGAGAGATTTTTTGGGAATGGGGGTCACCTTGGTGTTGGAAAGGCCACATCCCCATCTGTAAGCCCCTAAATGAGGAGAGCATTGGGGGGGGAGGTCTAAGGCAAGAACTACCCAAAGAAAAGAGAATTGTGGGCCTACCACATGGGCAGCAAACAAGTTGCCATGTAGGTAGAACACCTCACAGAATACCTAAAATTGAAAGGACTCCATGGTGGGTAGATCTGGCAAAGAGAGTCCAAAGGATGTTCACAGAAGGAGTGGATCTAAAGTGGCGTCAACATATGCGTAGCATGTCAAGATAGGATCAGGGCCTGGACATGGGCCAGGAGGCATTGGTGGATGGTGAAACATGGCAGGGTGCTGCAATAGGTAAGGAGCCTCCAGGGTTGTAGGCGGATCTATGGCTTAGAATAGGACAGGTATGCGGGGCACCCAGGTGGAGCAGTAAGAGAGCTGCAAAGGGGTTGGGCCTTGGGCTAGAAAAGGCCCTTATTTAGTGGTGGGAAGGTAGCCAACCAGCCAACCATCTGGTCAGTCGGCTAGGGCTCTACAACCTACCAGGCCAGTCGACCCATTTAGGGTTGGCTGGTCGGTTGGCTTGTGGGGTCATTTAGCCCTATAAAGCAATAGGAGCCACTTCCTTGGCCTACATGTGGGAGGTGAAGGAGGGACCAGAGGTGCTGTAGACTTAGCTCAAAGGGCTAAACCATAGGCTATCTACCAGGGTAGCAAGGTGTTGAAATCTTCAGATAGAGAGTCTACATAAGCTCGAGGTGGAGCACGCGGGCTTAGGTACTCGGTAGATAGTAGGAGAACCATTTTTGGTAAGAGAAGAGGACTACGTTTGTTGGAACTTTGGATCAGTCTTGTGTATTGTGTCCATAGCTTTGGATGGAAATATATTGTTTTGGTGGATTCTATACCGGGATTGGATCATTGTCTATTTGCTAGTCTGCATAACACATGCATATTGTGTGAGCTCTTGGCTATTCTATCAGTCTTCCACTGTGCATACCCTCTGTTGGTTGATTTCTAACAATTGGGGTGGAAAGAGAGGAGACTTTTTACAGGTAGGGAGGCCCTTTGAGTGAGAGAGGCAGGTGCACTTTTCGAGGCATACTTGGGACCACCAAAGCTTAGGGAGATGCACTTTTTAGGGGGTGATGGGACCTCTATAGCCTTGTAGTTTTAATCAATTTTCCTAATCTACTCCTTATGAGGACCTTTTTGAGTCTGAATCTCTCCTGAAGGAATCATTGCACAACACCAATCGAAGGGCAAGAATGTGCATACTCTGCAAGAAGTTTACTGGGAAGGCCAGAGGACCTAAAAATCAAGACTATGTAGTTTTTAGGTACCAATATTGTGGAGAGACTGTGCACAAGGAAGAGTATAACTTCAAGAATATCGACATGGGAAAGGAGGGCCATGAAAATTGTGTATCAAACCAATATGCAAGAGTTTGTGTCTAAGAAGTACCAGCCACCCTCGATGATGATTATGCTTTCTAAGCAACATGTTTGCACGTTTGGCTATGTCTTTTTGTTTGTTTTCTTTGGCTTTAATTTTAGTTGGATAGGCTCTCATTTTGGCTCACAATTGTCAACTTTGAGTTAAAGCCTCTCTTGTAGAATCCTCTCTTGGTGATTTTGTGAGGGGGATTTTTTATGGTGTGAGTGCTCATACTAGTTTTGGGCTGTTACTATGACTATTTTTTTGGTAAAACTCTTTCACCATTGAGAATTCATTATTTTGTCAAGAGTAGAGTCCTGTAGACAATATGTTATGTTCATCCCTATCTTTAGTTTGAGGGGGGGTGTTGGAAAGGAAAACTTTTGATAGGTATAGTTTATTAGCATTGAGCAATGGCCAAGTTGTGGGTTAATGGAAGAGCTGTAGTTGATGCACATGTAACTCATTGGTGGAGTTGATAGTGCAGGTTTGGTTTGGATCCTTTGGTTTGTGGAGTCCTACATTAGAGGCACAATCTCTTGGAAATTAATAGGCCAAAAGCCCTACTAGCCCTTGGCCATGTGTCGACTTCTATATCTATATGTTGAGCTATGGCTCATTGTGTGTGTGAGTTTTTGGTTACTTCTTGATATCATGTGAGCTCCAACAAGATCCATAGGTGTAAGAACAATAATATGTTGTTTGCACTATATCTTCTTTGGGATTTTGATCCTCTGGAAGCTTCCTAAAAGCGTTCAGGCACCTACCCGCTGCATATAATGTGACACTCCTAGTGATTTGCCATGCTCATCCAAAATAGAGTCATTCCACATGACTGCTTGCTTGTCTATTTCTTTGCAAGAGTAGGGTGGATCTCTCCAAAGAGTGCCTTTGAAGTCCATCTAGTCTCGCCCATGAGAAGGTGTACAAGATTGAATGTTGTGCGAGGAAAAATCTTTCCAATGCTCATGTCCAGGCATCAATACTCTCACTACAAAGTTGTAGAGCAAGGCCATACATATTACACTGCAAGTTTGGATGAGACCTCCTTCCCCTGTGGGGATAATGAGGGTCTCCCAAGCCACCATGGCTACCACATCTGAGGTGCCATCTAACCCACTCTAAAGGAAGTTCCTCATAGGTCACATGAGTTGAGAGATACAACCTCTAGGTTTGCACAAACAAGAGCAAACAAACCAGGCAGTAGCCAATAATACCTGGTTCACAACCACTACTCTAGATGCAAGGTCAAGTCTGGCATAACTCCAAAACATGAGTTTCCTCCTGATGCTCTCCAACATGGGAGCAAACTGTTGTGCTGGAGAGATGCCCACCCCAACCTGGCATCCTAGGTACCTGATGAAAACACTCTAAATCCAGGTGAATCCTATGTCAATCCCCCAGTCTGGAGTTTACTCATCACTAATCCAAAAGCCATTGGATTCGTTCCAATTAATATGAGCCCGTGCTATAGTGCAAAACAAATCCAAGGCTGTCTTGAACGAGGTGAGTTTCTGTGGTGTGCCATCCAAAACAACAGCGGTATCATTTGCGAATTCACTATCCAATAGCTCATCTTCATACCTCAAGGGAAGACTCAGTCCTATAATATTAGCTTGAGCTCTAAGGTAATAGCTCATAGCTTCGGCTGCAAATAAAAAGAGAAAGGGGGCTAAAGGGCATCCCTGACGGACCAATCTGGTAATTTGAAACCTATCTCCCCTGACTCCACCAATGAGAACCTGGCTATCGGCGGCTGATCTATAGAGATTTAACACCCCTCTGATCCATGCATCTATGAATCCAAAGCAAGTGAGGGTACCCTCTAGAAAGCCCGAGTCTACTCTATCATAAGCATTCTCAAAGTCCAGGAGTAGAATTCCAAGCCTATGGCCACTATGCATGGCCTATCAAAAGCCTCCAAAATGAGAAGATGTTATTGAAGATGCTCCTACCATGCACAAATCTCATCTACATATCATGTATAAGATCTGGAAGAAAGGGCTGCAGACGTAGCCTGATTACTTTTGCTAAGATTTTGTACAGAGTACCCAATAGAGTGATCGGTCTCCATTGAGACACTAAATTCTTGCATCCCCCTTTTGGGATAAGATGAATGAGGCCCTCCGTAAGTGAGTTTGTCATCTCACCCGAGTCCCAAATGCCTTGCAGGGCTAAGGTAATGTGATCCCCAATCTGATCCCCAAATGAAATAAAGAAAGAGGGTGTATGCTCATCTGAACCAGGGCCCTTGCCCTTGTGAAGGGCAAAGAGAGCAAACTTGAACTCTATGTTGGTGAATGGTGCATCAAGTGAGACTATCATATCTCCAGTCTCACCAACATAGGTAAGTGATGCCAAATAATAGCTCGAGCATCATCTCTAGCCTGAGTGTCAAGATCTGCTATAAGAAGGTAGGCAGAGAAATCTATGGCTACCTGCAAGATGGCATCTAGATGTGACTGTAAAACTGTGTCTGAGTCAGCAAGCTATAAAACACTCTCCTTACTATGTCTGGGGCCAAGAGTAGAGAAGAACTGCTTGTTGACCCTACCTCTCGTCTGAGTCCAAAATAACTCTCTGGCATGAAAGGAATACTCTGGTCTCTAATCTAACAATGATTGCTATTAAGCCCTTGATGCAGCAAGGTGCTCCTGAACCCAAGCATCTATAGACCTCTTTTGCTCTTCCCTCTGAAGAGCATCCAACTATTGTGGTGGATACCTATCTCTTGCCTGAGGATCTCACCTCTCCTAATACGATCAAATGAAAGATAAAAGTCACTAATATCTAGTAGGGCTACAGCTATATCTGGGGAATGCTTCCCATCGTGCACGTGAGATACCCAAGTCCGCGACACTACCTCTGTGAGACCCTCCTCTGTGTAGAAGGCATCTGGAATCCTGATACTGGTGGCAGAGCGACTCCTCACATCTGGAATTCATATTTTTTGAATTTTCTAGTATTGAAAGTTTTAAGTTGGTCAGCGGTCTTTTAAGAAAGATGACTTAGCCGAGTCATTCCAAAAATTATAGAGGGACTTAAGGGCTGGAGAAAAAAGGCAAGGTTTACAAGGGATGTGATTTGAGCCCTTGTAAAGTGTTTGTAGAATAGTTTTGCTTTGAAATATTTTAATATCTAATGTTTGAACATGGGATCTAGTTTTTAAGCTATCCCCATCCACTTCAATAGTAAACGGTTTAAATCGTTTGAAGAAGAGCATTTACACAGAGTTTCCTCATTTTCCCAGGAATACTTCTTTTGAGTTAAGAAGTATCCAACTTATTGGTTTATCATACTTCCATCCATTGAGATTGGAAAGTATATTAGTGGAATTGGGATAAAACTTATTAAAGCAAGATAATAAATTATCCCTTAAATATACCCTCTCTAAAATTCGAGAGGAGTAATAAAGATGCAAGATGCCAATGGTTTCTTTATTAAGAGAATTTTTTACCAAAATCAATCTTCCAAAAAACTCCATCAAAGACCTAGAGCCTGTGTCACACCAATGACCATTTCAGTTTTTTTGCCAAGCTAGAAACATTATTGCTATTGTTGGTTATAGGCCTTTTGCCCTTGTTTGAGCTAGAGCCTAAGGCTAAGTACTATCACCAATTATTAAACCCTGTGGGTATTAGAGGGTGGTGTGGATACATCAACAATTTCTTGTTGAGGAAAAGTAGATCCTCGGCCACTATGATTATGTCCCCCCCTTGTGTAACTTCTTCCTGATTTGGCTCCACCTGAAAAAGGAACCTGATTACCTCTTCCATTGCCTCTGCCACCATATTTTGGTTTCATAAGGTTGGCACTTTCCCTTGAAAAGGAAGGGGGTTTGATTGTTTTCAATCATAGTGAGTCCTTGCTCACTATCCACCATTGGAGAAAAAAGTTTGGCATTTGGATTGTCCACATATTCCAAAACCCCTTGAATCATAAATTCCCGTACAAAGACAAAAGTGGTAAGAGTTTCAAGTATGGGTTTTGCAAGTCCATTAAACCTTTCAAGGAATGTAGTAAAAGATGCTACTAAACTCATATCTAGGTAAAAGAAATCTAGGTGATTCACCATATACCAAATTACATGGTCTGCCCAAATGAGCGAGCCCCCACATTTGTCAGCTACACAAGCACACCTAAGGAATGGTCATAGCCATTTCCACCAAACGGATTTGTAATTTACAGCCCTTTTTGTACTATTTGATCCCTTGGATCAAACCTTGTGATGCACCTCAAGCGTCCAAATAATGGTACATAAGGACTAACACACATTAGTCATAGAAGTCTTTCATTGAATGTAATTTTACCAATGGTATTTGCCCCTCAAATTACAAAGATTACACATTCTCTAATCCTCCCCTTATGAGGCACTTTCTTATTCTATCTATCTACATATGGAAGGTTTGTCAAAGTAGAAGCAATCATACTACCCAAAAAAATTCCGAGTGCTCTAGTAATTACGATTTGGGAAAACCAAAGGGGTTCTATATATGTTATAATGGATATCAAACTATTAAATTACTGGGAAGCATATCTCTCTATATGTCATTAAGTCTCAGAACCAAAGGGGTTTTATATGTCATAATGGATGTCCAAGAGTCTAGAAGAATAGTTTTGTTCTCTTCAAATATACGTCAATAATGCTCATTTACATTATTGAGCTCGTTCACGACAACATGCATACTATACGCAGGAACACAAAAATCTAAAAATTGTAGATCATGCAAAGCATGTACATAGAAACCCAAGCAAACTGGGAGCATCAATCTTGACTCTGTTGCTCTGTTCTAGCTGGCCTTGAGGACACTGCTCCAACCAACCTAGACTGCATAGCCATGTCGGTGCATAGGGGCACCCTCACGAGTAATCCCACTCACAAAAGGTTGGACAAAGCAACATAGAGGTAAAGCTGTGAAGGATCCTTACGAAAAAACATAATGAAAATATAGTTATGCTGCTCTATCTCATTGATGGATCTCGAGATCATAGAAGATTCTAGGCAAACTCTGAGAGATTCAAGGCTACCCTCAACCAGCAAGCAAGAAGCTAAGGACCTCCTGCCATCAGGTGTCACAGAACCCCAGTATGTTGCACAACCAAATGCGAGTCTCCACAACGCCCTACTAGAGCGAATCAAGCGGATGGAGAAGGTAAGACAGTAAAGGATTTTTTGGATGATAACTTGCTTCAAGACTCTCTAGTTTGGCTAAGGACTCATGCCTTAGTAGGCCTCCTGCCTGGAATTAGGCCTCCTCTCACTTTCATTGGTCCAGGATCAAGATGAATTGGATGAGGAAAGGTATAAATGTCTTGAATGTAAGATTCCTCAAGAGAGGCTTTTTTGTCTTTCTATTTGAAAAACCAAAGAGGGCCTCTAGAGCCATGCAATATGGCCTCTAGACTATTAGGAATCAGCCCTTGTATCTAGAGTGGTGGTCCAAAGATTTTTCCCCTGATACCCCTAGGTCAACCAAGATCCTTGTGTGGGTGGAACTCCCTGACTTACCTCTTTATTTATGCAACCAACTTCCCTTTTTATGTAGTGGTTTGGGAGAAGTCCTTGGAGTAGAACAAAAAAATTTTATCAATCCCAAAGGCAATCCTCAGATTTGCATCAAAATGGACATAGCTAAGGAGATGCCTAAGACTCTTACCATTGTTAACAGAAATGGTAGTGTTTTTTGGGAGCAACCCCTTACTTATAAAAATCTCCCTCATCCTTGTTTTATGTGTGGACTATCCACTCATGTGGTTAAAAGCTATCCTCTAAAGAGATCCAAAGCCTAGGAGCCAAAAGCCAATGCTGCCAAATAGCCCTCTCCCACTGAAAAGTGGGTACCTAAAACACAGAACCCTCCTACTAAAAGCCAGCCCACTGGTCAGATTCCCACTAGAGGTAGTGAAAAGGATATCAAACATGCATAAACAATCGATAAGAATTTTTTTGATCCTCTCAAGGAATAAGAGGAGAGTCTAGAGAAGAGGGACAATGTCAATCAAGATGCTAACATGGTTATAGAGGCTGGTTGGTCCAAAGAATTTGAGGAGGATGTCAGAGGAAAGATGCAATGGAAGATGCCGAAGCTAGTGAGGAAGAGTTAGAGGATGGTCAATGAAAGGCTACTATACCTTCTAAAAAAGATAATAGTCAAGGCAAGGCATTCATAGTAGTTCAACGTAAGAGAAGACAATCCAAAGCAGCCATAGTGCCAGTAAACAGCCCCAATCCTAGGGATAAAAAGGGGCAAAAAAAGAATGTTAGATAAAACAATGACCTTCTTGACTCTCAATGTTAGAGGACTTATGGACCCTGACAGAAGTGAAGAATTAGCCTTCTGGCTAAGAGCTAATTCTCTATCACCTCTCTTCTTAGCATTGCAAGAGGTCAAGGCAAGTAAGTCTACCCTTGAGGATAGACTAAAGTAATAGATAGAAGAAGAAGTTGGTACTACACTACTCATGAGGATGGCAAAGGAGGCACAGCTTTAGGAATCTTGTCCCATTATAAGGACAGTATTACTCAAGTTATTACAGATGTCCATAATAGATGGTTAATGTTGTAGTGTTGTGTGAAAGGAATTGATATCTCTATCATTTCTGTTTATGCTCCTAACTCACCTTCAAAAAGGAGGGGTTTATGGGAATCCTACAACGTCCAAATGCCAATTTCATTATTATGGGTGACTTCAATATGGTAGAGAACAAAACAGACAAATGGAAGGGAAAGGGCACATGCATCAGAGGGTCTGAACTACTTTCTTGGGAAGAGTATAAAGAACACTAGCAGTTAATTGATGTCAGTAACAACAGAGAGTTTACTTGGTACAATAGTCAATTAGGGAAAAATAGAAGAGAGGCTAGATTAGGCTGATTCTATGTTTCCCAAAGCTTGTTGAACAAACATCTATCTTTAAGGGTGGTAACATACTCTTCCTTGAGCTTGTCAGATCACAAGCCTATTTTGTTGAGATGTGATTTTGGATCTGGTGCGAGGAGCCCCTCCTGGTTCAAAGCTGACCCCAAACTTTTCTAGTTTAAGAGTGTGCAAAAATTAATAAAGATGGCCTGGAATAGTGCTTTTTCAAAACACACCTTAGCCTCACATGCTTGGGAACTGGCTATTAAGGATACTCAGAATATTTTAAGAGCAGCTAGAAAGAAAAGGGCATAGATCAGAGCTCAAAGGATGGATGGCATTCAAGATCATATCAACACTTTAGAACAAAAAGCCAGAGAAGGTGATGAAGAGGCCCATGCAGACCTGAACAAGGCAAAAAAAGAGCTCAGGAAGCAAGAACAGCTCAAACTAAATGACTCCAAAGTTTACGATAGAGACTAGTGGGCTAGAAAGATTGACAGGCCCACTAAGGAAACCTTCAATATAATCACGAGAAAAAGGTGTCAAGAAGAGATTTCCCTCCTTAAAAGACCAAATGGCCCCCACCTAAATAACTATGAGGAGAATATTGAATACATCTAGAACCACTTCAAGGATCTACTCTCCAACACTTGTCCTCTAAATGAGGACACTCAAAGAGTAAGACAGCACTGTCAACAAATAATAAGGGATAAAGCTATTAAGTCTTTTGACCTCCCCTACTTAGAGAGACCCTTTAGTCTAGAGGAGTTGAAAGAAGCTATGGCTGTCATGGCAGATGGGAAGACTCCAGGGGAAGATGGTCTACCCATTAAGTTCTACAAATTTTTTTGGGAGGTAATTGGACCATACCTTTTACTGCTATGGCAGGAAAGTGTTATGAAAGGTTTTCTTCCGCTTCACATTAATGGAGACATTATAAAACTGATTCCTAAGGAGGGCCCTAAGGATGAGAGTTGTTCTTCAGAATGCAAAGGCTATTATTGTCACAACCAACAGCTCTGGTGATATCTTTCTGATGTATTACTTGTTATAAAGCAATAAAAGCACATTACTTTTCTTCCCAAATATATATATATATATATTTATAGATAGATATATATATATATATATATAGATATCTGAGGGCTCTCACTACATTGGGGGCAAGGTGTACGAGCTAAAACAATATTGGAGTGTCGATGCTCATGAGTCTACAGCCCAAAGTCCAAATCTGCTCACGAAAGAAAGGAGATGTAGTTTTGCGTTGATGAAATCCCATACTACTGAGGTTAGAGGGAGAGACATGAAAAGACATTCTACAAGAGAGCGAGGAAGATCATCCATCGCTTGGCAGTGATATGGCTTGTTCTTCCAGGGTGTGCAACCATCTCATACTCAAAGGGTCAAGGACGATACCAAGGCAAGCAGAGTTCACATCCATCTCTTAAGAGCCCAAGATGGAAAAGGGCACATACATTCATTCAACCAATGTCCCCATTCTTTAGGTGTTCAAACCATATAGTAAATCATACCTGGTGAGTCTCCATAAGCTTTTGTGCATCGTCATGGTCCCAAGCTTCTATACTCCTTTTCCACCAATGCATAGATCTCATCATATCAGTCTTCTCCACCCAACTACAAATCAGGATTCGTGCCCATCTTGCATATGAAGATTTATATTGGTACTGTATTGCCTAAGTCTCTCCTACCCATCAATGACCTCTTCCCGCTAGTATGCAACATACATACTTATCAATGCTCCATTGTCCTTCTATAATACTCCACCAAGGTTTAAGTGGTTTCATGGCCTAGTATGCTTACTTTATGGCATCAAATCCACAAGGATCCTTGTCCTTGGGTTCCAAAACATTATCTTCCATAAATAAACAATATTTATATAATATCACAAAAAATATGTATATCTCCACACCAAAGTTATCCATCCATCCTCCAAGTGGTCTAAGTACAATATATTTCAGTGGTGGTGGCCAATTAGCAAACATTCCCCTTTATTTCTTTATTTGAGGAATGAAAATCAAAATGTACTTCGCCCTATACGAGGATGAAGTACAACCCTTCCTAAGGAAAATCCAAAAGCATGAGTCCCCAAGGGGGTTATACTAATCAACTCATCAAGTATCAGCAAGACCCAACAAAATGTAAATAATAAGGGTCCCCAAGCGGGGGACAAACGCCAATAAAGCACCTCAAATCCTTCATGTAAAATGCTCTCACGCATAAACGCTAAAAGGTTTCCCTGAGGGGATGAGTATGCATACCCCAAAATCACAAGGGATCCCAAGGGTAAGTGTGTGTGTAAAACAATGAGTGATAAGCCAAGTTTGTATTAAAATTAATCTATTTTGGTCTAGGCAAATAGAACCTTGTGTATTTGTCATAGATTTAGACCATTTTGGTTTATCCCATGTCCCTTTTGACTCATTAAGTATCAACCTTTAAAACGGATTTAGAGATCAAGGTTTTGTATGGGCCCATTTTCTCAAAACCTCCAATAGAAGTGTATACACTCTCACAAGAAGTTTGGCAATGGTAGAATAGATGCAGCTATGAGCATTGGTAATCCATCTATGAGACCCCTTTTGTGGCTTAAAAATTGAACACAAGAAAGGTAGATTGTCATGGGATGGTGTCACAATTGGTAGAAGGGGAATTAAATCCTTCAAGAGATTAGAAGCGACCTATTCTGGGATGCTCCATGTATTTTCTTCCATGCATGGGTTAAAGTCCGGCCCATTAAGTCTAACATTGGTCATACCATGGGCCCAATGAATGCAATCAAATACCCTAGTATTGGAGCATTTGTCTTCTCTTGAAATGTACAAATGTGATTTCACCCATTCAATTCCATCCAATACATCTTTGTTATCTAACCAAAATTCATTATTTATTTAATTTTCAAAAAGATTACTTCATTACGTATGAATGAAAACCACAAGGGCAAGCTCAAATGCGGGAGTACATCATGCCATGCATGAGAACCCAGCTCAAAATGAGCTAACAAAAATTCCAAGGTCGAGCTTGAAAGTGACACTTCAACCTTGAAGGAGACTTAGAGAAGAAAGGAGATCCTCTCCAAAATCTAAAAAAAGCATCTCTCCTGGCAATAGCTGCTCTGGAGGATCCTTGCATGCTCTTCAAGATGGCCACCAATGTGTGCATAGTATCAGTCCATATACTAGCCATCGACTGGGAGGGGTGAACTTGGGAACACTCCATCACCCTCGTACATCTGGCCCTCCAAATATGCCAAGCTGCAACGCTAGCCAAAATCTCCCATGACGTGTCCATTGAGGCATGAGTAGCTCTGAAAGGAGTGAAGGGAACCATCCTAGAGAGAACAAGACTCCACAGAGTGTCATTGTATAATGAAGGCTAAGTCTGAGTAATGTCCCTTGAAAAATGCATGAGGGCTAGTAAGAGATAACCATGCCACTGATCCCCAAGTGATGAAGAATGGTGCTCTAAGAAATATGCTAAAAGTCCTACCAACACCCTTCTAAATCGTCCCCACCTGCCTGCACTCCCAAAGGCAATGTTAAACTGACTCAACTGTTGTGTGGCATCGAGGACAAGTAGGGTCAACCCCAAACCTAGATCTCCATAGGTTCACTTCAATCCCTCCATGCATAGAAAGCCAAAAGAAGAGAGTGATCTTTCTATTCCTAAGGGATTTCTAGAGCCTCCTCCAAAAGCTTTTATGAATCCAAAAACTATCCCAATGAGGAGCTCTAGAAGGCCTCCAACCTACAGCTAAGCTAAAAATCTCTTGGCATTTCTAACTACGTAATGAAAGAAGGGGATGCTCTTCTCTCAGTACCCTTCATCAATCCACCCCCACTCCCCTAGGTCCCACTACATTGTACAAGAACCTAATGGGGGAACCACCATATAACCATGATAGTATCCAAGACACAAGTGCTAGGAGAATAGGGTCAGGATCACGATACCGTTGAGAGTCCTTTCCCCACTCCATGTAACCTACAATCCTAATATTCTGGAAGGCAACCTCCAAAATAATATCATCTAAAGATCTAAGAAGTCTTCCTCCCAATTGAACATCAAAGACAAGTGTCTCCTTAAGTGCATTCCGTAAGGCAATAACCTGTAAAGGAATACCGGGCCCCGTAAAAGCTCCCAACTAGGTGGACTCAGTGATAGGCATGTCATCTATATCTATTCACTCTGCTGGTATAGCTACATCTATCTGCTACATCCTAATTGTACTTCCTCTATGGTGGTCTACTATCAAGCGACCTGATGTCTAAGGAAATAGGTAATAACACACTATTACGCACTCTTGGCATTGAAGAATGGTCATTGGTCCTCGCTACTAGGCTAAAAGAGTACAACTAAAGGCCATTCACTCCTTTCAAAAATGGAAACTATGATCGATGAAATCATTTCTAATGATGACATCAATGCTCGTCATCATGAAGAAATGCTTCCTAAAATTGAAAAGGCTCTATCTTCTACCGATATTACAGACTTAGAGGTAGGAACATGCCATTTGCCATGTAGATGTGCTACACCCTTGCAAGCCACCTTCCTTTTGGAACTTGAACTTCAATATGTGCCCCTTACAATCATGCAAAACATCTACTCTCTTGCTCGCTCTTGAGTAGCTTATGTGACCCATTAGAAGATCCTATTGTGACTATGCAATCATTCAAGCTTTGGGATCCATTCACCCAAGGTAGTTTTGGTGTTTTGGAGCACACAACTAGCCAAAACATTACATGGTCATATGGAGATGTTCCTCACCATGCTTGGACCACAATGAATCAACAAATATATATGGACGAAGGTGTTTGGATATTGAAGGGAAGCCCAAGAGGACCAATAGTGTAAGGAGGGAGATTACAAGAGATAGATAGATAGAGGGAGGGAGAGAGAGAGAGAGAGAGAGAGAGAGAGAGAGAGAGAGAGAGAGTTAAATTAAAGCCTCAACCACCAAAACCCACATGGGTTTTATAGGACTTGGTGGGAAAGGATGGCTTATACAGGGAGTGAGTTTTACATCAAGTTACAAACTCAAAGCCAAAATGACACATCAAAATTCAATTAGGAATAATTGAGAAAACACACATAACAACATGAACCAGTGCCTCAAGCACCAAGACCCACTTGGGTTCTACAAAACTTTCTGGGGAAGGATGGATTATACATGTATAGATAGATACTTTTTACACATGGGTACAAAATGGGAGTAGAAATAACTCATCAGTCCTCGATCATGAACCAAAAACACATACATAGTGGCATGAACTAGAGCCTCAACCTCATAAAGAGTGGATTAGGAAAATAGATTAAGGACTAATGAGGCCTATAGAGGGTCCCATTACCCCCAAAAAAGTGCATCCCCCTAGGCTTTGATGATCCCAACTATGCTTGCACCTCCTTCTACCACTTGGAGGGGTCCCCTACCTACAAAAGGCTACCCTTTTTTACCCATCGAGGTGGTCCCCACACCCAAAAAACTCTCATGTAGGTACCAATCCCCCAAATAATTCAATTTTTTTCAAAAATGCCAAAAATGGCTAGAAACCCTTCCAAAACTTCCCTTTAAAATAATCCTTATGTACCAAATCACTTTCCAACCCCAAAAGCATTCTTCTCACCATATTATTATGTTCTGATCTCGACCTTTCTTGCTTCCATGGTTCTTATTCTACCATATCCTAATCTCAAATCTTTATTTCTTTGACTTTACATCTTCAAATCTATTTTTAAATCCTCTTATGGTGCCATTTGAAGATCTTACCACCACCAACAAAAAGTGAAAAAGAACCTTACATATTGAAGTTGCACTTGAGTATGCTAGAACTTGTCAATGTAATGGCTAAACTTTTTTGCCAATAAAGAAACATTAAACCAACTATGGGAGAAAGTAGCAAGGCATGTTGTCCTATGAAGTGTTGGTGGACTTTATCTATTGGATCCTTTGATAGGTGCACCTCCCATATTTGAAAACTTGTTAAGTTTGATTCAATACATAGGAGATGCTCCTCAAGTATTACTTGGTTATTGCAAACACATTAGTCATATTGATGATGAAGCCCAATTTGCAAAGGTTTACTTTTCTTTGATGCAAGGAGAATGTGAAAAAATTAAATTGTGAAAAGCTAGCCCAAGAAAAAATAGCAAGTTATAGTCTTAACAAACAACTTGTTGCAAATTCTAAAATTGAGATCCAAAAATATGTTAATGCTAAAGAAATGTCACAGGAGGCTATTCAAAGATTGATTAAGGGGATGAGAGAAATTTGTTGAAAGAAACTTGGTCCCTCAAGCAAAAGCTTGCTACATTAACTAAGAAATTTGACAAAATAAAAAAGAACCCCTCTTGGGTTACATGCATAGGACCAAGGCTATCCAACAAATGGAGAGCTTGGCATATGGTGGTGGAGCAATGAAGCATAAGGTGCAAGCTATGTAGTATTTATCTTCTAACTATTTTCAAATTGTTAATCATTTCATATAATGCTCACAAAGTAATTCTTGTATTTTTCTTATCTTAGCATCATGATTTTTGTAGATATTTTATGAATGAGGTTGTTGGAAGGGAAGCATTTTAAAAAACTTATGAGGTAAAGAGTGTAATTAAGAAGAGACAAATTCTTGGGGGTCCTCATTGTCATGCATTATGACATTCAATATTGCAAAAGTTTCTATCTAATTTAAGAAACATGGTGGACCAATCAGAAGTTATTCACGTATATGATGTTGCTGGCATTAGTAGACAGGGTACTTGGTAGTATACTTTGTTATGGAGACAAGGCTTTGCTTTGAGAACATTAATTCCCCAATGTTGGGATAGAAAGCTTGAAATGTTCCTAAGAGACTCTCCAAGAGTTGTCTTTTGACTTTGGTTAAAAAAATTATGTCTACACAGTATCCAAGCAATGATAAGCAAAATGTCAATATCCCCCCCCCCCCCCTCTCTCTCTCTCTCTCTCTCTTTTGTTGCCCCCCTACTCTCTCTGCCTCACACCCCTCCCACCTCTCACTCTCTCCCTCACACCCCTCCTACCTCTCACTCTCTCTCCCTCATACACCTCTCCTACTTTTTCAATCTTTCTCCCCCACATACGTGAGTTTGGATTCCTCTCTCAACACACACACGTACAATCAAATGGAAAAATGGCGTGCCATAATGAAAACATAGGCATAATTTGCCAAGACTTGTCTGAAGATGAGAAGAATATCTTCTGCCTGTCTACACATGCCGGGTTTATAGGAAAGAAAGGGAACTTGCATCGGTGGAGCAGCTTGCCGAAGTTAGGGATTGATATACTACTGAGCATAGGCTTGCATAAGAGGGACAGGTTGAGTCAGCAGGATCTTGATCCTTCCTTGGCTGATCACTAGTTTCAATCACCCCTGTGGAAACCATAACATAAAGAGGGCAGGAAGGATGCAGGATCTGTAGGCAACCGTCACATGGCTGCCACATGTCAAAGGTAGCGCCGAGTACAAGGGGTCCCACACCCTCGCCTCCTCCCCACTCCCAAAAAGAGCCGGCTGGGATATGGGGAGGGTCTCCTAATGCCCTTCTTATATTCCAGGATCTCCATGATCATCCCATGCTTATGGGATTTCTTTAGGCCCAATTATCCACTTGGCACCTGCGCATCCCAAGGGCCTCTTAGCCCTCTAATATTTCACACATATTTTCACCAAGGTTCCACCATGAAGGGTTAGGACCATATCCTTCCAACAGGATCAAGTAGAATCGAGTAGAATCAAGCAGAATCAAGCAAAAGTCTGGCAGAAGTATTCCAAGCTGGAAACAATCATACTCTCTATTCTGGAAGAGGGTAGAGTAAAGAGAGAAGCTCGTGAGCTTTAAATAAGGACTGCTCGGATAGTACACAAAGCTGTAGATCTGCAAGATATTCCCGGTACCTAGCTTACTTTTAGCAGTTATGGACATGACAGCTCAAACAGCAATCAATTGTCCAAAACTAGATTGGAGATCTACTTACAGCTTTTTGAGTTCTAAATATCTTTCTGCGGCAATTTTTGCAGTCCATCTACTCTTTTAGATGCACATACAGAACCATGCTGCATATGCCACAAACCAGACTCCAGTCACTACACTTGCAACCTGTAGTCACCGTTTGAGGCAACTTTGCAAGTGATCACTCATCCTTCTCTTGCATCCATACCGGTCCCATTTTGGCCAAAGTGAAATCAGCAGCTCTCTTTGCTCTCGTATCATGAAGATCGTTGGTCTGGGTATGACATTTTTCCTCTCCTGAAGAATTTCTATGGCAAATTCAGACAAATTCATCAGTTCCCCAAGAACTTGCATCCGCAGCCAATTTTTAGGAAATCAATCCCCTGCTCTCATTTCATTGCCTTGCTGAGGACAATTTAACAAGCAATGAGCAGCCTAACGACTTCTTCTGGACAGAAACTTTCTGATTGATAAAGTGTTATGGCGTTCACAAGCGCTTTTCCATCCTGATGGAGTGCACGTCCACAGGGAAACTCCCCTTTTCACAAGCTGAGATCTTGGTGAGCTTCATCTCCTTGTTTCAAGCCTAAAAGGTTCACAATCCTTAAAGAAAACTTGTTATATTCCCAGCGGGATAAGCTCTAAAGATACTAATTTTACTCCCCTTCCTACAGTGGACACCTATACTGAGATTATAGCAAAACAACCCAAGACTCCAGCTTTTGCAGAAGTTTGAGTGTTCTCGCGTGAAAATCCCCTAGGGCTATAGTCTCTAGGCACAATCATCATTAGCCCCAACTACCCTACCTTTCTTATATAGCCTCTGCCCTATGCTCTTCTTAGCCAAGCACTAACGTAGGCCTAAAGAAACTCCCACTAGACCAAAGGTGTCATCCTTTTGGGGTTTTCCACGAACACTTGCTAGCTTGGGATACACATGGACATACGTATGTACAT
Source organism: Dipteris shenzhenensis (assembly GCF_047967505.1). NCBI lineage: Eukaryota > Viridiplantae > Streptophyta > Polypodiopsida > Gleicheniales > Dipteridaceae > Dipteris > Dipteris shenzhenensis. The sequence goes on from NC_141617.1 coordinate 42,716,217, forward strand.
GTGTGTGTGTGTGTACTCTCTCTCTCTCTCTCTCTCTCTCTCTCTCTATATATATATATATATATATATATATATCACTCACACACACTCACTTGTACGCATAAATTGTTACAAGCACCAATGACCAAGAGTTTCTCCTTCCAGCATGAGTATTACATACGAACCTTCTACGAATTCCACAATTCTGTGTAAATAGCTCACTCCACATTTTCCATTTCAGATTAACCAATAATACAGTTACAATGTGAGCTCAAGCATTGGCAAGGGAGAAACACACATATGAGATGTTCATAGAAGGGTGGACTTTTAATGTCAACCAGCCTTCCTGGACATGAGCAGTGTCAAGTATCATGGCTACAGGAACATGTGCACTCAACCCTGCTGCCACCTGCTTGCTTAGCTCTAAAAAATCAATATCTTCTGTCAAGCCGCTTGATGTCTTTTGAGCTGGAAAAAAAATGCTGGAAATCTCCTTCAACAAAATTATCGAGTTTCTGAAAAGGAAACCCTTGATAATGGTAGACTCTTCAAAATACAAAAGAAATCCATGTCGATAAAAACTAGACCTCAAGAAGCTGTCCTCGGAATTCACCGCTCAGCTGTGTGCACTCGTCTTTTAAAAGCACAAATCCTCAAGGGTATCCCTGGAACCGGGCCTGAAGAAATCATCCATTACTTCGACACCTTACCAGCTTTGCAAGGGTTTCCTGAGCTGAGAGAGTATCAGGATGATCCTGCCCAAGCATCACAGTGCGTATGCTGATGCAGTTTCTACATATCTCTTCTCCAGCATCAAATTGTCCGCCCTTCAGCATCAACTTGGCACGTGTCTCAAGAAGCAAAGCCTTCAGGAGAGTAACATCTTGCCAGACATACTCATCAACCTGTTGACCAGCATAGCCACTCTTTCTCCAACAAAGGGATCTGTCCCACCAATCCTGAATTTGAGAAACAAACGATTTTTCAACATCCTCGAGCATATTGGTGCAGAGGCGCAGGAGCTCTAAAGCAGCATTACAACGAGAGAAGGATGTGAAAGAACGAATTGCCAACTGGAGCACACCTCTCCTTATGAAAGAGATCAATTCTACAACCTTGACTTCTACAACAACAGGGTCATTTCCAAAACCGAGCACAAGAAAGCACGCAGCCCAGAAATGCTCTGAATGTAGTGAAATGGCTCCCCTCTTTCTAACCCCTTGAACCATCGCCTTTGCTGCTTGAACTCCTCCTCTCTTTCTTGCATACAATTGAATAATTTCATGAAAGTGAATCCAGCCTTGCCGATTGCACTTTCTTGCTATTCCATATTTGACCAGCAAAGCACCAGCTTCTGTTTCCCATCTTTTACTTTGAGTAGATGCACAGCAACAAAAGAAAGTAGCACTAATATTCTTCCAAAGTTTCATACCCCTTGACCGCTCTGGGTATTTGGATGCTGCAAGGGCAAGGAGAGAGAGAGGAATTGGAAAAGGTGCAAACCATCCTCCAACCCAAGCCATCCTTGTCGCAAGGTCTTTAGGACCATCAGCTTGATCAAGAAAGGAGAGGCATACACCCAGCAGCTTCCCAAGAAACGGGTTGTTTTTCAAGGTAGCCTCCTCTCTGGCTCCCCATGACCACTCCCTCAGCAGTGCTTTGTCGATCTTCTCCAGCAATTCAGATGGCATGACGGGGAGCTCAGAAAGTAAGGTCCCAACAATGCCTAGGCCAAGGGGCAGACGACCAGACTTCTCTTCAATCTCCTTCAGGGCATCCAACTCCTGGGAAGGGAATTCCCTTTTCCCTCTCATGAGAGAGAGAGCTTCCACGCCTGAGAGATAGGAAAGCTCCAAAGACTCCAAGTTCATCAACTTGGAAATGCGGGTGGTTACAATGACGTGTGTGGCTCCTCCACCTCGAGGTATAAGTTCTGATATTCCCCTGCCATCCCACCAATCTCGTTCACTCTCCAAATTGTCGATTATCAGCAAGTAAGGGACATCCCTCTGAAGTTCCCTCTTGACTCTTTGAAAAGCCTCCATCTCCTGCTCATCGAATGTTCGAATTCTCCCCCTTTCTGGTCCCACTTGGCTCTCAGTACCCACATCCAGTCCTAGAAAAAGAGACAGATTGAGGTAGTTTTGACGGAGGTAGCGAGCTTCTCCACCCACCCATAGCACCATCCGATACCTTTGAGAGAACCTGTATGCATACTCAAGCACCATTTCTGTTTTTCCAATGCCAGATACACCAGAGATGCAGGCAATCCCCCCTTCCTGGGCAAGAAGGGGATCCAACTCTGCACTTTGAATCTCTCTGAGAGGCCGAGATTGCCTGTGTCTAGCTGTTCTTTGGATGTGCCTACTTTTGTGTCCATCCCTTAATCTCTGAAGCGTCCTGCCTCTGTATATCTCTATCTCTGTCTGAGGTTCCCATCCCTGAGCATGTACAATGGAGTCTTTCCTTCTACGACTGCCCGAAGATGATGCTCCGGGATCCATTCTTGACCACGATTGGTCTTCCCCCATTCCAAGGCTGTCACGCCACCTATCTGAATCACTTTTCCTCCTGGTGACAATGTCCTCCTGCCCCCCATCGTCTACATGTCTCTGCCACCTGTCTGCGTCGCTCCTCCTCCTGGCCACAAACCCATCTCTTCCAGATTGCCTCAGGCTTCGAGGAAGTCTATCCACTTCAGTCTGCCTTCTCACGTACGTTCTGGAAAGTAATTTTAGCTTTTCATTCTCTGCATCTCTTTCCTCTTCCGGCTCCTCGCTATTGGTAAATAGCATCCCTTCCAAAGCTTTCAACTCCCGTTCCCTGCCCACAAAGCTGGAATTCCTTGGAAATGGAAATTCTTCACCCTCAACTCTCTCCTTCCTTACCCTCTCCCTCTCGGCCACACTTCGACGGCCAAGCCTTGTTCCAAGAAGACTGACAGCTTTCAAAATGCAGTTCCTCCAACTCCCAGTGTATGCCTCAAGCTTCCATTCTTCAACTCTGGACAAGCCGTCCACAGCCTCCGTCCACGCCCTTTCGTCACCATCAAATAGCCTCCAAAGTTCCCCACCATCTTTTTCCCAGACTTCTCCTCTGCTCTCTACAATGTCTCTGGCTAAGCAGTCGGAGGGCGCAAGGTCGAAAAAGAGGGGAACGAGGTTTTTCCTTTGCAAAAAGGTTCGCAGCTCTTCCACACTGTATAGGTTCCTGAAAGTTTTTTTGGTAATGATTACAACCCCAAATGTGCACGAATTGATTATACGAAGGGCAATATCATGGCTACGGGAATCTGAAAAACGAGCACGGTCTGCTGAGAAGCATGCAATTCCCTGTAGTTCCAATTCGGCACGTAACCATTTCGAGAATCTCGAAAGCGAAGAGCTCTGCCCGTGGATGCCAATGAATACGTCACAACTTCGAGGACGGGCAGAAGACGATGGTGATGTCGACGTCCCAGGGACAGGCAAAGGGCGCGGGGGTGGAGCCGACGACCCAGCTGAGGAAATCAGTGATTTTGATTCCAGCGGTGCATGATCTGATGGTGTTACTGGAGTCGATGTTTTTACAGGATCCCGGGATGACGAAGGAAAGGAAGACTTCAATTCGAAAGCATCTCGGGAGGGATCATGAGACCAAACCAACGTAGGACTGGCATTGCCAGGAGGGGAACGGCGACTCTCGTGATCAGAGGGGACGATCTCTTCGGCATAATCTGCTTCTGTTGGAGGGCTTTTGATGGCAACTGGGGTGGAGCCAATGCTGGAAGGGACAGGCGGAGAAATGAAAGGAGAGCCAGAGGCAGAGACGAATGCTGAAGACGTGGGAGAAACATGGTGAGGGGAAGAGGGAGGGGAAGCTTCTGGGGAAGAGAAGTGAGTGAAAGAAGAGGCACGAGCTGACGCTAGAGGAATGGGCGATGGTGAGGAAACTCTGGGAGACGATGAAAGTCGACTGCCTTGCGCAGAGGAGGAGACGTGATCAGCAAACCTGACGGTGAGGGAGCGAGGTTTGGAAGACGGAGAGGGATTGACAGAATGGGAAAATACAGATGATGGAGAGGAAGTGAGGGGGTTGTGTGCAAAGGGAGACAAAGCTCCTGCTGCTCCGGTTGTAAGCACTGAGCTTTCGTCTGAGGAAGAAGGGGGCGATGAAGAAGCAGATGATGCTACTCTTCGAAGCTCAGCTTCCATATATATTTACACGAAGGGAAGGGATGGAAGATCAGAGCATGGCGATATCTATTTCTTGCGCTTCCTCCTCCAGCTCCAAAGCTTGGCTGCTGCTGTTTCTGTTGCTGTTGATGATGATGAAGATGAAGATTATAAGGAAGCAGCATCTGCAAGATTGGAAAGGCTGCTACATCTACATTTCGAACATGAGAATGGAGGCTGACAGAGTCAGAGAGCTTCCAAAGCTTTGCTGCTGCTGCTGCTTCTGTTGCTGCTGCTGATGAAGATGAAGATGAAGATGAAGGTGAGGAGGAAGTAGCATCTGCAAGATTGGAAAGGCCGCCGCATCTACATTTCTACCATGAGAATGAGAATGGAAGCTCAGAACGTGAGGGAGCTTCTTCGAGTGCAGAAAGATATGGGAAAGGCGCGCATATCCACCTTTCTAGCATGAGAATGGAAGCTCTGAAAGCGAGTGAGGGATGAGAATCGAAGCTCGGAAAGTGAGGGGGGAGCTCATTCGAGTGGAAAGGCGCCCACATCCACCTTTCTAGCATGAGGAAGGAAGCTTGGAAAGTGAGGGAGCTTCTTGAAGCTGAGAAAGGCGGGAGGGTAATTGTAAAAGTGTACGAGAAGCTGCTTGATTGGAGGAGAAGGTGAGGCAAACAAAGCAAGCAAGCTACTTGATTGGTAAGAAAAACAACAGGGACAAGGGAGAGGGGAAGGTGGAAGAGAGAGGATGCTGAAGCAAGGAGAAGAAGAAGAAGAAGAAGAAGAGAAGAACGCAAACAGGGGAAGGTTGTTGCTACTGTGGGGGGAAGGAAAAGGGGGAGAAGCTGGTGTTTTGTGAGGGAGTGGGTCCTGAGGCATGTGGGTGAGAGGGAGGAGGGGCAACAGAGCATGTGGGCGATGCAGAGGAGGAGGAGGAGGAGAAAGAGGAAGAACAAGAGCATACAAAGCCAAGCAAATAGCTAAGTATAAAAACAAAGCAAATGGATTTGGCAGGAGGGCATCTGGGTGATGCAGAGGAGGAGGAGAAAAGAGAGCAAGAGCCAGAGCTACACCAAAGTATAAAGCAAAGCAATATGGATTTGGCAGAGCATTGCAGGGCATCAAGCTCGTGGTTTGGCCGAGCTTATATATTCCAGACTCGCAGGGCTTTCAGCTGCATGCTTGATCATCAGAGCACAGTGCACACTCTCTCTGCCTTACTTAAGTTACACTCCATGCATCAGGAATCGGGATTCTGAAATTTCTCAGAGCATCTTTTTGTGAATTGGAGGGAGAGAGAGAGAGAGAGAGAGAGAGAGAACCTTGCTTCCTGCCATCTCCACTTTCTTTGTAGCTTTTCCACCTATGTTTGGCAAATTGCCCATCACTAACCTAGTGCATGATTGGACTGGAATTAGTTTATCAGTTTCACCTCCACGTGGCCAAAACAGCAATAACACCCTAGGGGATAGGAGACATATCAGTTCAAGGCGGGAGTTTGGAGTTTGGACCATAGATGGTGATGTGGGTAGATAAAGTACATTGCTTTACTTCCTTAGAGAGAGTGCCTCTGCGTACCAGGCAGAAAATGCAAGGCTCCGGGAGCACCATCTGTGCAGTGACTCGGATTGGCTAGGTGCTACGAAAAAATCACCGCCACTTGGTTCCTTCAATGCACTTCTGGCTCCCTCTGGTCCCCTCTGCACACGTAATTTAGTGTAGGACTATCGGCAACAACCAATCAAAAGGAAGTGGCGCAATAGGAGGTGCCAAACAATGCATTAGGGGTGCAAAAATGGGCTCTGCGAATTAATTTGTGTGAATACAAACTCAGCGCCTCTAGTCGCGCAACAAAGGTTGCACGTGCATTGAGCCTAAAGTGTTCACGAAAAAATTGGGTTCAATGGCAAGTGAACAAAAGAATTTCGATTTTGAGCTCAAGGACAAAGGGCTGGAGGTTGTAAAGACATGCACTTTTCTTGCAAATCTAGTTATAAATTGTGTGAAAGAATTTTGATTTTGACCTCAAGGGAAAAAGTTTGGACGTGAGACTTTCTTGCAAATATAGTTTTTATAGTGTCTCTGAATTAAATCTCCAATTTTATGATCTTTGATGTTGAATCTTTCCAAAAAATGTATTAGGAGAACAACGGTGATAGTTGGATTTTCCTTTTCTGAATTTCCACTCGCATATTTTTTAAATGAGGTTGCTTGAATAAAAGGTTCTATTCAGCTAAACTAAACCATAAGCTCTATATAAGACTAGGAGGTGCTTTGTATTAATAAGGTATGTACACTTTCCAACATACTAGGAGGCAATTCCCACCTACTACAAGTACTTAAAGAGCAAAGAGGTTTATTTTATATTTTGTCTTAAAAAAGAAAGAAAACAAGCAAAGAGATAAAAATAAGGTTCGTGGATTTTAAGCAAAAAGGGTTCTCATTGCCATGGAACCTATAAATTGTTCCAACAAGCTTTCCCATTCTAAAATCTCCATCTTTACTCCATGCACTCCTACCTTCGCAAACAACAAATTTGGATGGTGCTCAACCTCCAAGGCCACACAAACACATCCCATTTCAAGGGCAATTACCTTGCACACAAAAACATCCCATTTCAAGGGTGATTAGTTCTTTGACAAGTCAACTGATCAAATCCTGCCTCCATGCAAACCTTGAGCTACCTTCAAAGGGTGCTCTTATCACCAACTATTGCTTGTGGAAAGGTGGTTTCCAAACAAAACACCTACCGAATGAAGCAACTTAGTTTGACAACTAGAGGCCGATTTTTTAGTGTTTAATGCTCTTTTCAGAGTCGCAACTCGCATGGAGCTCAGGTAGCGTGTGTCTTGGTCGTCAATTACAAATCAAAGTCGATCGCATGTTAGTGTATGCCCCTAAATGGTATGATTGCAATCATTTCAATTTATGTCCATGGAAATGTGGCAAATGGAAGAAGAAAGAGGACATACAAGCACTTTTTTGCATCAATGAAAACTTACCAGAGCCTAGTAATTATTACAAGAAAATACTAGGCATAGCACTCATGGAGCATCAAAATTTAAGTTAGGGTAGAGTCTAAGAGAAAGTTGCCATGCAATAAGCCTACATACATATTTGTAAAGGCGGTTGCATGTACGGGGTTCAACCAGTCAATAGCCCACATATACATTTGTAAGGATAGTTGTATGCTATGAGTTTGCTTGCAAGTCCCAAAAACGTAAGAATATACCATTCGCCCCAATGATGGGCTTGTTGTCCTAGCAATTTATGATTGCTCGAATGGCAAAGTCCATCACCCTATACTAACCATCGAGATTTTCATACAAGTAGGCAATGAGCAATCAATGGGGCCTTTCCCACTATATTCTATTGGTTCTCATGATTGCATCTATTGCCAGTGAGGCATTGAGTGGGGACTGTCTCTTAGCCATCTATGCAAGAGCTTGTGCTACCATATTTAGAAACTTGCCACCAACAACCCTGGAATAGCATGGGAAAGCATGGACTCCATGTACCAATCCAAAATATTCCAATTATGGCTATAAATGTAGATTATCACACGTTCTAACACCAATGCCTTTTGAGATAAAGTCACCATTGTCTTGTGAGGATGATAATGGTTAGAGTCCTTTGGCCCATTAGGTAGAGTGTGGTCACCTTGATGGGAGACCCATCTCATCTTGAATCTTGTCAAAGAGGGTATTCTTAATAACATGCATTTTTTAATAGATTGAGGGAGGTTACATAGCGGGTGCCCAAAGTTGGGCACGTAGGGAGTTGGGATGAGGTGGACACTAGTTGACAGAAAATGATTGGATCCTTAAAAATTGGGTGGACAAAACCTTGGATAGCCAGATTCCCTCGCCCAAGTTTTGAACCATGGGCCCCATTGGAGTTCAACCAATAAGGTAAAGCCTATCTGTTAACAGACACGGGGACACTGACATTTTCTTCCATGTTTGTCTTCTTTGTATGAAAGCACACCTGCCCATCCCTCAAATCAAATGGGTAGGCATGAGGGCGGTGTGCAAATGTTATCCTTTTGTGCCACCCTTTTATCCTTAGAGGCAAATGTTATAGCAACTCTTTTTGTGAATTTCGAAGTGTAATTTAAAACAAGTTAATTAAGTTCTATTATGAGATTGTCCTACAAAGCCTTTATCTTAATGATAAAAAAATTGCTATTTTATAGCCCAATGCTCTAAAACAAGATGAATACATTCAAGAGGCTTGCACAGAGGTTGAAGTTTCTCATGAAGTTACAACTGTTTTGAAGAAGAGGAGAAGAGAAAGGGATTGAATGCAGCCCTTGAACTATTGAAAGGTAAAGTCAACGTTATCATCTGCGAAATCAAAGGCATTCATGGTACCCTAGAACTCGTTATTGATTGCTAAAGACTCGCCATGTCATAATCATAAAGAGTTTGAGGCTCTTCACCATCGCTAAAGACTTGCCTCTTGGCATGAGAAAGTTGAAAAGGGGAATCCTTGTGTTCTTCGAGCTAGCGAGCTTATTAGTTGCAACGAATCTCGGCAAAGGAAGCGAAAAGACCAACAAGAGGAGCGAAATGTGGACTTCAAAAAATCATGTTTTGAAAATTCTCAAGAAATTATTTACGGTAGGTAGCCTAGAAGGAAGTTTTCCTTTTCTAAGCCCTCGTTAAGCCATGTGTTGTGATTATAGGCGTTGATCTTTATTTATGAAGATCCAAGGGTTTGAAACGTGCTCTCTTTAAGGTAGAAACGATTACTAAGCCTTACCCCTATAGGGGCAAGCCAAAAACCGTTTGCTTTCTCTTTGCATTCAAAAGAGCTCTCTTGAGTCTTCACCACTAAAAGGAGGCAATACCAATACTGTGACTAATTAGAGGGGATTTCTCCCCTAACATCAAACCGAGATCTCCTATGATGGTGGACTCCCTATGGTGGCCGAGTGCGACTTGGACTTTGAAAGCCAGTTGATTCCTCATTTCCAAGCTTTTACGATTCCAGGCTTTATCAGCGTAGGCCGTGGGTGTCCCCCCTTGTAGTCGGCCCAATTTTGTATTCAATATATCTGGCATTTAATATATATATATATATTAAAAAGGTCTTTTAAAAAAAAAGCGGACATATATTAACTGAGAAAACAAATACAACAATGCCGACATATATTAAATCAGAAAACAAATACAACAATGGCTTGTGCATTCATAAACTTCCTTTTGTTTAATTGGCACTCTTATTATTTGTTGTCCACTGCCAGCGTAACCGTCTAGGTAGCTTGCAGAATATGATGATAGGAACAAATGACAGAAGCTTCAAGCACCCCCCACTCATTCATATCACTACTGCATTACACACTTCACACAGACCTGCATAAAAGCTCGACATTCAAAATACAAAATGACTCTCGCGTCAACTCAAATAGAGCTCGAAAAGAGGGGGAAAACAAAAGTTGTACACAACAATTGAACAATCTACCATCGTCCATGCTTCCCAGCCTCCCAATTACGAGCCGAAAATTCATCGCACGGGAAGAACCTGGCAACCGTACCCTTCCTGCGTAACCCAATAAACGCATCGCCCAGTTGCTCGTCAGAGTCTGGGGAAAACAATGCTGCCTTGCTTTTGCTGCCCCCCTGGCTTCTCCCAGGAAAAAAGCTGCAAACTCCGTTTCTTGTAAAAGCCTCAGAACTGTGGATCATCAAAATGCGCACGATTCCCGCATCGGAATTTACTCTTTAACCTCAGCCCAAACACTTCAAATCAGTTGGCGCTGGGTTGCTTACAGGCCACGCAAGTGTTATATCTCTCTCACAGAGCACCGATCAGTACTGTGATTCAAAGCGTGAGCTCAGATCATGACCATTGACTCATGACGCAGCCGCTGTGACGATGATGATTAATAAGTCGCGAACAAACACGTTCTCTCTTTTCTTTTACATTTTCAAAAATGAGCATTGAGCTGTTGTCTCATTGGAAAATTTTAACGGTCTCCAGTATCCACAATACGCACCCAACGGCCAAAACCAGCCGCCTTCACGTATGAAAGATGATTAGTCTCGAATTTCCCATCGGGAGCGTCGTGAGAGTTACGTCCTTCGCAATGCACGAAATGGGCAGCTGAGCGCCCACTACTCCATATTCCTGCATCTTTTTCATTGAAAGTTTGGAGATCTTTTATCAAAAGTTCAAAGTTGTGTTTCCTTCCGAGTTCTCTTTTCCCATATTAATTTTCAAGCAAAAGAGTCCTTACTTGTGTGTGTGTTTTTTACAACAATGGCTAAGTTGGAAGAAGGGGCTCCAAGTGAGGAAGGAGACTCACAAAGCAGGAAGGTGGAGCTAAATTTGGAGATTCCTAGACATAACATTCATCCCTTAGAGTCGACACCCCTAGGCTCTAGCACGAGTTAAAAACATCTTAATCATGTGATGGAAAACCACATTTCTAGAACGTGTACCGATTCCTATTAATTTTCAAGCAAAAGAGTCCTTACTTGTGTGTGTGTTTTTTACAACAATGGCTAAGTTGGAAGAAGGGGCTCCAAGTGAGGAAGGAGACTCACAAAGCAGGAAGGTGGAGCTAAATTTGGAGATTCCTAGGCATAACATTCATCCCTTAGAGTCGACACCCCTAGGCTCTAGCACGAGTTAAAAACATCTTAATCATGTGATGGAAAACCACATTTCTAGAACGTGTACCGATTCCTCTTCTCGAGACACCTACACATGTGCTTATCCTAGCATTTCTATCCCATAGCTTCCCCTCACTGCAAACTCCTTATCTTCTAGAGGTGCGAGATCGAGCATATTTCAATTCCCACTACTCACAAAGAAGACGTGCTTCTATTAGTACCTGTCCTATCCAATGGGAAGGAAAATCCATGTGTTCTCATCACCTTTGAGAAAGTGCTTTTTCAACTTAGGACAATGGGGTCGAGGTTACATTAGATATCCAACGCCACTCCACTCGTAATGTGTGCTTCGTCACTCCATTTACAAGAAAGGCATAGTGTAACATATAGAGCCATACAAAACTTTAAAAAAATGTCAACACATGGTGCTTAAATTTTGACGCTGTATGGCATCTCCAATGCTTAGATGTAACTCATTTTGTACTATTCATTGATCTTCTCATAGTACCCCTTGTAATCTCACATATGTTTAAGAATCTCAAGCAGTGCATAGACATGGTGCCTTTGTAAAGAGATTGAATTAAATCTTGAAAGACTTGAGTGGGGTGATATTACCAATCTTCACATTCAATTATTCAAAAATTTGTGACTTCCTTTCTCCAAATAAATACCATCCTAACCTTATACAAGGGTCTACTTTTCACTTACTTTTAAAACAAATTTATTGTACATGGACCCTAAGGATAATGAATCATCTCTCCATATTATTTTTGATGGTGTACCTTCATGCTCGATGACTTCTTACGATTCCATACATGTCTAAGATTCATAATGGACGATCTCCATATTAATTGTTATGGTGTCCCCACATGCACGAAGACTTAATACTACATGATACACGTCTACAATCACATTTGTAATGGGATAAGTGAAATTCTATAAGGTCTGTGCCAAAACATCTTAGATGGTCTTCATGTTTGGGTGCGTGCAAAGCAAAACAATGAGATCCAAGACTTGAAATAGGAGCTCACTCAACTCAAACAAATGCTGGCAATTGACATCGGCCCCTCTTGAATATCTACACCAATTCTCAAAATTCAAAAGGAAGAGTCAACAATATCAAGATGACACAAAGACTCTCCAAATAGGAATTGTTCAACAATTACGACCAAAGAGAACTCCAAAGCAAATCACTCAATCAAATGGCTACCCAACAAAATGTCAACATGTAAACATCAACAGAAAAGGCATTGTTCCTTCAGCAACAATGAGTATTCTCACGATCATATGTAAGCCAAACAACCAAGGAAAAAATCTATCTAGATAGAAAAGAAAAATGTGCACCACTTTGTCCCCAATAGACATCAGTATAGGAGATTGGAACAGTTTGATAAATACAAAAGATCACTCGCATGCCAAGAGTGAAATGTCTATACATGATTGTATGTTGGAATGAGTTTGTGGATGCTTGCTTGTTGGTTCACTAGTCAGGCTCTGAGGAGCTGGAGGATGCCAAAATGTTCACATGGCACATCGCTATATTATTTAAGGTCTGTGCCAAAACATCTTAGATGGCCTTCATGTTGAAGCAAGTTGTTCTTTTGATCCTGTTCCTCTTGCAGTTGTTGCCTGAGCTATGTCAATTGTTGTTGCCAAGTATTCTGAAATTCTTGCATTAGTTGAACTTGCTCTTGGAAAACAGTCTTGAGTTGTTGCAGATCTTGTGCTGGGCCTATTCTCTCTTGTTCTCTCCTCTTTAATGTGTCAAGAATAGGACTTCGAGAGTTTTGATACGAGAGTGGATCCAATTGTTGTACCTTAGTTGTTGTCTTTGGGGGATTCGCTGGTGTATGGCCCTCATGTAATTCTTCTTTCATGGTTGGTGCCCAGATTTGAGATTTATCACAGAGGATGCTTTGTGCATCCTTTTTTATCTTTTTGCTTGTTGGCTGACTTTCCATTGTGCACATGTTTGTGATACAGGTTTCTCTTGAAACCATTGCCAAATTGCCCTCATTATTGTCCAGTGTGTTTGATGATTTTATAAACTTTGTACTATGTGCATCAACAAAGTTAGATTCAACTTTATTTGTGTCATTGTTTGATTTGGAAACCTATCTTTCTAATATTGCTTCAATCCTTTCCCGATCCTTCTCAATTGAATCTTCAATCATCATTACGGCATCATATGTACCTCTATTACAGTTTTGCAGTTATAGTGATCCAATTGCTCTTTAATTTCTTCATGCAAGCCCTTGACAAAACTTTTGAATAATTGGTGCTCTGTTAGTAACATATTGCTTTCTATGACACTGTTTTTTAGGTTGTAGAAATAATCTGTCACAGTTACCCGATTCTTTTGAACTACCCTTGCCAATGTTGATTTTTGAATCCCTTTGTCTGATCTTTCCTGATTGCCAAAATTTGGGGATGACACTTTGATGAAGATCCATCATTGCTCCCTGAGTGATTGCAAATTGTTGTATAAAAGTTTGTCGTAGCATGGGCCATGAGCTTTGTATTTTTGCATCCATTTTGTAGTACCAATCAAATCGTTCTCCTATTAGGGCTTGTGGGAATATGTTCAAATAATCTTCCTCTTGCCCTGAGGTATCTTCGAACCATTTGCACTCAAAATAAGCAATGAATTTTTTAGGGATTACCTCTACCTGAGAACATCGATACATATACTAGTGGATTTGGTGTGTGGCAAGTTCTTCTGGAATTGACTCCAATTAGTCCATTGTATTGTTGGTACACATGTCTATGTATTTGGGGTAGTCCTCTTGAGGTTGATTCCATATGGGTTCCATTGGGGGATGTTGAATTGCACCATTCACCATGCTTTGCAGAGATATCTCAGAATATGTAAGGGATGGGGAGACTACATGTGGATGTTGGCGCCAACTCCGTGCCTTCACATAGAGTCGGTGCCAACATCCATGTGTCTCCCCACCCCCTCTACATTTTTGAAGGAAATGTCGACTCCACATTTGAATACTCTCCAACGCCCTTCCATAATTTTCCAATGTGGTAAGGGAGTTTCATTGTGATGGAGCATGAAAGAGAGATAAGGCTGGCTGAGACTGAGAGAGAGAGAGAGAGAGAGAGAGAGAGAGAGAGAGAGAGAGAGAGAGAGAGCAGAAAGATCATGTTGAGGGAGCTTTAAAAAAAGTGCAATGGGTTGAGGAGGGAAGATGAAGGTGGAACAAGATGATGACATCACTCTGCTTAATCAAGTTCCAATTTGATGGATGTCTAAGCGTCGCTGCTATTGGTGACATGAGGTAGGCTGAAATCTTGCATGAGGCAGGCAGGTAGAAACCTTGCTATTGATGACATGAGGTGAGCATGAGGTAGGCAGGCTGAAATTTTGCATCTCCCTCCAATACAGAGGTGTGGAGTAAAGATTGAAGAAGTCCCTCAGATAATGCATTCAATAAATACTCGGCCAATTGCTTCAATTCAGGAAGAGGTGGATTTGCAGGAGGAGAACGAGGTGAGGATAGAAGAGGTGAGTGGAGAGGTGGTGGGAAGAGGAGGCAAGATGAGGAAAGAGGAGGAAAATGTAGATGAGGAGGCTAGGAGAGAGCAGGTTAGAGTAGCTCAGGAGGAGAAGAGAGCTAAGAAAAATCGAATTCTAAAAAATAAGAAGGCAGAGAGGTTAACAATGCGAATGTTGGAGAATGAAAGTAAAGCAGAGGGAGTGGAGGATTCTACTAGCTAGGAAAAAGAAAATCACATAACTCAATTTCATAAACGCTACTGCATTAGAGCAGACACACACAAAGAACATCTTCTACCTCCCATCAGGTAGTCACAAAGAACATACTCGACCACTAGTGTGTCAAATCCATTGAATTCACTACATCATCTTCAAGGAAAACTGCAGTTACACAAGAACTTGTGTACAAAAAAAGAGACATAACACAAGAACCTACAGTGAAAAGAATGGAATCTACTTTGGAAGCTACACAAGAACCTTCCTTAGTGAGAGAAATTTGGCATCAAGCTTCAAGTCAACTACACAATAACCTGTCACACCAACCATGCCACACATAGTGGAAGCCACACAAGAACTGCCCAATGTGAATGAGGAATTAGCCTCACTAATAGCTTTCTGAGAACAACTTGGGCTCAACAAAAATAGAAGATCTCCAAGACACTATAGTCCTACTCACATTTCTACAAAGAACATATCTCACCTTATTAAATTGAGACAATGGAAGTGGAACATTGGAGAGGATACACTTGATAAAGGAATGAGAAAGTTGGAATCAAGAAGGAACTACTACATGATCAAGGATATTACGATGGAAATGTGGATCCCTAAGTGTAATAAACACACTAGCCCACCTTCTTTTTCTTGCCTTAAGGAAAAATTCATCCCTCTTTAGCCACAATAGTCAGAGAAGAGACAAAAAATCCACCTTCAGTATAGTAACACAAGAACCTACGACACTGTAGCTACACAAAAACCTATTCCTAAAAATTGAGTAGTAACACAAGCACCTACTACAAGGTCCACAAAGGGCAAGGCAACCACAGTTCCACAAGGCCTTGGTGGGTGTTCCCACAAGGAAAAACAAAACCATTTAACTAGGTACAAGGAATGCCACACTAAAAGAATCGTTACAAGGAAGAAGCTCCTCACCAACAAAGGTTGTGCAACCCTAATAACTTCATCAAGGTCTAGGGCCAATCAAAGACACATCAATCCTTGGTATCCCAAGGCAATTCTCCACATATGAAACAACAAGTGGTTCTACACCAATAGCTCCAAGGGATGAGTTTGGTTGCAGGGTGAATCTAATAACATCATAATGGAATTGGATGAGTTACCTTGGAGTTTGGTTGCAGGGTGAATCTGATAACATCATAATGGAATTGGATGAGTTCCTTTTGATCCTCAAAGATTTGTTTTCACTTTCATTTACTGACCCCACCCTTCATTAGCTAATTACCACTCTCCCTCCTCTTTTAGATCCATTTTTGTGCTTAAAACTAGTACTCACTTAACCATTTGAGCCTCCCAATGTACTATCAGTTTAATTTAGAGGACCTTCCTAGAACCCAAGATGCACTAAATGTCTTCAGCCATAGTCCTCATTTTAGGAGTTTGAATAGTGTATTATAAGACTCCTCTCAATTTGATGACTCAAAAACATAAAGTTCCAGATCACTACAACCTTATTAGGCTAGAGAAACTACCAAGCAAAGTCCTCAACGTAATATAATCCATCAAATGGATTTTGAAGGAAGCTCTGCGTAGAGAAGTAAGATGAAATGTCATGCAAAACTTTGGACTTGCACACATGGCATGTCAAAGACATAGTCTGATGAGAATCCAATAAAAGTCCCACTCAAATAAAATATGGGACTTAAGGAGGAGCATGAAAATACACTGTACTTACTTTATTAACACTAACAACACTAGGATCTTACATCAACCCCTACTAATACCTTCTTCCTACTAACTTACACCTTAGATTCTTATTTTTTTTTTTGTTCTTTGAAAGGTCACAAGTACTCAGCCCGATCCATCCACCCAACGTCTAGCCATTGCAATTACTCCTACCATGCCATGCCAATTACAACAAAATCCAGTGCTTCCAAACAAAATATCCATCCTCCTAGCAACAATTCCATGACAAAGGATCCAGTGAAGGCCAATGAAGCAGGGCCAATGAAGCACTGCAAATGGGAAATTTTCACACAAGTGCACACAAAGAATGATCTTCAATGATAATCCTCCAATAACTACTATGATCTTGGGGGGACTAAATCAAGAACAGGAATGGGGCATGTTAGCTACATTATTTGGCAATGATATTTGATGGATAGTGGCAAGTCGATAGAGCTAGGATTGTGCCTTGGAGCCAAATAGGCCCAAGTTGATTGTAAAGAATGAGGAAAGAGAGTGGTATAAAGGGAATAGCATTGGGCCTCCCTTCAAAAGGCGAAAGGCCAAATGGTTGACTTTGGTCTTCACTTGTTGGTTGCACACATTGGAATACAAGCTCTCCTTCTCCTATTTGGAGTTGTCTCTTGTTCCCTCATAATGCCTTTCATGAATGCCATGTTCTCTTCTCCTCTTCACTTCTTCTTCTCCTCCTCTCCCTTCTCCACTTCCCTCTCCCCTCCCTCTTTTTCTCATTATGGATTCATGATTGCAACAATTTATGGATTCATGATTGCAACAATTTGAGAGCCGCTAGATTGACACTAGTGGATGATATTTGCATGCATTGATCTCAACCCATAGTAACTTGGAAGAGTATGCCATGATCATTCCTGCAATGTCCCCATGGCACGTGAATCATATCCGGACCACACAACTCATGCTGTGAGGAGTTTGAGGAGGTAGTGTATGGAAGAACAAAGGTAGCGGCGGGGCAAGACAATGAAGTGAAGAGTAGAGGACAACACAATAGAGATAAGA
The DNA here is from genome assembly GCF_047967505.1 of Dipteris shenzhenensis. Lineage (NCBI taxonomy): Eukaryota > Viridiplantae > Streptophyta > Polypodiopsida > Gleicheniales > Dipteridaceae > Dipteris > Dipteris shenzhenensis. Next base: position 42,733,421 of record NC_141617.1, read on the forward strand.
GTATGCAAACTATGAGTGGCATTGCATGGTCTTGCTACATTTTAGTTTGCATGTTACAACAAGTAGTTTAGATTCTCACACCATTATTAAGGTGTCAGATAATGGCAGTCTTGGACTCTGTGAACCCCACATTGATCCCGTAACTTTCCAGAGTACTCTAGTTTCCCTTCTAGTTGAGCTAGAATAATCCCGATGGCATAACCCGATGCATCTACATGAACATGAAATATTAAATCCCACCTTAGCTGTGATAGGATGGGTGTTTTAGTAGCCCATTTTTTTACATCATGGAAAGCTATAGCTAACTCCTTGCTCCAGTAGAACTTAGTATCCTTTTTAGTCATCTCACTTAAAGGGCCAGCAATTTTTGCAAAATCCTTAATAAATCTTTTATAAAAGATGATAAAACCCACAAGAGTTGAGTAAGATTCTTGGGTTTTGCATCTTTTCAATAGCCTAAATCTTACCTTGTTGGGTGTGTATGCCATCTTTAGAAATCACATGTCCGAGCAATATACTAACACATCTACAAAAAACACTTTTCATAAGGTTAATCTATATACTTACTTGTCTGCACCTGACAAAGTCCTTGCATAGCTATATGTGGTGTTGGAACTTGGTTAGTCTCTAAATATACATAGAAATCATCCAAGTAGATAGCAATGAACTCAGTAAGATAGTCACAAAATGCGTCCACCATGAACCTTCGAAAAGTAGAATGAGCATTTTGTAATCCAAAAGGCATCACTTTTGTGGTATAAGCACCCCACCCCATAATAAATGTTGTCTTACATTGGTCTTCATGTGCGATTGATATCTGGTTGTACCCACTGTAGCCATCCATGAATGAGTACATCTCATGTGCTACAACTTGGTCCAAAATTCCATTTGTGAAAGGAATTGGAACTGGATCTGGCATTGTTTGAGCATTAAGATTCCGGTAGTCCACATAGACTTAGAGCTTCCCACTTTTCTTTAGTACTACAACTATAAAGAACAACCAATCACTTCAACCAATGGTATAGATGAATCTCGCTTGAATTAATTTATCTAGTTTGGCTTTTACTGGTTTAGCCTAGTTTGGATTCACACGATATATACCATTGTTGTCAAACAGGTTTGGCATCTGACAAATATCTAGTAGCACTCCGTGCATATTTGTATAACTCCATGCAAACACATCCTTGTATTCCAAAAATAAATCCGTAAGTGCTTGGAGCCGATTACCATTTAAATGTGCACTAACAATCGGTGTTTGAGGATCTTCCTCTCTTCCCAAGTTGAGTTCTTGTGTTGGTTTCTAAATTAGATGTTTTGAACCAAATCGAATAATAGTAACTGGATCCTTGACAAGGCCTTGTTCACCAACCACATCCTTTGTGAAATTGCTTGGGTAACAGTCTTGTTGCTTGGCCAGCTTCTCAGCTTTTAGCTTCTCCTTGATCTTGGTTGTGGCTTGGAACACATCAGTCTCACCTACTAGTAAGATTTGCATCTCCATTAGTTGAGCTTCAATGTCCTGAGGAAACTGGTTTGGAAATTCCAAGGTTTGGATGACAACTACTTGGTATACTAAGATTTGTAGGGATTTGAATCTCAGCATCTCCTATCTTGATAGTCATCAAGTCATACCTTTTGGTATCTGCCATTCATACCCTGAATGGTGATGGCTTAAAGCACTTAAACTTGAGTCAACTAGCAACAACCTCTGAGATAATACTAACTCCAAGTCCTCCATTAACGATGACACCAAAAACATCTTGCTTCTTGATTTTAACTGAAATAAGCGATACTTGGCCATCTACCTCCAGAGTATCAATGACCCGCCACCATGGATTCCACATCCTTGGGTGGCTCATCTTTGGTTCGGGGATGTTGCAAAAAGAACTCATAGTAATATGGAGCAATGGGCAATAAGTCAGCTAAGGTCATACTAACCTTCATACCTTAGAAAACTTCCCATGCCTTCCCCGCATTAGGAGGTGGGCATTCTTCCATATCAGGTGCTTCTTCTGTCTTGCTTGTAGAAGCGTCATTAAGTGTTGTCACCTGTTTTGGCATACTTTGCATGGGTATCCAGTCAATGGTGGATTCTTTACCTTTTAATTCCCATGCCAATTTAGATGCCAAACGCTTTTGTGTCCTCCATTCTAAATCTACATTTGGTGGTGGCTCCTCTTATAGAGTTGCAATTGGACCTTTTGACTAAGTAATTTCATCCTTTAACATTTTGAGATGTTCTTGCCATAACTTACATTTGGCCCAAATATGATTCTCACCACAAAAAAACCATAAGACATTTACCTTTATCATTCCTTGCTTTGTTGTCTCTCTGCTTGGGCTTGGATGGCTGTCTATTTCTTGGCAAACCAACATTCAGTCTCATCATGGCCCCATTTAGTTCATACATTGCAATATTTTGTATGGCAATCCCTTTTTGGAACATTTACCTTTCACTAGATGTTGGCTTCTCTTGATAACCCATCTCCTTCAAGGCTTTTTTGATAGAGACTTGGGTTTATCATTCTTTGATGACTCTGCCTCCTCATCGCTGTTATTATTTTTCTTCTTTATCTTGGACTTGGTTCCACCACCCTTCTCCAAAGCCACAGCCAAATTAAGCAAATCTTTGTATGTCTTGGTAGGGTTAATAATTTTCAGGGACCAAATGTCTACATGTGTACAGCTGGTTGATAGCCATGCACACAGAGACTTATCATCAGGTGGTGTACTAAGTTGATTAAAGCCTCATCCTTAAGATGAGATCTTGGATAGACTTGTCTTCATTTTGTGTGATTTCACTCAGTTTAGTACGAACATCTTCTTCATTGATTTCTTGATAGAAGCACTTCAAGAATGCCTTAATCATGTGTTTCCAAGTCCAAAAATAGCTAATCAAAAATTGGTTGTACCAACTTTTAGTTGTTTTAACCATGGTATAGGAGGAGTAATTCATGTATTCCTCCTTGGTCTTGGCCCTGTTAATGTGGAAAACTCACAAAAAACTTTGTAGGTGGCTTCATCATTAGATCCCTTGTAATTTCAAAACTTTTACCTTAATTGGAGGGATCACCTTGGGCTTTACAAACAATGGCTCAAATTCTAGCTCCTTGAGAGGTCCTTCATCCTCTTCCTATTGCTATTGAGGGGACAAAGCGCCATACTGAGTATGCTCCCAAATTGGTGGGGTTGATTCTTCCAGTCGAGCTTGCCTTCCATCCCTGGGTACCCTCGATGCAACTGGTCTTAATCTCCCAAGTACTTTAAGTGCGATTGCTCTTGGCCCTCATGGTGGTCTCCCAACTCAAACATGCACTTAAGGAGGTACAAGACTTAGTGTTTAGTGTAGAGAACTTGTTGATACATTGATTCTTAGGGTACTTTGCTTGGATACAGACAAGCTTCTTGGTAAAACCAAACTCGGGGTACTTGGTCTAGATAACACTAGACCCTGGGATACCTCCTGACTTGCTCGGTCTCATCCAATGCTCATCTCCAAGTCAAAAGCCCTTCTACGGATGCAGCCATGTTCTGGTTCTGTCTTCAACTCATATACAAAATCCTGTGGTTGTTTTTAGTTGGGAACTTGACATGGATCCAATCTGGGTGATCTCCTTATAGACACAGCCCCAAGTCATCGACTCCGCTTGAGTATGGGCTCTCGAGTTCTTCAACATGGAAATTTTTTGTAGACGACTGTTCCAAATCACCCATCCACCGTCTAAAGGTAGCTTCCTAATTGAAGGATTCAGGTCATTGTAGATGGCAAGGGTTTGCAGCTATACCACGGGGGTTCAGCCACTCATCCATGCTTGGTTTGGAATTTATTACAGCTTCTTTGTCTCCTAAGTCTTGCCACCCTCTATAGCCTCAATGTAGGTATGTCTCTCTCTTGGCCGCATATCGTTGCCTTCTTTCTGCATGTGAATTAGACATCTTCAACTACTTGCATGATGTGAAGGATTGCTTGGAATCACTCCTCAACCTGGACACGAGTCTTCAAATAGGTCTCTAAGATTATGAAATCAAGAGTAGATACTGAGAGGAATTTTTTGAAATATTGCACTCTCAACCAAGGAACTATCGTAACTAATCTAGATGTCCCCCACTCAAACCTTTCAGCACATATCCTTCCACAACAGGATCACCAAATGTTGACACTTGGTTCTACTCCTAGTTCCCCTTGCCTCTTAGGGTTCCCAGTGCTTAATTCCTGGTGAATAGCTCGTGAATAGTGCATGCATAGTGCTTTAGTGGAAGATGCCCACTCTTTCATTCCTTGGTTACTGGCTTGCATTCCTAGCGATGCTGTGCATTAACACGGTCTGTGTTGTGTGGAAGAAAACCACATGAAGACGAGTGGAAGAGAAACAATGCAAGTACACAAATGTATTGAATAATTTGGTAATGGAATGCAACATACGGTATGGGGAGGAGCGTTGAGGAGCGAGCTATGAGACTTGAGCTATCTTGTCACCTCTACTCTGCATGCACGAAGAAGTGTGGTAGAGTAGGCTTCTCCATGGTGGAGTGAAGAGAAGATGGTGTGAGGATTCTCTAGGGCATCTTTTAGAGAGGAGTTAGATGAGCAGTGGGTTGATTGAGGTTGGTGAGGTGGTTTGCCAACCCCTCTTGGAATCTATTCAGGAGAATTAGCACTATTGCAATAAAACTTGGCAACTCGATGATATGATGTACTTGATGCCCCTTCTTGGCTTGCTAATTTCACAATACTTCGTTCTCCCATTGCATCCATCTACTCCGTTGTCATCTGAAACTTGTTGGGATGTACTTACATGACCTTGATGAATGCAATGGTTGACGTCTGCCTCAGTGTTGTTAGCTTCTTCTCTAGATTGTTTTCCATGGAGATCAGCTCGCTAGCTCTTCATTCAATACCCTTTTCTTGGTTATTGTCCTTGCCATGTAGTGGGGTTGTTTTGCACTTGCTTTTTCTATCGGCTTCTCTTGGGTGTTGGTGCATGGTTTGGACATACGGTCACCGAGGTTTCTTTTACTATAGATATTTGGGCTTTTACTGTGGGGAAGCATTCAAAGGTGTAGCTACTTAGGAGATGCATGATCTTTGGATACATTGTCTTTGAGATTTCTTTCTCTACTATTTACTTGGTGAGTGATGGATGAACTTGTTGTTAGCTTGCTTACCATTGAGGAGTATGACAAGCAGAGCATCAAAGACATTGGCATGTTTATGCTTTGGGATGATTTTATTATTACTATAGAGATTCATTGTTGCAAGTTCTAACTATTCCACTTTTGAAAAGAATATTTAACATTAAGAAACTGATAAAGCATCGCTAGAGTAGTTGCATTGGGCACTTTGTATAACGATATCAACAATGAAGCCTTTTGTTTTAAATCACATTTTCAAGTAACAATTTCTTTATTAAAAGAATCATGTCATTAAATGATACAACCAATGGCATCTTTGTTGGGTGGGTATGTATTACACAAGCACATGTATGGGGACATTTTCGACACATGGCATTTACAACAATGATGTCGAGATGCATTAGATTTGAAGATGGCCTTGTGAAAGTAGCACTAAGACTTGGAGAGAGAATAAATTCAAGAAGAAGTTAATTGAATATAGAGTACAAGTGACTTTGACAAGTTTTACTCTTATAGGTAGACATTATGTTTTTAAGAATAAAAATAGATACTTGTTTGCATTCTTGTATCTACTTGTTGCATGCGGACTTTTTCAATGTTCCAACTAGCATGCTTGATAGTTGGACATACATATGAGGACATTGATGCATTGTTCAGCTAAAAAAACTCAACCATCACGATTTGCTATACAAGATGCTCATGATTTCAAAAGCTTTGATTGGGCTACCAGCCACAGAGGACATCTAGTTATGAGCACATTTTTAAATATAAATTATATCAAAAAATGATTATTTTTAATAGTTTTAATGTGTTATCCCTTTGAACAAACCTTTAATGCAAATTATATGAGATTTTCTATGCAGTCATCAAGATGTAATCAATCTTTGTTGTGAAATCTAAACTAGGTTGAGCCCTTCCATTCTAGCTTGTTATCTTCCACAAACCACACTTGATCTTGTTCCCTCATTTTCATAATGATAAGTATCTCATCTTCTCTATTTTTGCATGCTTCACCTTTCTGGGCTGAGCTTGGCCTTTCTTCACTTAGCTTAGGAATAGGTAAGGCTAGTCATTTTCTTTAGTGATTTTACCTTTTGAACCTGAACTAGCTTTTGGATGGATACTTTCTTTTGCTATTTCATTGGATTGTTGAGGTTTGTCTCTTAGTGGGAGCTCCATGCAGGCATGCTTGACTTTACACTCCATGCATATAGCATGTCCAAAAAAATGGGCAAAACGTGATTAAATTCCTCACATTCAAGGGGGCGCTCTTTTTAGTCCATACCTCCAATATGCTAAGGCAGACCTACAAGGCAACTCTTGATTGGCTAAGACACATACCTGCCATGAGATAATTCGTCAAAACCATTTAAAAACACAGAAACTAGCATTATCATAAGTTTTAAGAATATACAATGTTATACTCATAATTCTAGTACAATTTGAGAAAACTTGGGATACTAATATAATGTCAAACATAGAATATATTTAAGAAAAGGATACAATGAAGGGCTTTTCGAATTTGTTACTATAATATAAAAAGATTATTCAATCGATCCACATTTACTTTCTTGATCAAATACAGGTTCACAATATTATTTAGCTGAATATATTAGAATAAAGTCTTAAATATTTTGAATAAAATAGGTCTTGTTCCAATACTATTCAGATGTTTAAAGAGCATTACACTTAAATCCATCTAAATGTCTAAACTCAAATCCACCTATAGCTTATACTAGTTACAAATGCTAGAAAATTTGAATAAAACAATAATTTTGGTCCAAAATTAAAAAAACTTGGCACATTAGACTAATGTATTTTTCTTAGAACAAGGAATATCATTGCTTTCATGAAAGTGGAACTATTCGCCTGACCTCTTCAATTAGAGTTCTTTATATCAGACGACCACTTGCATCAATTTCTAGGTAAACCAATTTTTGATAGATGTCACAAGAGCATTGGTAACTTTGCATGAGTTATAAGAAAATAATAATGACCCTTTAAAAAAAAAACATCCATGCAAACCATTTATCCTAGATATATGTGCTTAAAGGAAATTTAAAAAAAACGTGAACTACATAATCTTTGTTTTAATGTAAATAAGAGTAAATTTAAGCTTATATAGACCTCTATAAATAAGAGAATGTAATATTATATATAGACCTCTATATTTAATGCATAGCTGAAGCATTTATCTTCTTTTGACTAGAGAAGCAAAGATAATTAACTTGTTTGCATCCATCCCACCTAGAGTATCAATGTTCAAACTATTTAGTCATTGCTTCTTCTTTTATTAAAACCTATATTTAGGGTGCTTGTTGGGGCAAAAAACCCCCAATAGGGTGTACATCAAAGGGAGACTCACATAACAACAAGAAGACATAGCAAGATAGTACCATAATTTTCCCAAAAATGGGTGTATGAGATATAGGGGTTTGGTGGCAGCCTGTCATCCTACCAATGTTCACCTATCTATCATTTAAGCCTCAATGGTCAAGGTTTCCCTCCATATTACCACTTGGAAATCCTCATTAATGCCTTGCCAGGATGCATAACTATGGTTGCAACCATGGGGTGAAATCCACAATCAACATCTGGCACTCCTAGTGGATGAATGAGAATCCAAGACTTGAACCTACACACAGTTGCATACCATAAGTGCAAGTAAAAAAAGTAGGCTAAGGTATACAATTGCACTATTTTAGGATGAATCGCTAGAGTTGGGAGCCCATAAGATACAATGTGATCCAGCAAAGACTACATAAGATGATCAAATAAAACCATAGATGAATTAGGTCCGTGCCCCAAGTGTAGAGAGTGGACCATCTGTTGTGCAAAGCTTAGGTTAAGAGTGGACAAACACCCAAAAGATATTTCAATGAAGCTCCAACATTTGCTATATGTGGATGTACCATAAATGGCACAACATCATGGTCATCATGGATCAGAAGTAACATCATCCAAGGACCTAAGATGATCCAAAAGAATTCCAATGATCTGCCACACACCAAGACGGCTTTCGAGAAACATATATCCTCAAGCATAGGAATATTTGCATCAAAGAAAATGAAACCAGAGATGTGTCATACCCCCATGTGAATAACAGATGCAAATTCATGCTATGTGTATGTGGTAACCCATTCATAGGAATACACAAGAATATCCAATAAAACAAATTGCATGTGCATCCTCACAATAACTCATGGTATGGATAAAAAATATTGCACCTAGTATAGAGTTGTCATGAAGATCAACATGCAGTGCATGATAGGTGTGAAGAGCAAGCAGATCATAGCTCTTTCGAGCAAGTATGGACATTATAATCATCTAAATCAACACCATCATTTTCATTGTCCATGGTAGAATCAATTGGATGACCAAGATGAAATGAAGTCTTGGCATTGGAAGAGGGCTATTGGCTGACTCTACCACATGGTCCTTCCTTCACTACACTCTCTCTTGGATCCATTTGATCAATGAGCAAGCTCTTGAACTTAGACTCTATGACTAAGGACTGCATAGGCACATTACAATAAAGGATGGCATGGAAATCCTGACTCTATTAGCCCTAATGAATCATGTGATGTATGGCTAGGTACATCCACAAAGCTCTATTGGAGATTGCTACTGACCTACTCCTTCTGTGCAACCTTAGCCATGGTAACTCAAGTAATGATCACCTCTAGTCTATCTATTCCATACCCATGGTAACTCAAGTCATGATCACCTCTCATCCCATCCAAACTCAACTCATGAGCTTGGTTTGCTATTTTATGCTTCCTCTTCACTAGCCTTTGGCCATCTAGGACCTCCTCAAGCTAGTCTATCTCTTGTAACAAACTTTTAAAGACTCGAGAAAAATTGTGGGGGCATATTCCCACATGAGGTGCTTAGAAAACCGTAGAATGGCCTAGCAAAACAAGTCATGATACTCGTCCAATCAAGTTTCCACCATGTGCACATTCTTATGAGCATCAAATCTTTTATTATGAGTAGTTCTTACCCACATGAGCAGGAACCTCCTTCCAAATTAGGTAATGGGCATTACTCAAACAAACACTTTGATACCACTTGTTAAGAGCAATGTGATAATAACAAAGAAATAATGCAAGAAGCAGAATGCATAAAATACACAATACACATTGCGCACAGAATGGAAGAGACATTGATATACATGGTTCACCCAATGTGAGCTATGTCCATAACGAAATAGCCAATCTTGTGTTTTTCTTATCCATCCAATGAGAAGACACAAGATACAAGCAGTATATCCATTATTTTACAATTTTTTGACCACACAACTCATGCGCCTATTTTCATGTATTTTTTTCTAGCCCCCCTTAGAACCCCATGGCAACAGTAGTAGGGGGGGCATTTACCCCCCTTTATAGACTAGGTATAAGCACATCTAGGTCCAAAGAATGGCTAAAAGCAACCTATGTAGAAGGACCAGGCTCAAAATACAACACAAGCTAGTGGAGATGAAAAGAAAAATGCATGTGTGAATAGGAGTTTGGTCTTGAAGAAAGAAAGAGAGCCTTGCAAAATGAAATTTGATAGATACTAAACACTCTTTTTATTCTACATGGTGCAATGGGCCATCTTGAACTCTGTGCCATCGCAATCAATGGTGCATGTGGCACTTTGGAGCTTGTGAACCGCATATTGTTTCCATAAGCTCCCCTAGTTAGATTTTCATTAAGACCATCCATTTGACATGTACTTGAATCAAGTGTGCAAAATATGGTCATGATAACTAAGAAAACCTTGGCCTAGTAAATTTTTACTCGGTTACCATGAAAAACCTTAGGAATAACATGTCCTTGTAAATCATCCAGTTATACCATTTCAATTGCCAAACACTTTGATGAGCCTGTACGGTCCATTCCAACCAAGCTTTAGATTAGGCTTGAGTGGAGCTATCTTGGTATCATACATTGACGATGAATGATGATGGAAACTATATGATCCACACTATTGTGTCGATGATCACAATGGTAGCTAGGGAATCCATGATTGGGGGTGATTCCTCCTCTTCTCATAGCTATGGTAGACAGAACTCTCAATAATATGGGGAAAGATTCAATAATTCATCCATTGTATACTTATCTTTATACTGTGGAAGGTCTCCTATGTTGGGATCATTCTCGAACTTGGGTGCTCGATGGCACTTGGCTTGGTGGTCTGGGACTTGATTGTTGAAGCTCCACAATGGCTGCTCTTTGCATCCTTCCTAGCCTGGAGAGCTACCTCATTGTCTTGTCCACCCTGGTAGCTCTCTACCCCATCCTTCCTAGACTTGAAGCTCTCTCATAGCTCTTGCATCACTGCTTTGGTTTTTGTATTCTTCAGTTCTCCATCATCTGGTCTTTTTCATTGTTTAATGTGTTCTGCATGTTGCAGAGCCGTTTGTGAAGAGCCTTCTTTTTGGCTCTCTGATCTTCAAGATCCTTTCACATCATTGCTAGCTCCTTGTCTGCGATGTCTCCATCAGTTCTAGCTTCTTCAAGCCTAAGTTAGTTCACTGTGGAAACAAATGTGGGTGCCTTCCAATTGAGTATATTATTATTGTCAGGATAGCTCAGCCACTTAAGGTGAACTTTTCTACATTTTGCATTGCTTTTGAGCAACTTGAGACACTCTTGCCATGACTTGCACTTTGCTATGGTGTGATTCTCTCCACCCACAATAATAACACCAAATCTAGGATGGTACTAGGTGTTTTACTTTTCCATTCTTTCTTTTGGCTTTACTTTTCCCAGGCCTCTGTTGTGACATTCGTCCTTAGGATTAGTTCCTACTGGACATGTATAGTGTAGTTTTATTATACCAGCACTCAGAATCATCATGTGCAAACTTGGTATAGGTGTTCCAGTACTTGGTTTGACACTCATTTGTGGTGTTTCCTACCATGAGCACTTGTTACACTATTTTTCATTTAGACGAAGCTTGCCTTGGAAACCTAATTCTTGCAAGGCCTTCTTGTTGAGGAGCCATCTCAACATCATGTGCATAGCACTAACCCAATAGAGTGCTATAAAGAAAAGGGTTAGATGCCCTAACTCTAACCCTAAAAGGGTTTGTATATATTCTACACTTTCAACTAAATCTAGTGTACAATTAGTCATTTGTGGTGTGCTCTCTAGCTGTGCCCTCTCTCCTCATCTCTACTCTTCTCCTCTTCTCTCTTCATATTTTGTCATGGTATCAGAGCTCCCTTGCCTTTGAGGCATTGCAATCCTTGAGAGCATGAGAGTGATTGAGAGATTGAGTGTTCTCCATGAGAGTCCACTTCTGGTGAGAGATGTTCATCCATTCTTTGAGAGATTCAATTTTTTGTCACTTGAGAGAGAAATTTCCATCTATTTTCCATTCATTTCATTCACTCTTCTTGAGTGTTAACGAGACTTTCTTTATGAGGGAGAGAGAGAAATAGCTTGTGATTTCATTGAGACAGAGAGAAAGATAGGTATCTTGAGAAGGAGATCCCTTAATTGTGAGAGAGAGACAGGGAGAGTCTATTATTGAGAGAGAGAGAGAGAGAGAGAGAGAGAGAGAGAGAGAGAGAGAGAGAGAGAGAATTTGCAGTTTTTATGTTCTCTCAGAGGTTGTGTGTAAGGAGGTTCTCTTCTCCATCAACCTTGATTCAGCAAAGCAATAGAGCTCTAAGGTGACTCCTATAAAGGCCTCCAATGCAGAAATGACCTTGCAAATAATCAAGCTGGGAAGCAAGGCTCACGGCAACTGGCAAGTAACAAAATCACTAGGGCAACCTCCTAAGGTGTAGCACAGCCTATTAAAGCTCCAATGATTGCAAATGAAGATGACTCCTTTGTGACCTCTGAAGCAAGACTCGACCATTGCACGACAATGCCTCTCCTGCGGCTCTATCACGTAGTGTAATGCTTTGCCCAACTTTTAAATCTGATATGGCTTCGACTAGGAATTCATAGCAACACCTCCACACCTCTCGCATCACCAACCTTCCATAGCAGAGGTAGATGACCTCATGGACTCCAACAAGGTGGCTCTCAGCCATGACTAGACACACTCACGCAAGGCATCCTTTCTCGTCCAACCAACCTACGCTCTACAATGACTCCCAAACACCATAGCTGCTATTGCAAGAACACCTCTATTGCACTTCTATGTGAGCTCTAATGGATTCCAACTGCATATGGGCTAACAACGCCATCTGCATGCCTCCACTCAATGACCGGCTCAACCTGACGGCATGCTCAACTGCCTCTTGCAAGGCTCTAGCACGAACGACCTCTTGCATAGAGGTGACCTCACGAGACTGACGTTCCATACGTAGCTTCAATGATGCCTCATCTAAACTCTTGCATACCTCTAGCTGGTTGATCACCAATGCCTCCACCAAATTCTAACTTCCATCAGAATCTTTCATAGATTTCATCAAATATTTTGGTTCCGTCATCTATCTTATCTCCACTCATGGCCACTCCATTGTGACAAATGGCAATCAACGCAGGTAGACATTTATCTGACATGTCATTCTGTAGGCCAACTGCCATTTCAAGCCATGTCATTAGTGGTTGGTCAGGTGTCATGTCACCTCAACCTTATCTACCATGTGGATTGCCACGTAGGTAGTGTCGTGTAAGAAGCTGACATGTCATTTGCCATGTAGGTAGCCATGTCAACTACCACATCAGCACATTGACATCAGTTGCCATATCACCACACCATGTCATCAAGCCATGTCATCAGGACACATCATGAGGCCACATCCATTAGGGGAGAAATGGGGTCTCAAACTTGGGCCTCCAATTAGTGATTCCTAATTTCAAGGGATTACAGAGGGATTTGAGGTGCACCAATGAGAGTGCTAGAAGGTGTGGGGCAATGGTATGTTGAGGTGGAGGGTGGGTAGGCCTGAAGAGAGCCCCTATTGGTTGCTCCCCTTACACAAGGGACCACCCAAACCATCCCCCTCCTCTTAACCCATGTTTGACCCTCCTACTAGGTGCACCTCCCCCACATGAGCCCAAATCTGCCTTCAATGAGATGGTAAGCCCCTTGTGGCAGATTTTTCTTCTCCCCTCCCTCTTTTTAGGGCCTCTGCCCCCCACTGTTCTGGTCTAGCCGGCCAATTCCCTCCATTTTTGAATTGCCTCCCATGCATTCGCCCTCTTCCCCCTCTTTCTCTACTCCCTCCTACTCTGGCCTACTTTTGCTGCAGCTCCTCTCTCTCTCTCTCTCTCTCTCTCTCTTCCATCTGTTGTGTACCTCCCCCCCGCCCCCCCCCTCTCTTTCTCCCTCTCCCCTCTCTCTCTCCTATGCCTCGGTTGGTGCTGCTCTTTCCTTCTCCATCTCCCTCTTTCGTGCCTCTGTTGGAGTTGCTCTATCCCTCTCCTGTGCCTCTATTGTTGCTGCTGCTCTGTCCCTCTGCTATTGCTACTGCCCTCTCCTTCTCCCTCTTTTGTGCCTCTGTTGGAGCTACATTGCCCTATGTAGGAGTCCCATTCTTACTATTGCAACCTGTGCAAGCATGGTGAGGAGCAGATCCCTTGCATCTCTAGCTTAAATGACTGGATAGTGATGAAAGGATTGGCTAAAGGTCCACATAAGCTTCCCAAGATCAAGAGAGGTGATATCTTGCATGAGTGGAAGGGGCACATCTTGAAGTTCAAGTTTGGGAAGAAAGGATGGCTCACAAAAGTGCAATATGTTAACATGGGAAAAGATATGCGGCTTCCTCCATCATCCAATCAATCTAGGATACCATCACATTGTGAGCCTTTCTATCTATGTACCTTTCACCTATAAGTGTAATGAGTCTATTTGGAAATTTTGTGTTTGGTTTCTAAGAGCTCTTATTCATGGTGGCAGATGTTTTCCCTTCGAACTTCGAGGAGTGGCAACCAATTGAATCATTCATAGGCAAGTTCATGCGATTCATGAGGATTTAGGTAAGCAAACGCATGCAGGGTAGAAGTTGGCCTCCTTGCGAATGAAGAATGTGTATTGGTATAATGCAACATAAATCACTCCAACGACATCATTAAGCTATGGCCCCATCTGTAAACCATTGCACCACCACAACTTCAAGACATGGATTGCAGCAATGTGGAATCGAGGACATTGCAATCGTACAAGGACAAGATTGCAAAGGATGTGGGCATGGCCATGAAGTTTACATTTGGATCCAAATGGGCAAGGTTATCTTGGTTTATGGCTCTACACATTTTTGCTTCTTTGTTTCAGAATATACATATGCATAGAACAAAAACTATGTGGTTCGACAAGCCTGTAGATGAAAACGCTCTTGAAGATTTACTTGGGATGAATTGGGGAACCAAGTTAGGCGACCAAAAGGGTGATGTGTTTCAATGTCATGCATGTAAAGACAATGTGGTTATTAGATACCATTTATCACACCAAATGTTGTATTTAGCTTTTCAGTACAGGCACTAGAAGAAAACAAATGGCCGGTGGCTTCCCCTAGACTCTAATGATGAAGACATTACGAGAGTAGGTTTGTCTATTGATGTTGAAGAGGGAGATGTTAAGAATGTGAATGTCACATCGCAATGGACTCTAAGGGATGTGCGAGAACACCTATTGGTCATGGAGGATGGCATGTCAGAGTCCTTCTACTTTACCTTAAATGGTGGAAAGATTAGCCGCCGTGTGGAGAAGTGCATGCATAGTGCCAATTTCATTCCTCTTGCAACTTTGAAGATTGTTAACAATGTGTTTGACTAGTGCAGCATTTAATTTTGTCAAATCCTAGTTATTGTTTCAAAAGATGATGGACAATTAAATTGAAATGTTATTTCTTTTGATGGTTTCTCCTTTCAGCTTATGGTAAATGTTTTTCAAAATTTTGGGGCTTTTATGATTCGTTTTAATTTTTAGGGTTTTGATATATATAAAGGGTCAAGAGCCCTTTTTACATCACATCCTCACTTTCACGTTTAGAGAGCCATAGAAACTCCCACCCTCAAAAGTTACTCACTCCATCAGTCTTGCTATTTGCCATGGATTCAGCTAGATCTGCGTTCGATGATTTCATCTTGCGAACTACATTTACTAGTCACGAGGAAGAGTTATTTTTAGTGTTTGATAGTACTTTAGATGTCCTAGGCACATATATGCGAGCCAAGGATGACTTCTCAGATCTCATCCTCTACATGCAAGAGAATTTCACAAATTTTGCTTATACACTTGACCACTCTTCAAAGAGATGGGTTCCCATAGATTACATCAAGTATTTGTTCCTAGAGTGATGTAGTCAGCTATTGGAAGATAGGACACATGTCTTTTGGTGCTTCTAAGGAGAAGATCCTGGTGCAACCAGGTGCCACAGAACTAGAAGAAGAAGAGGAGCAAGATAGTGATACTCTCTCATCCTTGGTGTCTGAATCAATGGAAGAATCAGACAAGGGTGGGGAGTTCTCAGAGGAGGAAGTTTACATGATGGGGGTGTCTCCGACCCCGCCACCTGTAGACACCTGTAGAAAGGATAATAGCTAGTCCTCAATAGCTTGAATCTATGCTTTCCCCAGACCTCACTCCAAGTGAGAAAGATGAGTTCCTAGAAATGTCCAAAGATTTCCCTGACCTCTTCACAACTAGCTACCACCACCTTCGCCATGTGACTACCATAGAGCACAAGATAGAGCTAAAGCCTGATGCGAAGCTTATGGCTCAGAAGTATCGGAGATTAGGGCCCCTACAGACTGATGCTTTGTGCTTAGAGTTGCAGAAACTTGTAGAAGCTGGGTTTATTGTTCCGGTTCACAATACTGAATGGGTTTCACCAGTGGTAGTCACCCCAAAGAAAAACAACAAGTGGCGGGTCTACATCGACTATAAGAAACTCAATGCAGCCACCAAGAGGGACCATCATCCTCTTCCCTTTCAAGACCTCATTCTTGAGAAGGTAAGTGGTCATGAGATGTATAATTTTTGTGATGGTTACTCTGGGTTTTATCAAATCAAAATTGCTAAGGAGGATGCGCTTAAAACCACATTTGCCACACCCTGGGGGACGTTTGCATTCAAAGTAATGCCATTTGGCCTCACTAATGCTCTTGTTACCTTTCAAAGATTTATACAGATGGTGTTTGCTCCATATTTGGGGGTTTTCTTGGAGGTATTTTTAGATGATTTTTGTATATTCTCGGCACATAAGGAGCACGTCATGAAGGTTAGGTTGGCCTTCCAAAGGGTCAATGATGCAAATGGCAGCCTCAACCTTGATAAATGCACCATTGGAGCCACTCAAGGGAGGTTACTGGGACAATTGTCTCATCCGAGGGCATCAAGCCTGACCCCGAGAAAGTAGAAGCTATCCTCAAGCTCTCCCCGCCAACAACCAAACGTCAGGTATGCTGACTTGTCAATCTAGTAGGATACTATCACCGCTTCATTGATCAATATGTTGCTTTGACACGACCCATGACTATGCTATTAAAAGATGGAGTTGATTTCTCTTGGGATAAGAATTGTGATCATGGGTTTGTACAAATCAAGAGTGCTCTGGCTTCAGAACCCATTCTATGCAATCCTGATTGGTTAAAGACTTTCTATATCAATCCTGGGTTTGGTGAGCACACTCTGGCAGGTATTCTTCTCTAGCAAGGGGAGGATCGGTTCATGTATCCCGTTCGATTTGCTTCTCGACAATTGCTCGAAACTGAATGACGCTACTCTGAGGCTGACAAGCATGCTTTGTCTTTGGTGTTTTGCATTGAGAAATTTAAGCATTATGTTGCTGGAAAGTCCTTCATTATAATCTGTAGCAATGGTCTTGCAAAGTAGGTTCTTCAATCACCAAATCCCATGGGCCGGTTGGCCAAATGGTTGGTAGTTTTACAAGAATATGATTTTTCTTTCAAAATTGTAAAAGGGGGTTGTTCCAACTTGAAGAATGCTTTGATTGATTTAGAGAAGTGTCTCGATGTAACCCTTGTAGTGGCCATAGAAGTTGGGGATCCATGGTATGGTGGTATCTATAAGTTTCTGACCGCTTTCTCCTTTCCTCTAGAAAGTACTAGCTATGAGAGAAAGAGAATCCGTAGAGATAGTAGGCGCTACACTCTCTTTGATCGGGTGATATACCGTCAAGGCCTGGATGGGGTACTAAGACAGGCCATTGATGCAAATGAAGTACCTAAGGTATTGAAGCATTATCATGATGGATTTTGTGGAGGCCACTATGTTGGTGACTATACAGCTAAGAAGATTTTACATGCTGGGTACTATTGGCCGACCTTGTTCAAGGATGTCACTATGTATTGCAAAACTTGTGAACCATGCCAATTCTTTGGTAGGAAGGATTTGCATCCTGGGCAACATCACCCAGTGATGTCCATCCATCCGTTTCAGAAGTGGGGAATAGATCTTGTTGGGCCCCTACCCATGACTGCCCGCAAAAAGAAGTATCTTTTGATAGCCACTCAGTATGTCACTAAGTGGGCTGAAGCTATCACCCTCCCCGCTGAAAATGGTAAGGTAGTTTCAAATTTCATATTTGAACGTATCTGCACAAGGTTTGGGACACCCATGGAAATAGTATCTGACCATGGGAGTCCATTCTTAAATGAAGCAGTGGAGTTGCTCATGGATCGCATGGGTATTGATCATCGCACTTCTAGCATCTATTATCCAGCATCCATGGGACAAATGGAGCAGACCAATGGCCTCCTTTGTAAATCCATGGGAAAAATGGCCATAGGGAATAGGAGCCAGTGGGATCAAAAGGTCACTGAAGCTGTGTGGGCTTACAACATCACTCATGAAACGTCTACAGGTCACTCCTTTTGAGTTGGTGTACAGTATTGAGGCAGTTTTACCCCTAGAGATAGAGATTCCGGCCTTGAGATTGGCACAAGAACAGAGGATGATAGAAGATGAACATGTAGAGGCCAGGTTGGTGTTGACTCTTTCCTACTGCTTTCATAGGAAGAGCTGGGTATTCTATGTTTGTAGGGTTCCGAGGCTTTTTGTCACCTACAGATATATTGGGATTGTCGTTTGTAGTATATGTGTAGCTTAGGACCTCGAGTCGTGTTCCGGTGAGAGACATAGGCTTAAGTGTGGTAAGTAAACAAAGTACAAGCATGTGTAAAAGAAACGTAAACCATCTTTGTTGAGGTAATGAAGGCTTTCTCCTTCATTGGGGGTTGTAGGGTTTAGGAGGAGTTTAAGGGTTCAGAAGGAGGTTCCAGGGTTTAGAAAGAGTTCCAGGGTTCAGAAGGAGTTCCAGGGTTCATAAAGAGTTCCAAGGTTTAGAAGGAGGTTCCAGGGTTTAGAAGGAGTCCAGGGTTAGAAGAAGGATCCAAGGTTCAGAGTAGAGTACATGGTGGAGAACTCGTCTCCCTCGTAGATCATGGAGTTTAAGGGTTTAGGAAAGCATAGGAGTGGGAGAGGAAGAAGGTGTAAAAGCATGGGTGAAAGAAGAGAGAGGAGGGAGGAGGAGGAGGGAAGAGGAAGAGGGAGGGGGAGGAGAGAGGAGGAGGAGGAGGGGGGAGGAGGAGGAGGAGGAGGAGGAGGAGGGAGGAGGAGGAGAAGGAGAGGGTGGGTTGCAGGGTTGGAGGAGAGGGGAGAAGGGTTGCAAGGTCAGGACATGCTTTTGGACGTGCAGTGCAAGGAAGCATGGACACTTGAGACAAATGCTTGGAATACCAAAGTAGACTCAACACAATGCCCCAAAGAGTGTGGGCTTCATTCCATTATGGGGTATTTATACAAGTTGTATCACAAAGTTGTAACACAAAGTTGTAACACATTCTCTCTCTACATGTAGAAGTTGTAACACAAAGTTGTGTCACAAAGTCGTAACACATTCTCTCTCTTCATGTAGACAAACTCGTAACACAAAGTTGTTACACAAAGTCGTAACACAAAGTTGTGTCTAGAAGTTGTAACACAAAGTTGTAACACAAAGTTGTATCACAAAGTCGTAACACAAAGTTGTGTCTAGAAGTTGTAACACAAAGTTGTATCACAAAGTTGTAACACCTTCTCTTTCTTCATAAGTTCATGTTGGCACAGAGTCAACATACTCCCGGATCCATTTTATTACCCGTCCTCGGGTTATGGATTATTGCGATCATGTACCTGGGTTGCCATGTTTTTAGTCTAGTGGCTGTGGAACTTGTGTCGTGCCAGTCGATCCTGCTGTAGAGCCTTAGCACCATACAATTTTTGCGCAGTTTCCAGGTAGCCTATATCTACCATTTGCTCGAACAGAGATATGTGGCGTGTGAAGATAGTGGGAGAGAGGGAAGGAGTCTCACTTGCGGCTTTCTCACATGCACAATGGGGGAATACACAGAAAGGTGGAGGCTGAAAACAGTTTTCCTCTTCTTAGTTGTGAAAGCCAAAAGAACTCTAGTACAAAGAAATAGAAGAACCCTATATGTGGGTCTCAAACCAAACTCAACTAACTAAGGTGGCATACTAACTGAGCCACGAACTAGTGTAGATAAGGATAGCTGTCATCCAGCTATTATTCGTGGGCGGTGTACCAACCGCATCTCCAGCTAACAAGTCGGTGACATAAGTACACAACGGTCACCCTGGCATATCTCGAGTGGAGCTCGATATCTCAACACTCCCCCTCGAGCTCAATCCCAAATCCTGCACACCAAGCAGGTCTCTGAACTTGCGCAGCTTCTCTGCGCCCAATGCTTTCGTGAATATGTCAGCTACCTGATCCTTTGTGCTGACATAAACTAGATCAATAAGACCTAGTAAAACCTTCTCCCGCACATAGTGATAATGCACCTCAATGTGCTTTGTTCTGGCATGAAAGACTGGGTTCTTTGCCAAATGTATACTACTCATGTTGTCACAATAAATGACAACCGGCCCATCTGTAGACTAATGCATATCATAGAGTAGCTTATGCAACCAAGCTACCTCACATGCAGCCATTGCTGCACCCCTGTACTCAGCCTCTGTGCTCGACAAGGCAACTGTAGGCTGTTTCTTGCTGCTCCAAGTGACTGCAGCACTCCCAAAAGAGAACACATATCCACTGGTAGATCGTCTATCTGAAATGCAACCACCCCAATCAGCATCAGTGTATCCATGCAACTGTATCTGAACCCCAGCCTCATAAAATAGTCCATACTGCAATGTGGACTTCACATACCTGAGTATGCGTCTAGCCGCATCCAAATGCGGTTTCCTTGGAGCCTGCATAAACTGACTTACCAACCCAACAGCATAGCTCAAATCTGGCCTGGTAATAGTCATGTAAATTAAACTTCCTACTATGCGTCTGTACATAGTAGGGTCTTCCAGAAGCTCACCTGCATCTGTGCTCAGCTTCACATTCTGCTCCAAAGAAACTGAGATAGGCTTACAGCCTGTCATCCCATATTTGGACAGCATGTCCAATCCATACTGCCTCTGCAAGAGCTATATCCCACTTGGTGATCTAATCACCTCAATGCCCAAGAAATAACGCAGCTCTCCCAAATCCTTCATCTCAAACTTCTGCCTCAATAGCATTTTCACATGAAGGATATCTTCATCACTATCACCTGTGATGATCAAATCATCAACATAAATGACCAGCAGCATAATCCCTTTCTCTGTTTTTCTCACATAGAGTGAGAAATCTGCCTTGGAAATTTGAAAGCCAATAGTGACAAGATACTGTCCTATCTTGTCAGACCATGCTCTAGGTGCTTGCTTCAAGCCATACAAGGCTTTCTTCAACCTGCAAACAAACTCAGGATGAGTAGCATGAACATAACCTGCTGGCTGCTCCATAAAGACCTCTTCTTGCAAATCACCATGCAAGAAGGCATTCTTTACATCCATCTGATGTAAAGACCATCCCTTTGATGCAGCCATAGCAATGGCTGCTCTTACGGCTGCCATCCTTGCAACCGGGCTGAAAGTTTCTTCATAATCAATGCCATATGTCTGTGCATACCCCTTGACAACTAATCTTGCCTTGTATCTATTCACGGAACCATCTGCATTGTGCTTGATCTTATAAACCCACTTACAACCAATTGCATTCTTGCCTTTAGGCAAAGGCACCAATTCCCATGTAGCATTAGCATCCAAGGCATCCATTTCTTCATCCATGGCTTTCTCCCATTTTTCATTTCCCATGGCTTGCTCAAAAGAAGTGGGTTCTGGTTCCTGTATCACTTTGACCATATAGGCATAGTGAATGGTTGTAAATCCATCATATTTCAGCCTATCCACAGGATACCTAACCCTGGTAGACCTGTGCAAAATAGGCTCACTTCCAGGTGCTCTCAAAACATCCCTGGTCTTCCTTACTCCAGGTGTAACAACAGAAGGAATACCCAACTCATCATCAATGCTCTGTTCTGAGCCACTGGATTCACCATCCACACAAGAGTGACCTGCATTCACATCATACATGGGCTGATCTACCTTCTCTTTCCCTTTTCGTGATACCTGCGTACCACTCTCTGCATTGCTTTGAGGGGATTCTCCTGATCTCAATCTGCCTGTCCATGGCGAAGTATGTGAACCACTGGTAGAGGACACTCCAGGTCCACTGATATTTTGTGATTGCTGCTGTGCATTCTGTGCAGCATTACCATTTTGTGCATCTACATCAATCATCACATTTACTGGTTTATACCAGCTGCTCATCTCATCAAAAACATCTCTGCTCACTGTGAACTTACGTGTAGAAGGGTTATAGCATCTATACCCTTTCTGCTGCAGAGAATAACCAATAAAGACGCACTTCTCAGCTTTTGGATCCAACTTGGACCTCAGCTCATCTGGCACATGGACATAGGCAATGCAACCAAAAATCTTCAAATGAGAAATATCTGGTTTCCTACCAGTATACATCTCCTCTGGCGTCATGCCATGTATTGCTGCAGTGGGAGTCCTGTTCATTATATAGACTGCTGTAGCAACTGCTTCAGCCCAATAATAATCTGGTAGATATTTTTCATTTAGCATAGCCCGAGATACCTCTCCAATATGCCTGTTTTTTCTTTCTGCAATTCCATTTTGCTGTGGGGTATGACTGCATGAATATTGCTGCTTTATACCATGCTCCTGCAAGAACCTTGCAAACTCATTTGAGAGGTACTCTCCCCCTCCATCTGACCTTAGGCATTTTATTTGTAGGCCTGTTTCTTTTTCAACCATAGCTTTGAAAGCTTTGAAGTGCCCAAACACTTCACTTTTCTTTTTCATAAAATACACCCACAGTTTTCTGCTGAAGTCATCAATAAATGTGACAAAATAGTGACAGCCTCCAATAGATGCATCTTTTGTAGTCCACACATCAGAGTGGATTAATTCCAATGGCTTTTTACTCTCTTGAACATGCCTAGGAAAAGGTTTCCTTGCCTGTTTCCCAAATTGACAGGCTTCACAAATCTTGTGCATTTCTGCAACCTTGAATTTTGGCAATCCTGCAACAATATTTTGGGCTTGCATTGATTTAAGTCGCTGTATATTAACATGACCAATGCGTTTGTGCCAGATATCAATATCTGCAACTACACCGGTCCCATGTGCAAACATTGCTGCACTCAATTCAGGCATGTCTGCATCCAACGTAAACATCCTGCCCTTTTTCTTTCCTTTTGCTATCAAGCGACCATTATTTTTCATATCCTCAACAAAGCATCCATGAGGATTAAATCTGACCTGCAAGCCCTGCTCAACCATCTGACCAACAGAAACCAGGTTCTTGGTGATGTTCGGGACATGAAATACATCAGACAAGTATTTCTTTTTCCCATCCTGCATAGACAAAGGAATTTTGCCAATCTGCACAATAGGATGTGCAGTATCATCACCAGTCTCCACAAATCCTGGCTTTTCCATTTTCCTTGCATCTTGCATCCATTCTGCATGACCTGTCATGTGGTTTGACGCACCTGAGTCAACATACCACACATCATTTTGTTCTTCTGCACTTGTCACAGAATTGGTCATATGCTGCACCATAAATAGATGCTCATTTCTATCATCACCCTGCCTCCTAGAAGATGCATAATTGCCTTGTTGCAATTTTCCATTCATAATGTCATTCTGCTTTTTGTAGCAGTCCTTAGCCATATGACCCATTTTGCCACAATAGTAGCATTCAACATTGCTATTTGCATTTTGGCTTCTCTGCCATCCACCACGGCCTCTTTGGCTCCCCCTGCCTCTAGAGTTACCACGTCCTCCTGCATAGGACTGGTTTTCTTGCGTTTGCTGCATATTCTGATTTCTACCACGGCCTGCAGATCGGCCTCCTCTACCTCTGCCTCTACCTCTGCCAGCATTTGAGTAGAAGACAGTTTCTTTTGAAGTTCCTGCTGAGGAAGATGCACCACCATTTCTCTGCTCTCGGAAATTAGAAGAGCAATCAACTCCTCAAAATCAGGAAATTTTTCACGGATGGCAATGGATGTCCGAAACTGTGCATAATCCTTTCCTAGACCATTCAAGGTCACAGAAACCAAATCATCATCATCCACTGGCGACCCAATGGAAGCAAGTGCATCTGTAATTTTCTTCACTTTCATGTGGTAGTCATTTATGCTCAAATTTTCCCTCTACACATTGTGCAATTCCTGCTTGAGTTACATTTTCCTGGCTTGCGTATTTGTGCTATACATTTTTGCCAAAGTATCCCATGCCTCCTTTGGCGTATTTGCATCCTGAATATGCACAATCATGGAGTCCGAAATACTGATAGATAGCCAGTACATAACTTTCCTGGCTCTCTCATGCCATCCTTTGAATGCCTGCATTTCCTGTTGACTGGGAACATTAGGAAGAACGGGTTCTTCTTCATTTCCTGTAATGAATTCCCAATAGCCTTTTCCCATCAAGAAATTCGTCATTCTAAACTTCCATGCCTGGAAGTTGTTCTTGTCAAGCTTTTCAGTGACAATCTGTGAAAGAGAATCAGATGCCATTACAGAACACTGCAAAATATTCTGTCATTGCAAGGAAACACAGCTTTTGCCTCACACGGGCAGATCTGCAAAATTGACGAAAGTGGTATTTCACCACACAGTCACCTCCTAGTGACGATTTTGCATCAACAGGCAATAGGCATGAATTTGCAACTCCCAATATCTCTGCACATAGGCATACGATGCAATTCTTGCGGCACCTTTCCACCGACTAGCCGCGCAGGTCGCACAGCAAAAAACGGGGCCTTTTTCTGAGTGCCTGCGAAGAACTTCCGCCTTCAAAACGGGCCCCGAAACGGCCTCAAATCAGAAAAATAAAGTCACTGAGGGCTTCGCCCCTTCCCGCAGCATATACTGCGCTCTCGCCACACCGCGAAGGGCGCCTCAATCTGAAACAGTGCACTCCTGCACTTCTGGCTGTGCTACCTGCAGAGATTTGCTCCCAAACTCGAAATAGGAAAGCAACACTGGTCCTCTTAGCAGGACACCACGAACTTGGCTTGCTTTCTTGAGCTCCTTACCACGAACAAGGCTCTGATACCATGTGAAGATAGTGGGAGAGAGGGAAGGAGTCTCACTTGCGGCTTTCTCACATGCACAATGGGGGAATACACACAAAGGTGGAGGCTGAAAACAGTTTTCCTCTTCTTAGTTGTGAAAGCCAAAAGAACTCTAGTACAAAGAAATAGAAGAACCCTATATGTGGGTCTCAAACCAAACTCAATTAACTAAGGTGGCATACTAACTGAGCCACGAACTAGTGTAGATAAGGATAGCTATCATCCAGCTATTATTCGTGGGCGGTGTACCAACCGCATCTCCAGCTAACAAGTCGGTGACATAAGTACACAACGGTCACCCTGGCATATCTCGAGTGGAGCTCGATATCTCAACATGGCGTGCCTCCAAGAAGATCACTCTTTGATAGAGTCAACTTGTAATCTGAGCATCAATCCGTTCATTGGGATTAAAGCTGAGTGGAGGCAAATGGGAATCAAGGTAACATGGGACCTCCAGAATTAATTCTAATGTTTTACAGAATATGGCACTTTGGCGAAGGAAGCGATCAATGTTGCCGCACATTGTTTGTTCATGCTGCTGAAGTGCTCGGATCATGGTGCCTTGGATATTCCATTCTACTCCAGAGTAGGGTTCGATCATTGGCCAATTAATGACTCGATCTTCAGCCAAAGTGTGTAGGTTGGCTTCCCATTTTTTGCACCGTGGAACTGCATAGAACTTGGGATGGGTTCTGAGACATCGAGGTGCCCATAAGTACTCCTTTAAGAAGATTACATCAAAGAGCTTGGGACGGCGCCAATCAGGTTGTGGATCCAATTTGCTAATCCAACCTTCACTTATTTGATGCTGACGAAGGTTGGTAGGAAAGTTACCCAGGGTCCATCCACCGCGAGTTTTCATATCAAGATATTTGCTCCAAAATTCCTTGATGGGGTTACTGGGAAGTGGTATCTCATCAAAATCATACCCATCATTGGAACTTGGCATGGGTGTACGAATTGGATTATCCGGATCCTGATATTCAAAATCAAATACTACATCATTTTCTGCTGATGGAAGCATCAGAAGTGTCGGAGGTGATGACAGGGCCGGGAGAGAATCAGGGGACATGGGGGGGAAATATGGCTGAGTGATAGTGGTGGAAGGGGGAGCAGAGGGGAGGGGGGGAAGAAATGGGCAAATGGTTTGAGCAGCTTGGTAATCCTCAAGGGTAGGATTAGCAAGGGAGGGGAAAAAACTAGGTGTGAGGGGCTCGTAAGTTTGTGACTGTTGGGTAAGTTGGAAATGGTGAGAGGCATGAGCAAAGAGACGATGGAGGGAATAAATGTTAGGATGGAGCTCGAGGAAGGTTAAGAGGGTGGTAGCAGCAAGGGGAAGTGAGGTTATGATGTTGGCAGAAAGAGTGGTTAGATATGGGAAGTTGGATGTGAGATAGGCCTTGTCATCTTCCGACACTTCTTTTTGCTGGTGCGATGGGATGATCAGCTGCATGGGTTGGATGTCGGTTATGTCGTGCCGTGCAAATAATAGGGATGGCCTTTGTAGCAATGGCAACAAACCAGCAATAACCGTGAGGGGAGGACTACCCATGAGATGGCTATTTTTTGGGAGTGCATCTCATTCATTTTTTCTTTGTACTGATGGTAGATGGTTGTGTATGCCTCCTTAAGCTTTTTCATTTGCAAGGTGACCTTTGCTTGTTGAGGAATGTCTTCAGTGGTATTGGACCATTGGTCCAAGACCTGGGCTTGTGAAGTGCTGGCCTCTTGAATAGTAGCAAGTTGGTCTTTTAAGAGTCGGCATTCCCTTGTAAGCTCATCAATGCTAAAGGCACGTACTGCCAAAGATTGTTTCATGTCTTCAAGCTTGTCTTTGCAATCCTGGAGCTCTTCTTCTTTGAGAATGAGAGTGAGTCGAGCTTGTGCCACTACCTCTGTTTGTTGCGCATGTGCAGATGTCAGGGAGTTATAGGAAGTCTGTAGGATTGCCATTGCTTCTACTGCCGCAGTCAGTTGTGTTTGACTTTGGTGGATGTTGGAGGTCACATCCCTTACGGCCTTCTCTTGAGCATGGAGAGCCTGGTTCATGCGCACTTCTTCTATCTCCTTCTCATCGATCTGTGCCCGAAGTGCCTACTGCTTTCCTACTGCTTTCGTAGGAAGAGCTGGGTATTCTATGTTTGCAGGGTTCCGAGGCTTTTTGTCACCTATAGATATATTGGGATTGTCGTTTGTAGTATATGTGTAGCTTAGGACCTCGAGTCGTGTTCCGGTGAGAGACGTAGGCTTAAGTGTGGTAAGTAAACAGTCCCAGGCATGGAAATGCTATGCATTCTCTGCCTAGGGGGGGAACTATTATCGATAAATTTGACCAAAGTAAAGGCATAAATATGTGTGTCTGCTTGTATGTGTGGCAATAGTATAATAAAATATGGTGTGCATAAGGCCCAGGGTTGAGGTGGTAGGGCATGACCATGTGCCACCCTTCCACGTAAGAGGACCCATAAGGTGTGTTGTACATAATCCATGGCAGTAATAATATAAAATGATAAGGTGGCATGGGTCCTCCATGTACCACCCCTCCACCTAGGCGGTCCCATGCCTGCATTTAGTGAGATATGGCCCAAGGACCATGGGAGAAGTAATAAAAAATAGGTGGAGATGGATATTATATTGGATTATTCCCTCCATGTAGGATAGGCCCATGTGGGCGGGGGGTGTAGAGAGCCCAAGAATGCAAGTTAAATAATGGGAAAGTAGGATGAGGTGGTAAGATTCCTTGTGCCAACCCTTCACTTGTCCTCCTAGATGTTTGAATGTATTATAAAATTGGGAAGAGACCAAGGGAGTATCTTAGACTTGGGATATGGGGGTTGATTTATGTGGAAAAATGAGGCAAAGTGTTGTTGCACACAATTGAGAGTGTGTAACCGCCTAGCCCACATGGGACACTCTTCCACACACACCATGCATGTGGGAGGATGCATTTATTAGGAGAGACCCCCTCTCTTGGCTATAAAAGGAGGGGTCTATTCGTTGATGGGAGATGCTCATTCTTGTAAAGCCACCTAGCTAGTACTTTGATTTCTTCCCCCCATCCTTCCTTTCAAATAAAGCATGACCTTGTCCCTTAATGTCTCCATCTCTACATTCCTTGTCCCATTATGTACATGCTCCTCTTTCCCCTCTCCCTCTCCCCTTGTGCCATAGTCTCCCTCTTCATTCCCACCCCTCTTAATCCCTTTTCCCCACCCATGTTAATGCTTCTCCCCTCACGTTCCCTTTTCCTATATGGCCCTCGAGTGTCACCATGCCTAGCGTCTAGCCTCTTGTCTCAAATTATTTTCTAGTTAATACTACCTAGAAGTCTAGGAAGTCTGCATGCAACAACCAGCAGGTTATGTTAAACTAGGGAAAGAGAATCAGGTTTGCCATCTCAAGAAAAGTATCTACGGCTTAAAGCAAGCACCTTGAAGTTGGTACAATAGAATTGACAAGTATTTTGCTAATCTAGGATACATGAAATCCAATACATATCAACTCTCTACTACAAAGTTCAAGGGGAATACATTACTATTGCACTTTTGTATGCAGATGATCTGATTGTGACCAGAAGCAATAATAGCTTCATCAAGAAGTTGAAACAAGACTTATCTATAGATTTGACATGAAAGATCTTGGACTTATGCACTATTGTCTTGGTATTGAGTTCTAGAGAGACACATACAACACCTTCATGAGTCATCTAAATCATGTTGATAGTCTCCTGAAGAAGGTTCATATGGCAGATTGCAAGATTGCAACCAATCCCATGGAATAGAGTTTGAAACTTACAAAAGATTTAGAAAATCCTACAATCAATGATAGGTACTGTCGGCAGCTCATCGGATCTCTTATATATCTGACTATCACATGGCTAGATATTTGATATGCAGTAAGGTCACTTGCAAAGTTTATGGCAAATCCAAAACAGTCTCAATAGAATGTAGCCAAAAGAGTCTTGAGATACATCAGAGGTATAAGACAATTTGGAATAGAATACATAGGAAATCATCCAAGGTTGCATGGATATTGTGATAGTGACTATGTCGAAGATCATGAGACCAAGAGAATCCAAGGTTGCATGGATATTGTGATAGTGACTATGTCAGAGATCAGGAAAGAGTGTTACTTGGTGACATCATACTACAACATTGTGATAGTAAAGAAAATATTACAAACATGTTTACCAAACCACTTGGCAAAGAGCTTTTCAAGAAGCATGGACAAGCTCTTGGTTTTACTCAGAGGAAGGACATTCCCATTAAAGGGGTATGATGGAATGTAATGCTTAGTCCTTCTTCGATTCCCTAGAATCATCATCTTGAGGGAAAACCTACTTCATGATGTTGATCTTGAGGGAAGGTGTTGAGGAACCATCTCAACATCATGTGCATAGCACTAACCCAATAGAGTACTATAAAGGAAAGGGTTAGATGCTCTAACCCAAACCCTAAAGGGGTTTGTAGATATTCTACATTTTCAACTAAATCTAGTGTGCAATTAGTCATTTGTGGTGTGCTCTCTAGTTGTGCCCTCCCTCCTCATCTCCACTCCTCTCCTCTCCTCTCTTCATATTTTGTCAATTCTTGAGCTTGGAATTCATCTTATCATTCTTGGATGAGGCATCTTCGTCATACCTCCCTCCTGACTTTTCTTTGTCTTCTTCTTTAGTATGTCCACTCTTCTCCAAGGCCACTACTCAGTTCAGTAGATCTTCATATGTCTTGGTCAGGTTGAAAATCTTATCATCTGGTGGTGTGCTTAGATGATTAATGAGAGACCACATTCTTAACACAAAGTCCTAAATATATTCATTCTCTTTCTACTTCAAGTCATTGAGCTTCATGTGGACATCCTCCTCATTGATCTATTGTCTAAACCTGCTAAGAAAATCCTCAGACACTTGGTGCAAAGTAACCGATTGGAAATTGGTTGAACCAACACTGTGGTATTTAAGTAATTCATTTAATCCTCCTTGGTTGTGGAACCATTTATATGACATATACGCATTAGCAACTTTAAAATATTGGATCTTGACCTTAATAGACTGGGCAAATGACCGCTGGCTTGGGAACTCCAATTGCTAGATTAGGATCCACCGGGTAGATTGGCCTTTGTCTTAGTGTTATGGTCTAGGCTTGTGCACACAATAGGCATAGAGCAGGGCCCATAGGTGCTAGACTTCTTGATTTAGATCTTCTTGCACAAACCAAAATTATTGATTTGCTATCTGAACTTCTTGAATTAGCCCTTCTTACTCCAAAGGAATGGTTGGTCATGGTTGTGCTACCCCACGTGGGACTTAGTGCTTGGCTTTTCGTAGCTTGACAATGAATTGGAGTCAAGTAACTGCATAGTCCACGTTCTTAACTACTATCACTATGGGTAGTTCTTCTTCTTAATTTTGATTCCAAGGCTTTTCTAGCCTCTACACTTGATTAACACCTTCTAAGTTGTGAAGTGTGCTCATGGCTTGGATTGTGGACAAACTCATTGGACCACTAAAAAACCTATCTCTCTACGGGTGAATGCTCAAATTCTTCATACCACCACCTTGAGGACTTGCCAATTTTATGCTCTTCAGGTCATATTGGATGAAGCTTAGGAGCAAGTTCACTTTGGGTGTCGGTGTAGTAGTCTATGACCATCTCACCATGCACATGCTTAGGCCTTCTCCACCCTCAATCACTTCACTACCATTGGACTTTTATTATCTCCATTCGTTCCCTTTCATTTTTCATTCTTGGTCCCAATTCTATTCCAATTTCTCTAGCGGGGTTTTCCCAACTCCTTCCACCTTAGTGTAGTTTCTCTAAGGGTCTCTGAACTTAGTTCTATAGATTGCTATGCTTAATCACTCAATTCCCCACTCAATCTTTTAGCACATTATTCCCTAGTAGGATTGCCAAATGTTGATGGTCTTTTCCTCTCATGTCTTGTTTGACCAATTAGCCCAATGCTCAAAGGTTTAGTGCTAGCACTTGGGTGAAAGATGCCCTCTCTTTCACTCTTTAGGTCACTTGGTGCACATACCTACTCAATGCAAAAGTTAGATGTCAATAACTAACACGAGGATTTGTGCAACATGGGAAAAATTGTATGAAGACAGGTGGAGGAGAAAGAGCATGTATGAGGAAGTTACAACAAAGACAAGTTATATGACATGTGACAACCTTCACTTATATTAGGGAAAAGGGGCAAAACAACTATAACTACAATTGTGCTCCCGCAACAACTAGTGTGCATCTTCACAAATTCTTGCCCTAGCTCAAGACACAATACTTTCTCTCAAAGCAACAGGACTCGCACCTTAGACTGTTACTCAGACAAATTACAGTCAACATACAATAGAGTATGCTAGGTAAAAGAGTGAGCCTATTTTCTTTCAAACTCTAGACTTAAATAATCCTAGGACTCTCTCTCTCTCAACTTGGCAGTTCTATGAACTAACTTCCTAGATTCTACCTCGAATCTCCTACAATACAAAACACTTCAAAAAGCAGATGCTCATTAGGGTTCTAGAGGACTCTACTTTGTATGCTATCCATGCAAAGAGACTTATAGTCATGGAGTAAGATATATCCCTAGTGTAGCACCTCTGATCAAACCACTCTCATGGATTATATATTTTATTTATCTTTAATTGGCTTTAAGCCTATTTTGATGTAAACCTTTATGGAATACAAGAAAATCTTCATGGTTTTTCCATATGTTTTTGGAGATTTGGTTTCAACTATTCATGTATGTCTTTCTACTTGATGTTACACTTTCTTAATTAAAAATTCAAACTCTCATGGTTAAGCTGAAGGAATCTGACTTTAGTGTTGAAAGAAAGGTGATTGTGGTGACACTTTGAGCACAAAAGAACAAATTTGGCTCTCTAGAGGGTGTGTAGGGATCCAAATTTGTGCTATCAAAAGAAAATGATATTCTCCTCTTAAAATGACACCCCGATCAACTTTGCCTTCTTTCTTGAGGTCGACTTCCTTTAAAAGATTTTGAAATTTGGGTTTGAGATTTTAAAATTTTTAAAGAGCTACATTAGACAATTGTTACACGTGTAGTGATTGCATGTAACATAACTAAACCTAAATATATGTAAATGTGTGTGTGAGTGTGAGACATAATTTCAATACCATTTTTCAATTTCAAATAAAAATATCCACCTTCAATTGTCGAGGTGAAGAACTCTGCCTTTGGTGCAGCAGGCAAAGTTCATCAAGGGGACATTTTATGTAAGAAAACCCAACTTCCCACAACGGCACAAATTTGGGCCTCCAAAGGGCAATTTGCACCGTAGTGGAAAATTGGGTTTCCTTGCATAAAATATCATTCTAATCAATATTGCGCTCTATGTCAAAGTCTAATTTCTTCTAGAGTTTCTAGAAATTGATAATGGAGTAGTGGAAAGTAGTTGAGACATGTGTTAGGTCTATTCAATTATGTAAGGAGCTTACTTAAATAATGGAAAATGTTAAATTATGGAGCTTCTAGAAATTGATAATGGACTAGTGGAAACTAGTTGAGAGATATGTTAGGTATATTCAATTATGTAAAGTGCTTACTTAAATTATGGAAAGCATTAAATTCCACTTATGAAGCAAACACACACACACACACACAACCCCCCCTGGCCCTTCCCACCCCCCTCCCTTTTTCTCTCCCCTCCACACATACTTCCCTCGATTTATCCCAATTTCAAGTTTACCCCCTGTGTTTTCCTTATATTATATCCACTACTTTAACAAATGTCTCCTTGGTTTTTTTTTAAAATCTCCTAAAAATTTCCTTCCCCCTTTCACACCTACCTCCCTTAATCCCAAATTTCTATATATATATATATATATATATATAAATATAAAATAAAATTTCCCCCCACAGAAATATTTTTATTTTTATTTAAAATTCCCCCCTTTTTTTGTTTTTATAGCTAAAATCTCCTCCAAATTTTTCTATTAATCTCCTAGCTCTGGGTTTTCACTTACTAAACCCATTTAAAACTAAAACCCTCGACCAAACACTCCCTAACCTAAGCGAAAGTCTAACTCTCCTCTCCCTAACTCTCTGAACTGACCCCCTTCCCCCGACTGAAAACTCCTAGCCTATTTAAGCTCCCTTAAGCTAAGCCTAGTCTCACCATGCCTCTCTAGTTTCTGCTCATTGCACTTACGGAATGCACACCTAGCCTCCCTGCCTCCCTAGTCATTGCTATCTAACCCCCCTCAGACTGTGCATGGTCTACTCTCGCCTAGTGCACTCAAGCCCTCCCGTGCGTATCTATCTTGCTCTAGTGCTCCCTACTTATTGGCTCTGCAGAGTGCAAACCAGTGACCCCCACGGCCCCGTCTCGACTACTACTGCTATTGCCTAGCTACTGCTACATTGTACCTCGACTGCTGGGCTGCCCAAGCATCGCAAACTGGTCATCCATAAATGACTACCAGAGGATCCACAATCCGCATGAAGGGTTGGCCTCGAGCGGCGTTGCGCCTTCATCCTCTGCACGGTCTTTCTTGCCTCACTCCACACAAGCAAAGATGGGCTCAAAGGTATCAGTCCACGACCCTAGTCTAGGCATAGGATGTACATTTAACACAACCCCTTTTTTCACCCTCCCCCCTGTTATCTCACGTTTTCCTAATTTATTTCACCACCTTGCTCATAAAGATGACTCCTCTGCATGTGGGTCTTGCTCATCACCTCTCTATAGGTTTTGTTAAAAGTTAGTAAGGGACTTTCTCTAAGATAGTATGATGTAAATCATTTTAGGTATGTGTGCATATATTTATACATTTGCTTGTATGAGTTTGAATATATATATATACATATATAGGTTAATCTTAGATACATAGGTTTATATCACTATATATATATTTTACACTTAATCACAATTTCATATGTGTATACTATGCCCACCCTTTACCGCTTCAATGGAACCCTTGTACCCCCCTTTTTTGAGCTGATCCAATCATTTGTTGTATTTGACTTAGTCATTTTATTGGTACTTCCCTTATTAATGTATTTTCTTTATGATGTTACACCTTTTAATATTACTTACTTTTTCCTTTATTAATCCATTTACTCTTACTAATCAACTTTTTAATAAGTTATGTTGACCTATTTTGTTTATTAAATTTTCTTTAATGCTTGCTTTCTTATTAATTGTCCCCTCTTAAATCTCTTCAATTTCCCTCTTTTCCTAGATTTTTTCTTTTGTGTTTCCCATTAATTTCTTCCCTAGTTCCATTATGGTTTTCTATTGGCACACACACACACACACACACACACATCTTGTAGGCAATATAACACTTTCCCTCTCTCTCTCTCTCTCTCTCTCTCTCTCTCTCTCTCTCTCTCTCTCTCTCTCACACACACACACACACACACACTATTAACTAGAAAAGAATTCAATGCGTGAGGCTAGACGCTAGGCATAGCGGTGCTCACGAGCCATGGAGGAAAAGGGAACGTGAGGGAAGAAGCATTAACATAGGTGGAGAAAAAATATTAAGAGGGGTGGGAATGAAGAGAGAGACTATGGCAAAAGGGGGAAGGAAGAGGGGGAAGAGGAGCATGTACATGATGGGAGGTGGAAAGTAGAGATGGAGACATCAAGGGAAGAGAGTCATGCTTTATTGGAAATACAAGTACTAGCTAGGTGGCTTTACAAGAATGAGCGTGTTCCATCAAGGAATAGCCCCTTCCTTTTATAGCCAAGAGAGGGGTATCTCCCAATAAATGCATCCTCCCACATGCATGGTGTGTGTGGAAGAGTGTCCCATGTGGGCTAGGCGGTTACGCACTCTCAATTGTGTGCGACAACCCTTTGCCTCATTTTTCCACATACATCAACCCCCATATCCCAAGTTTAAGATACTCCCTTGGCCTCTTCCCAATTTTATAATATGTTCAAACATCTAGGAGGACAAGTGGAGGGTTGGCACAAGGAATCTTGCCACCTCATCCTACTTTCCCATTATTTAACTTGCATTCTTGGACTTTCTACACCCCCCCCCACATGGGCCTATCCTACATGGAGGGAATAATACAATATAATATCCATCTCCACCTATTTTATATTACTTCTCCCATGGTCCTTGGGCCATATCTCACTAAATGCAGGTGTGGGACCGCCTAGGTGGAGGGGTGGTGCATGGAAGACCCATGCCACCTTATCATTTTATATTATTACTACCATGGATTATGTACAACACACCTTATGGGTCCTCTTACATGGAAGGGTGGCACATGGTCATGCCTTGCCACCTCAACCCTGGGCCTTATGCACACCATATCTTATTATACTATTACCACACATACAAGCACACACACATATTTATGCCTTTTACTTTGGTCAAATTTGTCCATAATAGTTCCCCCCCCCAGGCAGGGAATGCACGACATTTCCATGCTTGGGACCATCACGCACAGAAGGGCTTGAGAGAATGCCTGTTGATCACCTTCTTGCCATATGGCTCATGCAGCTCATGCAGCTCCTGAACTTGTACAGACCCATTGCTACGTTCATTGATGACTCTGTATGGACCAGACCACAGTGGCAGGAACTTCTTATCCATTTGGTGGTCCAATCTGTTATCAAAGCATAGCACAACATCCCCCTCAGCAAAGTGTCTTTCCCATCCCTTGCGAATTTTAGCATCCAAGCGGGCCTTTTTTCGATTCTTTTGGATCTCTGTTTGATGTAGTGCAAGGCGTCGAGTTTCATCTAACTTCTCAAGTTATACCAACCTGGCCTCTACATGTTCATCTTCTATCATCCTCTGTTCAGGTGCCAAACTCAAGGCTGGAATCTATATCTCTAGTGGTAAAGCTGCCTCAGTACTATACACCAACTCAAAAGGAGTGTCACCTGTAGACATTTTATGAGTGATGTTGTAAGCCCACACAGCTTTAGTGACCTTCTGATCCCACTGGCTCATGTTCCCTGTTGCCATTTTTTCCATAGATTTACAAAGGAGGCCATTGGTCTGCTCCGTTTGTCCCATGGATGCTAGATGATAGATGCTAGAAGTGTGGTGATCAATACCCATGCGATCCATGAGCGACTCCACTGCTTCATTTAAGAATGGACTCCCATGGTCAGATACTATTTCCGTGGGTGTCCCAAACCTTATGCAGATACGTTCAAATATGAAATTTGAAACTGCCTTACAATTTGCAGTAGGGAGGGCGATAGTTTTAGCCCACTTAGTGACATACTGAGTGGCTACCAAAAGATACTTCTTTTTGGGGGCAGTCATGGGTAGGGGCCTAACAAAATCTATTCCCCACTTCTGAAACGGATGGATGGACATCATTGGGTGATGTTGCCCAGGATGCAAATCCTACTAGAGAATTGGCATGGTTCACAAGTTTGTCAATACATAGTGACATCCTTGAACAAGGTCGGCCAATAGTACCTAGCATGTAAAATCTTCTTAGCTGTATAGTCACCGGCATAGTGGCCTCCACAAATTCCATCATGATAATGCTTCAATACATTAGGTACTTCATTTGCATCAATGGCCGTCTTAGTACCCCATCCAGGCCTTGATGGTATAACACCCCATCAAAGAGAGTATAGCGCCTACTATCTCTACGGATTTTCTTTCTCTCATAGCTAGTACTTTCTGGAGGAAAGGAGAAAGCGGTCAGAAACCTGTAGATTCCACCATACCATGGATCCCCAACTTCTATGGCCACTACAAGGGTTACATCGAGGCACTCCTCTAAATCAATCAAAGCATTTTTTAATTTGGAACAACCCCCTTTTACAATTTTGAAAGAAAAATCATATTCTTGTAAAACTGTTAACCATTTGGCCAACCAGCCCATGGGAAAGGAGAAAGCGGTCGAAAACTTGTAGATACCACCATACCATGGATCCCCAACTTCTATGGCCGCTACAAGGGTTACATCAAGACAATTCTCTAAATCAATCAAAGCATTCTTCAAGTTGGAACAACCCCCTTTTACAAATTTGAAAGAAAAATCATATTCTTGTAAAACTACCAACCATTTGGCCAACCGGCCCATGGGATTTGGTGATTGAAGAACCTGCTTTGCAAGACCATTGCTACAGATTATAATGGACTTTCCAGCAACATAATGCTTAAATTTCTCAATGTAGAACACCAAAGACAAAGCATGCTTGTTAGCCTCAGAGTAGCATCGTTCAGTTTCGAGCAATTGTCGAGAAGCAAATCAAACGGGATACATGAACCAATCCTCCCCTTGCTGGAGAAGAATACCTACCAGAATGTGCTCACCAAACCCAAGATTGATATAGAAAGTCTTTGACCAATCAGGATTGCATAAAATGGGTTCTGAAGCCAGAGCACTCTTGATTTGTACAAACCCATGATCACAATCCTCATCCCAAGAGAAATCAGCTCCATCTTTTAATAGCATAGTCATGGGTCGTGTCAAAGCAGCATATTGATCAATGAAGCGGCGGTAGTATGCTGCTAGATTGACAAACGAGCATACCTGATGTTTGGTTGTTGGTGGGGAGAGCTTGAGGATAGCTTCTACCTTCTCGGGGTCAGGCTTGATGTCCTCAAATGAGACAATATGTCCCAATAACCTCCCTTGAGTGGCTCCAATGGTGCATTTATTAGGGTTGAGGCTGCCATTCGCATCATTGACCCTTTGGAAGGCCAACCTAACCTTCATGATGTGCTCCTTATGTGCCGAGAATATACAGAAATCATCTAAAAACACCTCTAAGAAAACCCCCAAATAAGGAGCAAACACCTTCTGCATAATAGGTAGCAGGAGCATTGGTGAGGCCAAATGGCATTGCTTTGAATGCAAATGTCCCCCAAGGTGTGGCAAATGTGGTTTTAAGCACATCCTCCTCAACAATTTTGATTTGATAAAACCCGAAGTAACCATCACAGAAAGTATACATCTCATGACCACTTACCTTCTCAAGAATGAGGTCTTGAAAGGGAAGAGGATGATGGTCCCTCTTGGTGGCTGCATTGAGTTTCTTATAGTCGATGCAGACTCACCACTTGTTGTTTTCCTTTGGGGTGACTACCACTGGTGAAACCCATTTAGTATTGTGAATGGAACAATAAATCTAGCTTCTACAAGTTTTTGCAACTCTGAGTGCAAAGCATCGGTCTGTAGGGGCCCTAATCTCCGATACTTCTAAGCTGCAGGCTTAGCATTAGGCTTTAGCTCTATCTTGTGTTCTATGGCAGTCACATGGCAAAGGTGGTGGTAGCTAGTTGTGAAGAGGTCAGGGAAATCTTTGAACATTTCTAGGAACTCATCTTTCTCACTCGGAGTGAGGTCATGGGAAAGCATAGATTCAAGCTGTTGAGGACTAGCTGTTACCTTTTTTGTAGGTGGCAGGGTCGGAGACACCCCCATCATGTAAACTTCCTCGTCTGAGAACTCCTCCCCCCCGTGTGATTCTTCCATTGATTCAGACACCGAGGATGAGAGAGTATCACTGTCTTGCTCCTCTTCTTCTTCTTGTTCTGTGGCACCTGGCTACACTGGGATCTTCTCCTTAGAAGCACCAAAAGACATGTGTCCTATCTTCCAATAGCTGACTGCATCACTCTATCTCAACCATGGTCTCTCGAGTATGGCCGGGTAACTCCTGCTTGTATCTTCGATGTCCACTACATAGAAATTGACGGTGGTGGTCAACCCATTGACAGTGATGGGCAAATCCTCAATGACTCCCAGGGTGGCGAGTCATCGACCACCATCTGCTACCTTGGTTTGAGTGGAGGAATGCCTTGTGCATTTCAAATTCAATTTTTTCATGATTCGGGGCACCATGATATTGCATGCAGCTCCCCCATCAACACACACACTTTTGACATGGCAATTATCTATGATGACATCTACTGTATGTGGGTGCCGATCAATTTCTTCAGAGATAGAAGAGACCTCTCGTACCTTTCCCTTTTTCTCACTCCTCCTTGTTGAGAGCCCTTGCTGTAGCTCACATCTCACCTTAGGGCTTAATGCTATTAGTTGAGGGAGCGTGATGCTCAAAGACCGATGAGCAAGGTCCTGAACGACCGAATAGTCCTCTTGCCCCAAGCCGATGGGAAAATCCGAGGGCGACCACTTACTCCTGCGAGATCTTTTAGTCTTCTTTGTTGGTGGGTCTGCCATCTCAGCATTTGAGGGCTTTGAGAAGGACACCTTCTTCCTGGGGCAGCTTTCGGTCCACAGTTTAGAGAGGGGTCCAAGGTGGTACGACTTCTTTTCCTGAGGTCAAGGATCTCTACATCAGAATCCTTGGTGCCTGATTCACTTAGAAGATTCACCCTTGGAATATTGGGACATTCCGTGCGATAATGCCCTTCTAGTGGCACTCGTAGCACACAACATTGGCACGTTCTCTTGGAGGGCGATTGGCT
Source organism: Dipteris shenzhenensis (assembly GCF_047967505.1). NCBI lineage: Eukaryota > Viridiplantae > Streptophyta > Polypodiopsida > Gleicheniales > Dipteridaceae > Dipteris > Dipteris shenzhenensis. Next base: position 42,772,421 of record NC_141617.1, read on the forward strand.
TGATTTGTGATGCCCACCATCTCAAGCCGAAGATCATTTAGGGCCTTGGCTAGGTCATTGACTCTGAGTTCTTTAGCAGGAGGGGTCGGGGGAGTAGGAAGGAGGGAGGCTCGTGGGCGAGGCTAGGGAAATCTTCCAGGTGGAGGTTAAGGAGATACTCCTTGTTGAGGGTAAGCATCTAAGGGAGGACCATACATTAGAGGTAGAGGCGGTGGATACATCCCTGATGAGGGGTGGGGGTATGCCCCTGAGTTAGACCCCCCACATTGTTGTTGCAAGAATTGAGGGGGTTGCGAAGGGACAATCGTCTTCTTTGAAGCAGGGTCAGACTGAACTTTATCAAACATTTGAGCAATCTCATGTGCTAGCACCATAGTTTCTGGATTCTCCCATTTAAGCTTGAGGCAAAATTTGTCACTTGCTCCTACTACAAGGTAGCCCAGCACATGCTGAGTCATTTTAGCTCGAAATTCGGCATTGTCCTCCTGCGTGGCAATTAAACGATCCAAGAGCACGGCCGCTCGATCCACATATCGATGCGCCATCTCACCTTCTGACTACTATAAGTTTGCCACCTGTAGGTGTGGGGGTTAAAGGTCACTGTGCCTTAACCCCGATTATGTACAATACTCAAACACATATATAAATGAATGAAAAAGAAGATAAGGGTGGTTCTGCACCCACCAAAACTTGTGTGGCTCTCTGTCTCTCTCTCTCCCTCTTCCATTCTTGCTTCCGTTGAGAGCACTCTCAACTGGTATCAGAGCCCGGGTGATCTAGCTGAGCGTGCGTGAATGCTTGAAGCTCAGTAGCTCTGTGGGAGGAAGGAGAAGCTTTGTGGGAAGCTTTGTGGGTGACTTTACTTGCATCCGAGTGTGCAGAGACCTTGGAGGAACCTTTGGAAAAGTCACTTTGGCTTTACGAAGTGGTTTTGAGAGCCTGTTAAGTGTTTTCAAAGAAAAAGTCGTTTTTTGAGCTTTTCCTTGTTCCGTTCGATGACAGAGACTCCGTATTAACTTGTAGAGGCAACTATTGCTTGCTTTTGGTGTCCACATTACTTCAGGAGCTTGGAAACACCTTCATTCTTGAATCTGGGATCATTTCATTGGATTTCTGACTCACTGTGTCAGTTTCTGCGTTTTTTGCCCGGGTGTTGGAACTCAAGTTTGGAGCAACCATTTGCAGATCTGTCAGTTCCAGTGGACTCAAGAGGTCCTAAAACTTCTATGTTGCTCATCATTCGCACTCCGGTGGAGTTTACAAACAGCTCTATTTCCAAAAACGTTTTTCAGTCCGTGTGTTGGACCCAGTGATTGAGACCACGGTTTCTAAAACCGTCTGTCCCATTGCGTTCCGGACGCCCAAAAACCCCTACCTATCAGTTCTTGCACGATTCGGTGGAGGATTTTCAGAGTTATAGATCTCTGTGTATTCGATTTCGTCTCTCTGTTATGCATTTTTCATTCTAAGGTTTTGAAACCTTAGATTTATGCCACATGGCAGTGGATAAGTATTGACTCCCATTTCTCACTCATCAGTTGGGATTTTGGAGTTCTGGCAGAAGAGAGATATTTGCAGATTTTCTTGCTGAGTCCGATTATGCAATGGCGCCCATGTTTTGAGGCATCTCAGGTTCTATTTTCAGTAGCGCTCATTACCATGGGACTATGATTTCTTGAGCATACCTTATGCAGATCACTCTGGTTGCAGTTTGAGCAGTGTGCGCTCATTCGTGGTATGCATTGGGTTGCAGTGGATGATTTATAGGCCATTTGGATACATTGCGGTCCTTATTGGATGCGCTGATAGGCCCAAATTGCCTTGTGGGATGCTATTTTTTATGGACGTTTTGCACATGGATGCTATTTTATGCTGAGGGATAGCTTTGACACATTGCAGATGATGCACTGATAGTGCTATGCTCTCTTGGATGAGATATTATTGATGCATATGCCAGTGGACGGTGTTTATGCTTGAGTCATTTGGCACTTATTGGCATTTTCTTTTGGGCCAGATTCACTCATATGGATGCATAGTATATGCACATGAGTCAGATGCATCTTTTGATGCTTTGAGATTTGAGTTTTGGTGATATTTCACTCTATTGTGGCATACACATTTGGGTGCACCTGGTATTTGGTGTGATTCTCTCTTGCAGGCACTAGCATTTGGGATTTTGTTTCATTTGCATCATGGCATCCTCTTCCATGTCTGAAAAGAAAATTTTCAGCATTAAAAAGTTTGATGGGACAAACTTTTCTTTGTGGAAAGAACAAATAAGGGATGTGCTTATTCAAAAGAAGCAGATTAAACCCTTGGCAGGGATTGAAGCTAAGCCTGCAAATATGTCTGAGGATGATTGGAATGAGTTGGATGCATTAGCAAAGTCTACTATTAGACTTCATCTTGCAGAGTCAGTTTATTTCACAGTAGTAAATGAGCAGACTACGGAAGATTTGTGGAAGAAACTGTGTGCCACTTATGAGAAGGAAACTGCCTCCAATAAAGTTTACCTCATGAAGAGGTTGTTTGAGCTACAGATGAAGGAAGGGGTCTCCATTGCTTCTCACTTGAATGAATTCAATATTATTTTCAGCCAGCTTCAGGCTCAGAAGATGAATTTTGATGCGGAGACTAAGGCAATATTTCTCTTATGTTCATTGCCATCCTCATGGGATACCTTCCGTACAGCTGTCAGTAACTCTGCACCTGGTGGAGTACTGAAATTTGATGATGTTGTAGGTAGCTTGTTGGCCGAGGAGATTAGACAGAAGTCTATGGATGGCAACAAGCAGGATGCAGCCTTAAATGTGCAAAGGGGCAGATCACAGTTCAGGGGGAAGTCCCAAGAAAGAGGGAAGTCTTGTAGCAAATCCAGGGCACGGAACATTGAGTGTTACCATTGTGGCAAGAAGGGCCATATGAAAAAGGATTGCTACAAGCTGAAAAGAGAGCAAAAGTATAAGAAAAAGAATGCAAATTGGGGTGCAAATCAAAAGGAAGAGAGTCCAAGGGAGGACAAAGGAAAAGTGAAGATCGAGGGGATCAATGCAGTCACACATGATAGTGACAATGACGTTCTCTTCATGTCTAGTTTATCTACAGAGTTGCTTGCCACTTCAGATGATGCATATTCCCAGGATTGGATTTTGGATTCTGGTGCTTCATTCCATGTTACTCCCCATAGGGAATGGTTCTCCACTTATGATAGTGGAAAGACAGGTTGTGTGCATCTTGGAAATGACTATGCATGTGACATAGTGGGAGCAGGTGACATAAAGTTTTCTTTTGCAAATGGGTCTGCATTTGTTTTGAAACATGTGAGACATGTGCCTAAGCTGACCAAGAGTCTTATTTCAGTGGGTCAGCTAGTAGATGATGCTGGTTTTCACACCACTTTTGGCTTTCAGAGTTGGAAAATTCAGAAGGGCTCTATGCTTTTGGCCAGGGGTGCCAAGTGTGGGACTTTGTATCCCTTACATGTATCAGGGGTATTTGATCATGTTGTTGCAATAACCGAGCAGCCAAGCACTTCTTTGTGGCATTGCAGGTTGGGGCACATGAGCCAGAATGGAATGAAACTCTTATGCCGTTTGGGTTATGTACCACATTTGAGTTTCTCTGATTTTGAATTTTGTGAGCACTGTCTCTATGGGAAGCAGACTAAATCAGCCCATAAAAGAAGGGGAAAGAAAGAGTTTGAAATGCTTGATTTGGTGCATTCAGACGTATGTGGTCCCATGCCTACACGGTCATTAGGCGGGGCTGAATACTATGTGACATTCATTGATGATGCAACTAGGAAAGTGTGGGCTTATGCTATAGCTCGGAAGAGTGATGTGTTCCAGGTATTTCAGAAATGGCTGGCCTTGGTTGAGAATCAGTCAGGTAGAACGCTTAAATGCCTACGGACTGACAATGGTGGAGAGTATCTCTCTCATGACTTTCAGCATTTCTGTGATACACGTGGGATTAAGAGGGAGCTCACATCCCCTCGTACTCCAGAGCAAAATCCAGTTGCAGAAAAGATGAACCGTACCATTCAAGAAAGGTTGCAATGCATGCTTTCCAATGCAAGTCTTTCTGGTGGTTTTTGGGCTGAGGCAATGAAGACTGCAGTGCATGTGATCAATAGATCACCTAGTAAGAGCTTGGATGGTGGTATTCCTGAAGAGGCATGGAGTGGCAAGAAGCCCTCTTACTCTCATTTGTGTATATTTGGGTGTGAGGCATATGCACATGTGCCAAAAGAGCTTCGAAAGAAGCTAGATCCTAAGTCTAGGAAATGCATCTTTCTGGGTTATGGTGAAAGTGGAGAGATGGGCTATCGTCTCTGGGATCCAGAAGCAAAGAAGATCATACGCAGCCATGATGTGGTCTTCAATGAGAAGAAGATGCATAAGGCACCCATGAGGGATGTGGAAATGAGGAGAATCACTTTCCAGGATGTGAATCCACCCGCATATGTTGATAGACAGCAAGCTGTCCATGCACCAAATGTGCAAGAAATGGTGCCACCAAGTACTCCCACAGGTATACAATCAAGGGTAGATGATGGATCATCTATTAGTGGAAATGATGAGCCAAATGTGGCTGATATGCAGGTGGGACAGCAAGCTGAAATGCCCTTGAGAAGATCATCTAGAGTGTCTAGACCGCCTGATAGGTTTGTTCCAGGGGTAGACTATGTGATGCTTACTGATTGCGGGGAGCCTTCTTGCTACAGAGAGGCTATGATGCGTGAGGATCAACGCAAGTGGGAGTATGCTATGCAATCAGAGATGAGTTCACTTATGAAGAATAAGACTTGGGACTTGGTTTCTTTGCCACATGGAAAGAAAGCACTGCCATGTAAATGGGTCTACAAAATGAAGGTCACAGGTGATGATGTGCCTAGGTACAAGGCCCGTTTGGTTGCTAAAGGATTCAAGCAAGAGAAGGGTGTGGACTTTGATGAGATATTCTCTCCGGTTGTGAAGATGACCACACTTAGATGCATGCTTGGACTAGTGGCATCAGAGGATATGGAGCTTATGCAGATGGATGTCAAGACAGCTTTCTTGCATGGGGATTTGCATGAGGAAATTTACATGATGCAGCCAGAAGGCTTTGAAGAAAAGGGCAAAGAGCATTTAGTTTGCAAGCTAAAGAAGAGTCTCTATGGTCTTAAGCAAGCGCCTAGAGAATGGTATCAGAAGTTTGATGCTTTCATTCGGTCCCAGGGTTTTAGAAGGAGTGAAATTGATCACTGCCTCTACACTAAAAGGGCTAAGGATAGTAGCCTGATAATCCTGGCACTATATGTGGATGATATGCTATTGGCTAGCAAGAATACTTATGAGCTAGATGCATTAAAGGCCAAGTTGCATGAGGCCTTTGATATGAAGGATTTGGGATTTGCAGGTCATATTCTTGGTATGCGCATCACGCGTGATCGGAGTAGGAAACTCCTTTGGCTTTCACAAAAAGAGTATGTTACAAAAGTATTGCAGCGTTTCAATATGGAGGGGGGGAAGGCAGTGAGTACTCCATTGCCTCCATATGTGAAACTGAGTCATACAGATAGTCCCAAATCAGATGAGGAGAAGGCCATGATGGCCAAGGTTCCTTATGCATCAGCGGTTGGGAGTTTTATGTACGCTATGATAGCTACTAGACCAGACATTGCATTTGCAGTGGGAGTTGTTAGCCGCTATATGGCTAATCTAGGAAAGAGGCATTGGGAGGCAGTTAAGTGCATCATGAGGTACATGAAGGGTACCAAGGAGATGTGCATCTGCTTTGGTAAAGGAGACATGCGTGTACTTGGGTACACAGATTCAGACTATGTAGGGCATGTGGATAGTAGGAGATCCACTTCTGGTTATGTGTTCACCTTTGCAGGTGGTGCAGTGTCGTGGATGTCTCGCGCGCACAGAAGTGCATTGCTTTGTCTACCACAGAGGCTGAGTATGTTGCAGCCACAGAGGGTTGCAAGGAGGCTATATGGCTTGATCGGCTAGTGGGAGATTTGGGGATTCATACAAGTGTACCGACATTGCATAGTGATTCCATGAGTGCTATTCAGCTAGCACGGAATCCGGTCTTTCATGCAAAGACTAAACACATTGAGGTCAGGTACCATTTCATCAGGGAGGTACTTGAGGACAAGCGCATAGAGCTTGTCAAGGTTCATACAGATGATAACCCTGCAGATATGCTGACTAAGAGTCTACCTAGTCAGCAGTTTGAGTATTGTCGTGTATTGATGGGCATTGGATAGTATGCTCACTGGTTGCTCTCCCTTAAAGGCACATTGTCCCTTAAGTGGGAGGTTGTGGGGGTTAAAGGTCACTGTGCCTTAACCCCGATTATGTACAATACTCAAACACATATATAAATGAATGAAAAAGAAGATTAGGGTGGTTCTGCACCCACCAAAACTTGTGTGGCTCTCTGTCTCTCTCTCTCCCTCTTCCATTCTTGCTTCCGTTGAGAGCACTCTCAGTAGGTACACATTCTCCAGCTCCTCTTCTTTGCCGAAATACTCAATCATCGTTGTTGTTAACCTTGGCCAGATTTGGTGAATGTCGTTGGCCTGCTTCTCATACCACACTTGAGCCAAACCCTCTAGAAATGTGGGAAGAACCAACAGTCATCTATCTTCAGTAAGAAAGTTGAGAGAAACACAACCCCACTTGAAGGCCACAAGATACTCATTTGGATTTTCTTCAACCCATCCACAGAACACGAGAATGTTAGCCATGCTTGAAAAATGGAAAAGAGATAGTCGAAATGAGGCTTATCTATTGGCAAACAATGGAAAGAGGTAGCTTGAACTGAAAATCAGGTGAAGATACATCCACAAAGCACACATAGGTAGGGTAGGGTGTGACTAGTGTATTGTGAAATACTACACGGGAAGAATCTTCAGCATAGAATAGCTCGTAGACAATATTAAAAGGACCAACCCTCATGATATCACATCCATCTTTACAAGCGAGGGTTAGAGACACGGTGCTGCATGAGGTTGTTCATCAAGGCAAACAAGAATGCCATGACAAATGTCAACAGTTGGAGAGCTTGCACATTACCTTCAGCTTCTTCCAGTTCTTGTAATCGCCATGCTATTTCTTCAAGGGGTGTGCGGTCTGGCATCCTTCTTTTGAGCAATGTCCTTGAGGACCTTTTTGATGATTTTCCGAAGTCGGTAAACTCGTATCAAATATGCCCAACACTTAGTTTCATGATGACCACAACCTTTGCATTCCTTACAAATGATCACCCTCCTTCATGGCTTATGACTTTGTTGGGGTAGTGCTTCTACTCGCTTCATGCGTGATTGAAGTACAAGCTTCACGTGCCAAGAAATCAGCAACTATATTTTGAGCTCGAGGGATATGCTGAATTTTAACCTCTTCAAATTGTTGGCAAAGTTCCAATGCTTGTTGATGTCGTGGAACCAAGCCTTCGCTCCGCACCTTCCACCTTCCACTAACTTGTTCACACATGAGTTGAGAATCTCCTTGCACCTCAAGTTGCTTGATGCGATGTTCTTGTGCCTTTTGTAGCCCAAAAATGAGTGCGGAGTACTCAGCTTGGTTGCAAGTACTTGTTGGTGTAGACTTGCTATAACAATACACCTCACCCCCTAGGTGAAGTGAGCTTCACACCCACACCAGCAGCCTTGGTTGAAGGTTTGTATGCGCTGTCAAATTGGAGGAGCCAAGATGTCATCACACCAAGACTAAAATCTGGACATCTCAAGTTTCTCGGTAGTCCAATATAGGTAGAAGGAGAGGGTGGGGAGAATTCAATGCTTGAGCAAGACATTCAGCACCAAATAAACTTGCAATCCTTTGTTGATAGTTTATCTTTAGACCAAAAAGAATTACAACTTGAAGCTCAAAATGAGGCACAAAAGGTTGATTAGGTACAAAGGGATTCCTTGGTCGAAACATAACAACCATAGCTGAGCCCTAGAAACCTTTGTAATGAGATCAAGAAGAAATCATTCAAGACAAGCTTATCCACAGGAATTAATAAGCAGATGTGCCAAATCTCCCCCCAAGCTTGGGGAGCATCCCACCCTTCGAAGAATGTCACCCTTTTAATTACCTCCGATGCAGTAAGTAGCTCAATCACCACACAATGAGTCGAATTGAAACCAAAGTCCTCCTAGTGTATCACTAATTCTTCACCTTGAATCATCCACAGTGTATCATCCCACCCGTTGTCTCCTTGAACAATGCATTGTACAATCAGTTGTTGAAGATCGACATGAAGATCAAGAAAGAGATCTCACCAATTGGTAGCCGTAATGAGCGGAGGACCAAGCACGAAATCCTTGAACTCATCGAGAAGTGACATATATATCCACCCTCCTCCTGTGGTGTGCATCCAAGGAGTGAACTTGAAAAAGTTCAGAATCTATGATCTAGTATCAGATATGAATAGAGCACATGAAATGAAGTACTTTTTCTTTTTACAACAAGAGGAAAGTCCCTATGGTTAGAGAGTTATAGTTCATGAGATTTCACCATATAAACAATATCTTTACACTTTCATCACTTCCTATTTGCTGGCCCATTGGTAAGTCTTCTTTTTGTGAATGGGGAGGTCTTGGGTCAATTCCCACTCTTTAATAAAAAGAGAGGAGAAGAAAAGAGGAAGAGAGGGAGAAGAGAAAGAGGATAGGGGCACGAGATCTTTTGCAGGAGCCCAAAAAGTCTGTCCCCGATGCGCAAGTGCACTAGAAGACGCAGGAACCCAGAAAAACAGTCACGATCTATCCGCGATGCACAGATGCACCAGAAGACATAGGAACTCGGAAAACAGTCGCGATTCGTGATTTGTTCGTGACACGCAAATGCGCTAGCTGCAACCAGGGAGTGTGCAAGTGTTGTAGATGTGCATGAGCAGTTTTGCAGGCGCGGTCGACCAGAAGATGCGTGGTGCTGCGCAGGAACCGCAGGCTAAAGGTGCAAGAACCCAGAAGATGCGCAAGAACCGCAGGCTAAAGGCACAGAAACAAAGAAGTTCTGCAACCCCAGAGATGGAGAACTACGAGTAGAGGATATGCAGATTGGAGGCGTAGAAGTAAAGAACCGCACACGGAAGGTGCTGCAGAACTACACCCAGCCGTAGGAGTAACGAATTTTACACCACTAGCTGTGGAGATTCCGATCCCAGCAGCCACACCAATTCTATTAACTAGAAAAGAATTCAATGCATGAGGCTAGATGCTAGGCATGGCGATGCTCGAGGGCCATGGAGGAAAAGGGAAGTGAGGGAAGAAGCATAAACATAGGTGGGAAAAAAAGATTAAGAGGGGTGGGAATGAAGAGAGGGACTATGGCACAAGGGGGAAGGAAGAGGGGGAAGAGGAGCATGTACATGATGGGAGGTGGAATGTAGAGATGGAGACATCAAGGGAAGAGAGTCATGCTTTATTGGAAAGATGGGGGGGGAAATCAAAGTACTAGCTAGGTGGCATTACAAGAATGAGCGTGTTCCATCAAGGAATAGCCCCCTCCTTTTATAGCCAAGAGAGGGGGTCTCTCCTAATAAATGCATCCTCCCACATGCATGGTGTGTGTGGAAGAGTGTCCCATGTGGGCTAGGCAGTTACGCACTCTCAATTATGTGCGACCACACTTTGCCTCATTTTTCCACATCCATCAACCCCCATATCCCAAGTCTAAGATACTCCCTTGGCCTCTTCCCAATTTTATAATACGTTCAAACATCTAGGAGGACAAGTGGAGGGTTGGCACAAGGAATCTTGCCACCTCGTCCTACTGTCCCATTATTTAACTTGCATTCTTGGACTTTCTACACCCCCCCCCACATGGGCCTATCCTACATGGAGGGAATAATCCAATATAATATCCATCTCCACCTATTTTATATTACTTCTCCCATGGTCCTTGGGCCATATCTCACTAAATGCAGGCATGGGATCGCCTAGGTGGAGGGGTGGTGCATGGAGGACCCATGCCACCTTATCATTTTATATTATTACTACCATGGATTATGTACAACACACCTTATGGGTCCTCTTACATGGAAGGGTGGCACATGGTCATGCCTTGCCACCTCAACCCTGGGCCTTATGCACACCATAGTTTATTATACTATTGCCACACATACAAGCACACACACATATTTATGCCTTTTACTTTGGTCAAATTTATCGATAACAACACACATACTAAATCCTATATTTATTTATTTTTTCAACTAAATTTAGTCAACTTAAAATTCTCAATTAGTTGACTTTACGCTCGGATGTGGACTACCCCTTTGATAAATCCATCCAATTTATGTATCACTCTTAGAATTTGTTTGTAGTTCTAAGTCTCTTTGGTATAAGCGATAACAAGCGGGGAACACAGGCATTACCTATCTTCCCACATGATGCCAATTTTGTTCTAACAAAAGGTTTTTTGTGGAGGGTGACAGGTAAGTTACACCAACCTCAGAACCTAGACTACTAGATGGATTCGACACTGCTTTACCAGTTGTACTCATATATCCATATGACAATATGAAAAAAGTTTTTTTCACCTTTATTTGAGCGTCGTGTGCCATGTTGTTGATAGGTTTCTATTTTTTGAACACACACACACACCCATGCCTTGTTAACCTTTGGCCAGGTTAACCATGGGTCATGATGGTAACCCTTCGTTGGGCTACCACATTTCCCATGCCATGTGCCATGTTGCTCGTTAAATACTTATCGGGTTAGGCAAGAACACTAGTTTTTGCATAACTCAAAACTGTTTAACCTTTCCAAGTTGATGAATATTCTTTCACTTTGCTAAAATACATGAATGCTAAAATGATTTCCTATTGAAGATTGGATTCAAGGATGGCATTTATTCCCCTCCAGCCCAAGGCATCGAAACTATACTTGCATGTTTTCCAACCAATGGATTTCATCATAAATTGATCAAGTTTGAGGAAGAGGCAAAAGGAAAGGACACACCTTCAGCTATTAGCATTGGTTCCATTAATGACTGGCTACAATTACTCTTAATATTATGAAAGGATCCTCACACTGTCAATGCAGCCTTTGATTCTTTTCTTCGGCGTCTCATTAATGCCAAATCTTCTGATGAGCAAGATTTATTGTTTTACTACCGCAAGGCTCTCCCGTCATTGTGAATAAACTCCTACTGGTAAATAACTTACCCTTGATTCCTTTGCCTACCCAATTTGCATGCATTCCTCTAAACCCAATGGTAGATGTTGATGGACTTGACTGGCTGAGAAACAAGCCTTGGCAAGCCTAGAGGGTTTCCATTTTTCGAGCAAAAACCCCCGAGCGACGAGCGGACAAAATGTAGGAGGGGTCAAAATATATAGGCTCAAGTCATTTTTGGGGAGCAAAAAAATCCAAATTATTTCAAGGAATATGTAAGTAAATATGAAATACTAATAAATAGATATAGATATAAATATACCTTTATATAATATACATATATAATGTCCAAGTGGTGACTTATTTTATCACTTTTAAAAATCCTTTCTTTTCCTTTCACCATTGGTTGGATCATGAAATTTTGAGCAAATATCCTCTTTATAGTTCCTCAGGATGACCTAAGAAAATAATATAATACTTTTTTAATAGACCCTCTAAGTGTATTTTTCCAAAGGAATATGGTTTGAAGAGCTTGCCCCCCAACCCTATTCTGCCGGCGGAATACCCTTGGAGAGCCTATGCAGAAGGGGTCATAACTTTTGCTCCTTATCTCAGATTGAGGAGCTGTAAAAAGGAAAAATGTTCAAAATTTCATGATCTATGCAATGCTAGGATTAAAATTATACTTTTGGTAGTTATAAAAGATAAAAAGTAAAAATTTCAAGATGTATATGAGAGTTACAACTTCTCCCTAATTCATATTATGGTAGGAAGGAGTTCAATAGATACCACATTTCCTTAAAAGTACTTAGGTTTGGAGAGTTGGGAATATTTTAAAAATTTATTCCTTGCCTTCCCATATTTGATAATGTATTAGAGATTAATTTATGATCGATTATAATGGCCTCAAGTATGAGGTTTCCAATATCTTTTTCCTACTCATCCAAGGAATATGGTATACATTGTTATATGAGAGCTTCAAATATGGGATTGCTAAAGATTAGGAAACTCTTTTAAATTGATTTAATTACCATAATCCTCAAAAGAGAGTATGGTAGGGAGGTATTTATAAGAGTTTCTAAAGTGTTTACTATTTGTTCATATATAGATGATGTTCTCTAAAATGAGGGTTATAATGAAAAATAAGTAAGTATATGGTTCCATAAATGAGAAATTAAGAAAGAATTGTATATTCCTTTGAGAAATATACAAGCATGGTTGGTGTCAAAAATTATCGCTCGGGTTTTCTGCTCGTAGGTTTTTGCTCGGAAAGTGTGCACATCCGCAAGCCTACTAGCCCAAGACTTTGCCTCCTTTAAAAATTCTTCTGAAAACCCTCTTGCAGAGTCTGCCTCCTTCATTCCTCTTCTTCCCCCTAGGGAGCTTGAGTTGGATTCCAGTGGTCTTTTTCACAAACTCTGGGCTTTTGAGACCATTAACCACTGTGCTCCCTTCACTCTTGATTCGCTGATTACATTATGTAGTCTATCATTTGACGGAGTTGACCAATGCAAAGTATCTGTCTGGCAAGGCAAACATTTCCTTTTATAACTGACCTCAAATTTACCCTCCCTTTGTTTTCCCTCCAAACCTTTGACGAGTCCAAATGTTCAAGCCATGGTGTCTACTTCTGTACCAAAGCTGTCCCTATAGAGAAGTCAAGAAAAAAGTACCTCAAGACTCTTTGGAACATACATAGGCCGTACATCAAGTGTCATTGTTCTACTCGCGATAGATCTGGGTGTACTTCCTCTATCATGTGGCTTGACCAAGTCCTCTAGTACATAATCCACAACCTTCAAGACCTCTTTAAACTTGAGTCCCCTAAAGGTCAGTTTTACGCTTTTATTGCTTTGATTGCTTCTCTCCCCCTTGAGGCTAGGACAATTCTGATTGCGTACTACCCTTTCCAAGAACAACTACTTGAAGGTTCTCTTAACTTGACCCGTGCTACTCCTCGTTCCCCTCTCGTGCCAAAAATCAACCATACTCCTCTTGCTCTCATTATTGAACAAATCCTTAAACCTAACCTCACCATTGAGTCATCCAAGGGATCATTCAAAAAATCAAGGTTTTCTACTCCACATGGATCCTCAGCTTCCCACTCCTCCAAGTGTCCCATGCGTAGAGCCAAGAGGTATAGCAATGCTTCGAACATTGCCAAACAAATCACATTCGAGTAATGGCCCCCAACGATTATTGGCTACCCAGATCAATGGTACTAAGACCCTTTTTGTGGAGAGGAAGATCTCCAAAAGGTTTATCCATGTTTGTTTTTCGTCAAAAGTTTTTGAGTTTATTACACCCAGGTGGGTGTTTTTGGAAGTTGTTAAAAGTTTTGATCCCTCTAAGATATACATGTTTGAAAATATTGGCTTTGCATGGTCTTATACTCCAAATATCTCAAATTGGTTTTATCATCCTATGGACACATTTACCACTTCTCAAAACACTTCATGCATATGTCGACAAAGCAAACGCTTTGCGTCCTTTTTAAATGATGAATTCCTAGATGAGTCACATGTTCTCTCACTACGGACATATCTATATGTCATCATCCAAAGATTAAAGAATTTCTTTCTAAAGGTCTAAAACATATTCCTCCATTCTTGCCTAACCCTTTCATAGCAATTGAAGAATTATTTAAGGCATGATATGAGGTATGTAAGATTTTGAATATCATGGCTAGCACTATTAACTAGAAAAGAATTCAAGACAAGAGGCTAGACGCTAGGCATGGCGACGCTCGAGGGCCATATAGGAAAAGGGAACGTGAGGGGAGATTGTTAACATGGGTGGGGAAAAGGGATTAAGAGGGGTGGGAATGAAGAGGGAGACTATGGCACAAGGGGAGAGGGAGAGGGGAAAGAGGAGCATGTACATAATGGGACGAGGAATGTAGTGATGGAGACATCAAGGGAGGAGTGTCATGCCTTATTTAAAAGGAAGGATGGGGGGAAGAAACCAAAGTACTAGCTAGGTGGCTTTACAAGAATGAGCGTGTCCCATTAAGGAATAGCCCCCTCCTTTTATAGTCAAGAGAGGGGGTCTCTCCCAATAAATGCATCCTCCCACATGCATGGTAGTGCAAGAGTCTCCCATGTGGGCTAGGTGGTTATGCACTCTCAATTGTGTGCGACAACCCTTTGGCTCATTTTTCCACATAAATCAACCCCCATATCCCAAGTCTAAGATACTCCCTTGGTCTCTTCCCAATTTTATAATACATTCAAACATCTAGGAGGACAAGTGGAGGGTTGGCACAAGGAATCTTGCCACCTCATCCTACTTTCCCATTATTGAACTTGCATTCTTGGACTTTCTACACCCCCCCCCTCACATGGGCCTATCTTACATGGAGGGAATAATCCAATATAATATCCATCTCCACCTATTTTATATTACTTCTCCCATGATCCTTGGGCCATATCTCACTAAATGCAGGCATGGGACTGCCTAGGTGGAGGGGTGGTACATGGAGGACCCATGCCACCTTATCATTTTATATTATTACTACCATGGATTATGTACAACACACCTTATGGGTCCTCTTACGTGGAAGGGTGGCACATGATCATGCCCTGGCACCTCAACCCTGGGCCTTATGCACACCATATTTTATTATACTATTGCCACACATACAAGCACACACACATATTTATGCCTTTTACTTTTGTCAAATTTATCCATAACAATACCCAGCATAAAGACAAGATTAATGATATGTCTTAATATTAATGATAAACGTTGTCTGAATGGTATGTCTTAAGATTAATGATAAACATTGTCTGAATTGGAATGCTTCCCAACCATGGTATAAAGATAAACACATAATGAATGAAGTCCAATATCTCACCACACATTTATTTGTAGTAGGATTGGATAAATCACCACAAACACCTACGTTCATATGCAAAAGGTTATGCAACTACTAGCTATTGACAAGATATCTGGAAATGAATTTGAGACTACGTGTTGGAATGAGGAAAACATTACAACATGTATCAAAGAAAGAATTAGGAGTAACGGATGTTTTAACTTTATCTTATCTTATATGTAGCTATAAAAGTCACAAAAAGAAATTTCGATGGATTACTAATGCTCATGCATGTGTTTTCTCACATATTACTGTAGTTATTAACTCTGGCCTAGCAAGCATGATTGATGGACTCAAAGAAGTGGTTACTGACATACATAATGATGCATGGAAATTATGTCATAAGAAGATTGATGCCTTTTGGATGATTAATAGCTCTTGTGACTTCTTGGTTAATCTTCCTCCATCCATTTTTTCCATGCACACCTTTGATATTACTACTTGCTTTGAAGCCATTCCACATACAGGGGAGGATATCTTGATGTCTTCCTTGAAATTTCACTTGGACTTACTTTGTAAAAAAGGTTATTCAGGGTTTAAAACACATAATCATAGATTGGTGCTTACTAAGATTAAAAACCCAAGGTTTCATTTGACAAATTTATTGAACTTAATCTCTATGTTTTGACTAATGCATTTGTGAAAATCGGTAAGAACATTGCTAAACAGGTACTTGAAATACCCATGGGGTATTCATGTTCCCCCTCATGGTGCAATTTACATCTTCTCAAATTTGAGATTGCTTTTATAAAGAGACTTATGTGCCTTAATCTATGGGATATGGTGTTCCTCCCCTTGTTGTCCACCATATCCTCCAGCTTCGCCTTCACTCCCGTTGTCAATTCTCGAGCCACTAAATGACTCCGGATTTTAACCTTTCAGATAGGATAATTAGTCCCATCTAGTTTCCCAGACTCTCCAAAGTCAGGGATGGTGACAGAAAGAACTCGATTCAGGTAGGAGGAAATGAGAGAAGGGGATGAAGAGGCTTCTGCTTCTGAAATCGCCATCTTTGCTGCTAAACCACATAGCAAAATCGAAAAGCAAACTCAACCTTCTGTAACCAGAACTTTGTACGCACCTGGCTGAACCTGAGTGACCCTCCTTCTACTATCCTGCAGTCGTGGAAGTTGATTCCCAAGAGCCTCTGAATCAGGTCCTCCTTTGGCAAGATCCCTGCCTTCAGGCTCCCACACTTGTATGCCTCCTAGTTGGGCTCTGATACCATGTTAGAAATCCTATAGACGGTACGCACAATAGAAGACTGATAGAATAGACCAAGAGCTCACATAGCGTGGGGAGTCGAATCACAAACTTCTTATGTGATTCAATTAGATGTGCAGACTCATAAATAGACAAAGATCCAGCCATATATAGAAGCTACCAAAAGAATATATTTCCGTCCAAAGCTATAGACACAATAAAAGAGAGAGATCCAAAGTCCCACCAAAGTATGGTCCTTTAATCTTACCACCACGTCCTTCTACTATCTGTCAAATATCTCTAGAACTTGAGCCCGCGTGCTCCACCTCGAGCATAAGTAGACTCTCTGTCCTTGATCCTTGCACGTTGCTGTCCAAGATGACAGCCAAGGGTGAAGCCTCTTCCAAGCTCTTTGTCTGCAGGTCCTGGGGCTTGTGGAATCCACGACTGTCTAGCCGGCCTCCTCCTGCTGCAATCTGCTGCTGAACTGCTGCTCCTTCTAGATGAATGAATGCCCTGCTTTGGGCTCCTTTCATAGGCCTCTACGGGTCCCAAAATAGTCCACTGGCCAGCCCCATTTTGGCTCACTCAGTCTAGCCCTACAGCCGACTCAGGCTGGCGCCTTTGGAGCACAAAACTAGGCCTTTATGGCCCTCTCTTCTTAGCCCTATATGGGCCGACCCAGTGGGCTATAAGTATTCCCTCAGGGCCAGTCCTGTGCAGCCCTACTTGCTGCTGCTCCTGGCCATCTGGGTGCCCCTTTTTCTTTGTGTAGGTTCTAGCCTTGTTCGAGCCCTCTAACCATGCCTTCTCCTCTGCTGTCCACCCGGCATCCATTGTGCCCTGATCAAGGCCTCGTTGCAGGTCAACAGCCAGCCCACATGCCTTTCCATGTTGGTGCCTTTTCTCTCTCTGATCCCTACCCACATGGCAGTCTTCTTTTCTCAGCACAAGTTTGTAAACTACTCGGTGCTTTCTATCAATTCAGACAACGGATTTTGCAGAGGCGTTTGAATGAAATGATTACGAGCTGCCAAACACATATACTTGAACTTAAGAGATTGCAATTAAGCTGGAATTAAGACTTATACAGCTTAAACACAAAGTGACATCATTGGAAAGTGCAATATGATTGAGGGGCCAAGACGCCCCCCCCCCCTTATCCAGGCTCACTTTATTCTTGAAAATGGAGATACAAGACCAAGGTGCAATGCACCTTCCAAACTGATGAACTCAGCGAAAACCTAGGACCTAGATACAAGACTCAAGAGCATATGTGCAAGGTAGACAACAAAAAGGAGGACTCCAAGCTCAGGTTTCAACTCTTGGCTTGCCCAATCCACAAGGAAGAAGCCTGCAACAATCACCACTTACATCCAACATTATAGGCAAGCACTAGTTTCTAGAAAGATAGTAGAAACAACATGAAATAGTGCTGTAAATGAGATAAACTTGACAATACAGGCTCCCTTCGTGACTTCACCCTTTTGTAGATGAAGTCCTTGATGCCTCTGAAGCTACCTTGGGTGAGGAGAGTGTGGAAATGGGACTGGAATGAGAACAGCTTAGAAAATCAGCCTGTAGGCTAGAGAGAGAAAGCCTTTATGGAGTGATAGCTATAGAGAGAGAGTACCATTGTTGATCCCAAGGGAGGTGATGTAAGAGAGGAGCTGCTGCTGTTCCAGAGGTGCACAGAAAGACAGATTTCTGCAAGGGAAATGGGCTGGAACAGTAGAGAGAGAAAGACTGCAGCAGGAGAGAGGAAGGGGCTGTGGCTGCTCCAGACTAGGAGAAGGAGAGAGGATGCTGCTGCTATTCCAAAAGAGCTGAGAGGGGATAGATTTCTAGAGAGGAGGGGCTGGAACTGTAGAGAGAGAATGTGCTGTTGTAGAGAGAGAAAGTGCTACTGAGGTGAGAGAATGGCCTGGGGAGAAGCTGGCTGCACCCAAGGAGCTGGAGAGGTTCTGCTACATCAACCAAAAGGAGAGAGAAGAAAAGTGACGAATTTTTCATGTAGGGAATGAAGGGGAGAGGCCTTCTTTAATAGGCTCAGCCCCCCCCAAGGCTTAGAGTGGAAGGTGGGCACTTGTCCCAAATTTTTGGTGGGCTGCAGTCCCAAAGAGGATAGCCCACAACTTGCCCCAAATCTACCAGATTTGGGGCCAGACACTTAGCCTGCATGCCTTGCCACTTGCCATGCATGCTGCCACATGTGTGGGACCGGTGGACTGACCTGCCAGCTCAGATTCCACGTGTCAGCTGCCACGTGTCACTCCCAAAAACCCAAAAATTTCAAAGTTGTTAGAATTCAATTCTGATCGCACCCACGGGTTCCTAACAGCTTGGACTATCTATTGACGTACTCTAAGGTCATAATTGAGCCATACTGAGCTCATTTGTTTGTCGTCTTATCTTGTATCTCCATTACTCTTGGCATGCTGCCAGGCCCACACCCAAAGCTCTGGGAACATTCTCTTGAATGGTTCCTACGTCAGTATGCAATCTGTGCATTTGATTGGTCCCATGTTTGGGTACTCAAGTGGGGTGTGGTTTCTAGATGTCCCTCTCAAAGAGAGGCCATCACTCTTGTGGGTCACTAATGCCCATAACCCCAAGCAAGGGAGTCCACCCTCAAATGCTAGACCTAGTCCCCATTGTCCGTAACTGAACAGTAGAAAAACATTTCATTTCTTAATAAGCATACTATTGAAAAACAAAAAGAAATAGTACCAAGCAAGTGGATACATGTTGAAGCAGGATGACATTCCCTCCGTCTTTCATTCGGTTGTCCTCAACTGAAATGCTTCCTCATAAGCATCCAGGATTTCAGGACACTCCTGAAATGTAGCTTTGTCCACCCATTGGGCATCGGTGGATGGGAGCCCTCTGAACTTCAAAAGTACATCTTGTGAGTCGTGCCTCAACGTCTCGTAATGAAGTTATGCAAAATAATTTGCTCTGGGATCAACAAGATCTCAGTGTCCTCTACTTCAGGTGCATCGTCCAGTGTGGGCTCTTGAGGTGGTTCCCCAATGAAGGGTTTCACCAAGCTTATGTGGAAGACATCGTGGATCTTGCAATGCTCTGGAAGTCTCAATCGGACTGAGACATCATTTATTACCTGCAACACCTGAAAAGGACCATAATATCGAAAGGATAGCTTGAAGTAGATGCGCTTTTTGCCTACTTTGGTTTTTAACCGGGCGTTCTGAAATTTCAATAAGACCCATTGGCCTTCTTTCATTGCAAATGCCCTCCGTCTTTTATTTGCAGCTGCTCTTTGTTTCCCCTGTGCCTTTTGAATGGCTGCTCGAACCGTGGCATAAGCAGAGTCATAATCCTCCACGAATTGATCAGCGGCAAATATTTTCTCTTTTGTTTGCATGAGTGGAGTTGGTAAAGATCTACCATATACAATTTCGAAAGGAGCTTTTCCAGTGGAGGAATGAATTGTGTTGTTATAAGCAAACTCCACAAGAGGAAGGAATTTCTCCCGGTCATGCACATAAAATTTCAGCAAATCCAAGAGTGTAGTATTCGTAACTTCAGTTTGGCCATCCGTTTGAGGATGAAAAGCTGAGGAGAAACTTAGAAGAGTTCCAAGGTTCTCAAACAAAGCCTGCCAGAAGTTACTAGTAAACTTTGAGTCTCTATCTGCTACTATAGACTTGGGCATGCCGTGGTGTCTAAAGATTCTTGAAGTGGTGCCACCATGAAGGGTAGATGATCCAAGTACCCCTGGATGTGTACCCGAAGCTTGCCGATGATGGGGTACACCTTCTCTTCTTGGTTCTTGAAGGCTGCAATTGCCTCCAAGGCTTCTCCTTTATCCTCTGGGGCTATCCCCAAGTTCTGTGCCATCTCATGAGAAATAAAGTTCTGAGTAGCTCCACTATCAAACAAAAACAAAGCGGATTTACCGGACCCCATGTTTTCAACAAACTATGGGTGTCGTTTATAGCTCCCTTTTCTGGAGGTGCTTCCACCTTGTTAACTACCAAAACTGGCTTTTTGGGGGCTGCTTCTTTGTTGCTACTGTTTTTGGCAGCTTGAGGGCATTCGTAGAAGTTGTGGCCTCGCTCGCCACACTTGAAACACCACCCTTTAGAGTAATACTTTTGCTTCTGTTGTGGAGACAATGAGCTGAAAGTGCGAGCTGCTTTCTTCGAAGGAGGCTGGTTGGCTGACTTTTGCTCTTTTGGTGCGTCCTTTGCTGTCTCGTTACCCTTTTGTTCCTTGGAAGAGGTTCCCTGGGACTTCCGCTTGTTGTTGCTGCCGTTCCGCTTGTTGGAGAAAGACTGTTTCTTCTCCACCTTCAAGGCGATGTTGATGGTGTCTTCGAGAGAAGTAGGAGTGGCAATGTCCACCTCATGCTGAACGACATACCGTAGGCTAGCAAAGAACTTCCTTTGCTGCTCTTTTTTATCCTTCCTACTGAATGCTTGAAGTTTTAACAAAGTATCCCAAAAATGATCAACATACTCACTTTCTCTTCTTGGCATTGGTGGAGGATGTCCCACTGCACCATTGTATCTCTCTTAAACTCCTTAGGCAGGAAGTGCCTCATCAAGTTCTTCTTGAAGCGCTTCCAGGTGTGGGCTTGCTATCCAGTGTTGACCATAGCTGCCCACCAGAGTGAAGCACGGTCTTGCATGTGCAGGACGGCAAACCGGATCTTCGCCTTGTCTTCGTACTCGTCCCTCTCAAAGAAATACTCGAGGTCGCGGATCCAGGCCAACAAGACCTCGGGCTTGTCCTCTCCCTTGTACTTGGTAAACTTGAAGAGCTTATCTCCAAGAGGTACCTTATGCTTTGCATACCTTCGTCTCCGTGGACGTCTCGAAGGAGATGGACTCCGATGATGCCGTCTACCTCGAGGAGGGGAAGAAGAGGATGATCTTCCCTCCTTGTTGGAGTTGGTGTTGTCCGCACGGCCTCTTCCTTGGGATTGGGGCCCTATGTCATGAGTTTTTGCTTGGTTGCTTTCTAGCACTTGAACCTGTTGAGCAATGTTTGACAAGAGAGCACTCAACTCATGCAGGTTAGGAGGAGGGTCAGGTCCATTGGCTGCCATGATGACAAGATGACTCAATGAAGGAGAGACTCAACAAGAGAAAGCACAGAGTACAGGACCACTACCTAAGCTCTGATACCAATGTAAACTACTCGGTGCTTTCTATCAATTCAGACAACGGATTTTGCAGAGGCGTTTGAATGAAATGATTGCGAGTTGCTAAACACATATACTTGAACTTAAGAGATTGCAATTAAGCTGGAATTAAGACTTATACAGCTTAAACACAAAGTGACATCATTGGAAATTGCAATATGATTGAGGGGCCAAGACGGGCCCCCCTCCTTATCCAGGCTCACTTTATTCTTGAAAATGGAGATACAAGACCAAGGTGCAATGCACCTTCCAAACTGATGAACTCAGTGAAAACCTAAGACCTAGATACAAGACTCAAGAGCATATGTGCAAGGTAGACAACAAAAAGAAGGACTCCAAGCTCAAGTTTCAACTCTTGGCTTGCCCAATCCACAAGGAAGAAGCCTGCAACAATCACCACTTACATCCAGCATTAGAGGCAAGCACTAGTTTCTAGAAAGATAGTAGAAACAACATGAAATAGTGATGTAAATGAGATAAACTTGACAATACAGGCTCCCTTCGTGACTTGACCCTTTTGTAGATGAAGTCCTTGATGCCTCTGAAGCTACCTTGGGTGAGGAGAGTGTGGAAATGGGACTGGAATGAGAACAGCTTAGAAAAACAGCCTGTAGGCTAGAGAGAGAAAGCCTTTATGGAGTGATAACTGTAGAGAGAGAGTACCAATGCTGATCCCAAGGGAGGGGATGTAAGAGAGGAGCTGCTGTTGTTCAGAGGTGCACAGAAAGACAGATTTCTGCAAGGGCAATGGGCTGGAACAGTAGAGAGAGAAATTCTACAATAGAGAGAGAAAGACTACAACAGGAGAGAGAAAGGGGCTGTGGCTTCTCCAGGCTAGGAGAAGAAGAGAGGATGTTGTTGCTGTTCCAGAAGAGCTGAGAGGGGACAGATTTCTGGAGAGGAGGGGCTGGAATTGTAGAGAGAGAAAGTGCTGCTGAGGTGAGAGAATGGCCTGGGGAGAAGCTGGCTGCACCCAAGGAGCTGGAGAGGTTCTGCTACATCAACCAAAAGGAGAGAGAAGAAAAGTGACGAATTTTTCATGTAGGGAATGAAGGGGAGAGGCCTTCTTTTATAGGCTCAGCCCCCCCCTAAGCTTAGAGTGGAAGGTGGACACTTGCCCCAGATTTTTGGTGGGATGCAGTCCCAAAGAGGACAGCCCACAACCTGCCCCAAATCTACCAGATTCGGGGCCAGACACTTGGCCTGCATGCCCTGCCACTTGCCATGCATGCTGCCACATGTGTGGGACCAGTGGACTGACCTGCCAGCTCAGATTCCATGTGGCAGTCTGCCACGTGTCAACTGCCACGTCACTCCCAAAAACCCTAAAATTTCAAAGTTGTCAGAATTCAATTCTGATCGCACCCACAGGTTCCTAACAGCTTGGACTATCTATTGACGTATTCTAAGGTCATAATTGAGCCATACTGAGCTCATTTGTTTGTCGTCTTATCTTGTATCTCCATTACTCTTGGCATGCTACCAGGCCCACACCCAAAGCTCTGGGAACATTCTCTTGAATGGTTCCTAGGTCAGTATGCAATCTGTGCATTTGATTGGTCCCATGTTTGGGTACTCAGGTGGGGTGTGGTTTCCAGATGTCCCTCTCAAAGAGAGGCCATCATTCTTGTGGGTCACTAATGCCCATAACCCCAAGCAAGGGGGTCCACCCTCAAATGCTAGACCTAGTCCCCATTGTCCGTAACTGAACAGTAGGAAAACATTTCATTTCTTAATAAGCATACTATTGAAAAACAAAAAGAAATAGTACCAAGCACGTGGATACATGTTGAAGCAAGATGACAAAGTTGCCCTAGGTCTCCCTCCCCGGAGCTTACAAATGGGGAGGTGACCTTTCCAACAAGTTTTGTTGTGCAAGATGAAGATACATTCTGGCTCTAGACAAACCTCAGTTCCCAAACAGAAATGCATTAAGCCCAAGGTCGTCATCTCAAACTCTCTGCTCAACATCTGTCGTGTCTTAGGTATCCTAACTTCATGTCTCTCTGTGATGATAAGGTTGTCCACATAAACGACACTCACCATATACTTGCCAATCCGAGGGCCTTTTGATAAATTAGCATCTGAGGAGCTTTTGATAAAATCATTCTTCAAAAAGTAATTGTCAATCCACTAGTACCATGCACGTGGGGTAGGTTTTAGCTCGTGAAGTGCCTTCCTGAGTTTGCAAACTTTGCCTTCTCAACCGAGGATCGAGGATCTCAAAACTTGGTGGCTATTGCATGTACACCTTATCCTTGAGATTTCCATTCAGAGAGGCAAGCTTGGCATCCATCTACAAGACTGGCCACCCTTCTTGCATGGCTAAGGCCAAGACACTGCAGATTGTGGTTAACCTAGCTAAGGGGGAAAATGTCTCGTTGTAGTTGAATCATTGCAAATCCTTTTTCTTTGAGCAAGGCTCTTCTCGTGGGAAATATGTGTCCAAGCTTCTAATCCATTCTAGCAACACCTTCACTTTGTGATCTCCATCATGCTTTGGCATTTACAGATGTTTAGGTCTCCAAACTTTATCTTCTGGGCTCGTTCATGATGATAGTGACGTGTACCAGACTTACATGGTGAGTTTGACAACTCCAGTGACTCAGATAACATATTCATATTTCTTCTTTGAAAGTTAGGAGCCTCCTCTCTTTCTTTATCTTCAAACTAAGTTTCTTTATCCTCATTGTAAGGTGCCACTCCATAGAAGTCGAGGATTTTTACAAGAGAGATTTTTTTCAATCAAAAATATTACTTTCAATTCAAAAACACTTCTTTTAAAAAAGGAGAAGTACCTTCCTATCACCCATGTGCTATCACACCCACAATCTTACTCGAAATCGAAATCTTGATCTCATTTGAGAATAATCTTGCAACAATTGCTCAAAGTAGCTTCGAACTGATCTGGATCTTAATCTTGAAATTCAATGGTAACCGTATTGAGATCCATGGCTCGATAATCAAAAATCTAACTTATCCGATGAAGATCCTACGTTTGGAAATGTGTGTCAAATGCACCCTTGGATAAAGTCATGGATCCTAGATTCCCTAGCAATGTGTGCCCTTGATGAAGTCTTCGACCTAAGGGTTTTAGATAGATGTGTCCTTGGATGAGACTCTCGATCTCATGGCTGGAAAGAGGCGCTAATTTGCACCATTGGACAAAGAAGAAATGATCCACACCTTACAAGTGAAACCGAAAAACTTAAAAAGGTCTAATTTCAAAGTATTGACGTGCCAAAGCTCATTATTGCTTACAATTACACTCTCTTACCACACCTCATTAGCCTAGGATTATCAAAATTTTCGTTTCTCTAATCATTTCTCCTCTAATGAGTCTTTGCTAACTTTCACATGGAAACTAAAAACTCATGTTCAAGTAACTCCAAACAAATGGAACTCATCTTTTGTCCATATCATTTCTCCTCTAACGAGTCTTTGCTAATTTTTCATAGGAAAACTCAAAACTGGTGTTAAGTGGCTCAACCAAATGGAACTAATCTCCATCCTTCACCAAATGAGCTTCTATTTTCAGCAATCACTCCGTATGATCAATGCAGTCATAGGCATCTCTATCTTCCCATGCTTCGAGCTCCTCTCCATCTACTAGTATAAGTATCCTCCCCTTGTTGTCCACCACATCCTCGGGCTTCGCCTTCACTTCCATTGTCAATTCCCGAGCCACTAAATGACTCCGGATCTTCACCCTCCAGATAGGATAATTAGTCCCATTGAGTTTCCCAGACTCTCCAAAGTTAGGGATGGTGAAAGAAAGAACTTGATTGGGGTAGGAGGAAGCGAGAGAAGGGGCTGAAGAGCCTTCTGCTTCTGAAATCACCATCTTTGTTGCTAAGCCACACAGCAAAATCGAAAAGCAAACTCAACCTTCTCTAACCAGAACTCTGTACGCACCTGACTGAACCTGAGTCACCCTCCTTCTCACAAGGGCACTGTCCTCCAATCGTGGAAGTCGATTCCCAAGAGCCTCTGAATCAAGGTCGTCCTTCAGCAAGATCCCTTCCTTCAGGCTCCCACACTTGTGAGGCTCCTACTTGGGCTCTGATACTATGTTAGAAATCAACCAATAGACGGTACGCACAATGGAAGACTAATAGAATACCCAAAAAGCTCACACAGTGTGGGGAGTCAAATCACAAACTTCTTATGTGATTCAAATAGATGTGCAGACTCGTAAATAGACAATGATCCAGCCAGATATAGAAGCTACCCAAAGAATATATTTCCGTCCAAAGCTATGGACACAGTTATAGAGAGAGAGAGATCCAAAGTCCCACCAAAGCGTGGTCCTTTGATCTTACCACCACGTACTTCTACTATCTGTCGGATATCTCTAGAACTTGAGCCCGCATGCTCCACCTCGAGAGTATGTAGACTCTCCGTCCCTGATCCTTGAGTCCAAGATGACAGCCAAGGGTGAAGCCTCTTCCAAGCTCTTTGTCTGCAGGTCCTGGACACCTTCCTGGCGCTTGTGGAAGCCTGTCTAGCCGGCCTCCTGCTGCAATCTGCTGCTGAACTGCTGTTCCTTCTGGATGAATGAATGCCCTGCTTTGGGCTCCTTTTATAGGCCTCTAGGGGCCCCAAAACAGTCCACTGGCCAGCCCCATTTTGGCTGACTCAGTCTGGCCCTACAGCCGGCCCCTTTGGCGCACAAAACTAGGCCTTTATGGCCCTCTCTTCCATGCCCTATATGGGCCGACTTGCCTGCCCTACTGGCCGACCCAGTGGGCTATAAGTATGCCCCCAGGGCCAGTCCTGTGCAGCCCTACTTGCTGCTGCTCCTGGCCATCTGGGTGCCCCTTCTTCTTTGTGTAGAGGTTCCAGCCTTGGTCCACCCCTCCAACCACCAGGCCTTCTCCTCTGCTGTCCACCTGCCATCCATTGCGCCCTGATCTAGGCCTTGTTGCAGGTCAACAGCCTGCCCACATGCCTTTCCATGCTGGTGCCTCTTCTCTCTCTGATCCCTGCCCACATGGCAGTCTTCTTTTCTGGGCACATGTTGCCCTAGGTCTCCCTCCCGGGGGCTTACAAATGCGGAGGTGACCTTTCCAACAAGTTTTGCTGTGCAAGATGAAGATACGTTTTGGCTCTTGACAAACCTCAGTTCCCAAACAGAAATGCATTAAGCCCAAGGTCGTCATCTCAAACTCTCTGCTCAACATCTCTCGTGTCTCAGATATCTTGACTTCATGTCTCTCTGTGATGATAAGGTTGTCCACATAAAGGAAACTCACCATATACTTGCCGTTCTCAATTCTGAGGAGCTTTTGACAAAACTATTATTCAAAAAGTAATTGTCAATCCACTACGTGGGGTTGGTTTTAGTGGTTTTAGCCCGTGAAGTGCCTTCCTGAGTTTGCAAACTTTGCCTTTTCAACCGAGGATCGAGGATCGCAAAACTTGGTGGCTATTCCACGCACACCTTTTCCTTGAGATTTCCATTCACAGAGGCAAGCTTGACATCCATCTATAGGACTGGCCACCCTTCTTGCATGGCTAAGGCCAAGCCAGTGCAGATTGTGGTTAACCTAGCTATGGGGGAAAATGTCTCCTGGTAGTTGAATCGTTGCAAATCCTTTTTCCATGAGCAAGGCTATTCTCGTGGGAAATATGTGTCCAAGCTTCTAATCCATTCTAGCATTACCTTCACTTTGTGATCTCCATCATGCTTTGCCGTTTGCAGATGCTAAGGTCTCCAAACTTTATCTTCTGGGCTCGTCCATGGTGATAGTCACATGTACCAGACTTACATGGTGAGTTTGACAACTCCAGTGACTCAGATAACATATTCGTATTGCTTCTTTAAAGGTTAGGAGCCTTCCTCTCTTTCTTTATCTTCAAACTAAGCTTCTTTATCCTCATTGTAAGGTGCCACTGCATAGAAGTCAAGGATTTTTACAAGAGAAATAGGTTTCCCAATCAGAAATATTACTTTCAATCAAAAAACACTTCTTTAAAAAAAGGATGAAGTACCTTCCTATCACCTATGTGCTATCACACCCCTCCTAGTCACATGTACCAGACTTACATGGTGAGTTTGACAACTCCATTGACTCAGATAACATGGTCGTAATTCTTCTTTAAAAGTTAGGAGCCTCCTCTCTTTCTTTATCTTCAAACTAAGCTTCTTTATCCTCATTGTAAGGTGCCACTGCATAGAAATCAAGGATTTTTACAAGAGAAATATTTTTTTCAATCAAAAAACACTTCTTAAAAAAAAGGATGAAGTACCTTCCTATCACCCATGTGCTATCACACCCCTCCTATGTATGGAATTCGTGCAAGTTAACCCCTTGCAAAATATCTCATTGAGAAATCTCATTCTCATTCTCAATGGGGAGGTAGAATCTTAATCAAAATCGAAATCTTGATCTCATTTGAGAATAATCTTGCAACAATTGCTCAAAGTAGCTTTGAATTGATATGGATCTTAATCTCGAAATTCAATGGTAACCGTCTTGAGATCCATGGCTCGATAATAAAAAATATAACTTATCCGATGAAGATCCTACGTTTGGAAATGTGTGCCAAATGCACCCTTGGATAAAGTCGTGGATCTAAGGATCCTAGATTCCCTCGCAATGCGTGCCCTTGATGAAGTCTTCGACCTAAGGGTTTTAGATAGATGTGTCCTTGGATGAGACTCTAGATCTCATGGCTGGAAAGAGGGCTAGCGTGTATTGTTTCGCCTCTGTCAAGAATATACTACCACTACTGAAATTAGTGAACACGCTAATCTGCACCATTGGACAAAGGAGAAATGATCCACACCTTGCAAGCGAATCCGAAAAACTTTAAAAGGTCCAATTTCAAAGTATTGACGTGCCAAAGCTGATTATTGCATACAATTACACTCTCTTACCACGCCTCATTAGCCTAGGATTATCAAAAATTTCGTTTCTCTAATCATTTCTTCTCTAATGAGTCTTTGCTAACTTTCACAAACTAGTGTTCAAGTAACTCAAACAAATGGAACTCATCTTTTGTCCAATCATTTCTCCTCGAATGCGTCTTTGCTCATTTTTCATAGGAAAACTCAAAACTAGTGTTCAAGTAGCTCAACCAAATGGAACTCATCTCCATCCTCCACCAACTGAGCTTCTATTTTCAGCAATCAGCTTATATTTCAGCGCTTACCCAATGATATAAGTAACCTACCTTCAGAGCAACAAAGAATTACATAAAGTACTACTTTGCTTCATCACGAGGCAGTCTGACTTTGTCAAACGTGTTGTAAATATCGTGTATCATGCTCACTTCCCAGAGCATCTCAATGATATGGCTGCTTGGAGATCTTACCAATGCATGCTATTGTTCCGAAAGCACCAAAGATAGTGGACATGAAGAAAACGAAGGCATTTCAAAAGGCTGCTGATATTTTACAATAGCAATGCCAGCCATTGGCTGTCATTTTGTCACGCTGCTTCTGCCCAACTTGAGGGATGATCCAACATCACCAATGGTAATGACTCAGCTTGTAGATGTTAGAAGCTCACTCTGTTCGCAGTCCTGCATCTTAATTGTTCTGCCGATTTTAGCACGCATCTGAAGTGAAGTATAGAGTGAGTCGTAGAAGCTCACTCTGTCCTCAATGGACGCATGTCAACCGAAGTATGCCGTGAGTCGTCTATGATGCTCATATCATCCGGCATATGCCCATCTCTTACCCAGGCCTCTGTAAGCACGTCATGGGAGGCCTTGCTGGTCTAGGTTTTCAAGGGTTCACTTGGTGGTTACAGAAGACACCTGGGGCATGCGTGCTTTGATGAAGAAAAGAAGTGGCCAATATTAATATATTCAGGCACTACAAGACAGCACCACTTGAGGGGGAAGGGGAGGGATGGTGTTAAAGCTACTAGGCTCACGCAGTGTGAACAGACTGCAAGGCTCCTGAAACAAAGAACTTGGTGGACCATGAGCGGGTCACTTTCCGCCAGCCCACAATGAGTGTCTTGACAGCAGAAGCACAGCCCCTCAAGAGCGAGCAAGTTTTTGAAGTTAGGAAAACAAGACCTTTTCAAGCTGGAGATGAGCCGCTGATCTGGATCCCAAAATTAATTACACTGATGAGGACGAACACGTAGCTGCCCTGAGTCAAATCACGTTGCTTTTTGGTGTGTTGTTTGCGAGGTCCGAGCCTAGGGCGGACCTTCCAGAAATTCTCTAAGGCCCCGTGAAGGGCGCGAAGAGGGGGGTTGGAAATAGTTTTCAACCAGCAATTGACGCGTCTCGGTAAAACCTCACTAACTGCGTCATTGCCCCAAGCGCAAAGATACTGTACCTTGCCTTGGGCTCAGCTTTATATACCCACCTTTCACTACAATTTTCCCCCTTTTACTTATGGGACGTTTTCCCCACGCCACGTGGTACCTCCTAGTTTTAAGCCACATAAAGCGTATTAATTTGCTTTCCAAAGCGACAAACTCCTCAATACCAAGAAGGAAGTCAAGCTACATCGTACTACACCCTTCCCATCTTGAGTAGTGGAAGAGCTAGCCACTACATCCTCTAATCAATCTACTCACACACAACATAGGAATATAAAGGGTAGTCTAGCATGCCAACTAGTATGGGACGAAGGAGATAGCTCATTAGAACGCTCAAGCTGACATTGATGTGCCCTACAAATATGGGTGGCATGATGCCGAGCTTGCCTAGGCTCTATGTGAATGGCCAATAGCCATCTGCACCCCTTCATGCACTCTAGCGCATTGCATGCACAATGGGTGCGTAGCTAGCCTCGATATGCCTCCAACAACGTATTTGTCAAGATCGATTGACATAACACATTGGAAATCTGTAGATGAGGAGGCCATGGAGCTCCCTTGATTCTGTTAGTATACACAACAACTGCAATTATATTGTTGATTGGATCCTAATGCTTCAACTAGTTTCATCCCATATGCAAGTTTCGGATTTCTTATTTTCATCCTCATCAATGTGTTTTTTGTTTACTTCCCCATTTTGTTAAGATCGGTAATGGGTTATTGACACATCAATGCCTTGGATATGTGCAAATGAGGACGCCAACAAGTGTGCTTGATGATTGGATCCCACTTGTTTGACTAGTTTCATCACATACTCAAGTTTTGGATTTCTTATATTGAACTGCTTTGGAAACCTGGACAATCCTAAAGACATGCTTGGTTAGTGCCTTGAATTGTATACAAAAGAAGGCCAAAGCTTTTTTTTTACTCACTAATGCTTGCAAGACTTTAACCACCACTGGATCCTAATGTTAGATGAAGTCTAGTATTGAAAGCGAGCACAACAACATTTTTTAGCATTAGAAAAGAAGCACTACTGCTTTTAGAATAACCGCTGCTATAGTTCTACATGTTGATAGAGCAACACAATTATAATGAACAAAAGGAAGTTTATATACACAACATCTTTGTCTCGATCTCAATTTTTTGGGTTTTTATAGTGCTTTCACTTTGGGTGACTCTACGCACTCAAATTCTATTTTGTGGGCCCATTAGTCCTCCTTAAGTGGATTCGCTTGTTCCTTTGTCCCTTTTAGGGTTTCTTGTTCCTAACTCATTTTTGGAATTGCAAATACGTTTGCTTCAATATCCTTTACCTGGTTGAGAGGTTGCACAAGCCAATTTTGTTCAATATGGTTCTCGTCCACCACTGACCTTCCTTTTGGTTGTGGATGATTTTCTATTTGCATTGTACCATCCTCTTTTTCAAACTCTTCTTTTGTGGTTTGTATCTTCTCCTCTTCAAAAACGTGCTTTCCTTTCTAATAGTCTGAATCTCTTAATCTTCCAATGATGGGCCAAATATTCTAGGCAAATCAACTTGTCCTTCCCCTTCAACTTATTCTGTCTAATAGCACTTTCTTAACCTTCCAAAGATAGACCAAATGCTCTAGGCAAAGTTGTAACTTGTCCTTCCCTTTCTTGATGCCATACATATTTCTATGTTACATTTCTCCTCTTTTGAGACTAAATTTCCTTAATTTTTGGCTTCCAAGTACTCCTTAATGCATTTTATCAAAGGAACAACATCACTCTTTTGAGCCATCTCATAGTTGGCTATAAGAGTTTTTCAAATTTCTCATTTATTAACGCTACATTCTCTCAACATTGTGCTCGGGGGGGTCACCTCCAAAAATTTTAGTGTGCCACGTGCATTCAAAAGTAGGGGTATTTTAATCCAACTATATCAATATACCATGGGGCTTCACCATTTTCTTATGCATTGGTAACTACATTCATCTTTCGACTTTGTAATGGGATACATTTATTCATCCTTACTTTCAGTAACAATGTACATGTGTTGGCTTTTATGTTTATCATAAGTGTCATGTTGTTGACTTGAATAATGAATATGGCTATGCTCATGAAATTTCCTCTACCTTAAAATATTCCTCTACTAGTGTTGTGTTGACCAATTGAATGAAAAAAATTCTTTTTGTAATCTATTTCATAATGCCCAAACTTGTGACAATAATTGCATTCAATGCTTAACATATTTCTTGAAGAAATTTCCTCTGCTTTGGGCATTTCCTCTGTTTGAATGATTTTCTCTTGTATGTTGATGATTGCCATGATTTGTACTTTGTTGTTGATGCTAATTATGTTGTTGATGTCAATGCTAATGTCCATTTCCTTATATATTGATGTGGTTCTTTCTTTACCTCTATTGAAGGCTATAAAAGCTTATATAATTGCTTGTCTTTTATAGCTTAAACTATGTGTGTCCTTAAATGGCCTAATAAAATTGGTTGGAGTGCTTCCAATGTTGGCACTTACTTTTGAATTGCTATGCTTTGAACCCAATTCTCATATCCTTCACTAAGTCTATTGAGGATGACTTGCACAATTGCTTGATATTTCATAGTCCCTCGTATGGATACAACTTGTGTATTCATGTCTATGAGTCTCAATATACAAGTACGTCCTAGTTCATTGCTATGTCAAAAGCTTTGATTTATTTGATTTCTCTATATCAAAATCCTAAGTATTCATTTGCCTCATACAAAGTTGCAAACATATCCCATGCCTTTTTTTATGTTTTCATTGTAGTCAACTATCCAAGCACAACATCTTGTACATTTTTCTTTGTCAAATGGTAATTGTATATGTCCTTCCTATTCCATTTAAATTGTGCTTGTGCAATAGACCCTTGGATTACCCCACCAATAGCTAGTTTGTGAATGTACCATCAACATATTCCCATTTGTCATGCAATAAACCAGTGTACATATTCAAGTAATGTAATTTGAGTTGTCTAGATTCACTAAAATATCAAGATTGATGTTTCTTGTAGTTGACATGATTTGTGTGTCAAATTACCTACATACAAACCAAAGAGGTCAAAAAGTGATGTTTTTGAATAACGGTATCAAAAAAATACTAAATTGATTAGAATTACCTGGATGATGTAACTTCCAATATATGCCTTTAGTAATTGAAAGAAAGTAAATTGTCACTTCAAAACGTGGGATTTCATCGCATACATAACAATTCTTTCGCATTCAAAATGGGTTTTATTATCACAAGTGTTACTACAATCAAAACATCCACATTGCTTGAAATTATGCTTAGTAACATTAATATCACTTCAATCATATACCAAAGTGTCATTTAAAAGCATAGGATTACATAATACATAGAACAATATTACCACATTAATATCACTTCACCCATATGTCGGGAAACCCAAGTGTCATTTGAAAGCATAGGTTTGTATAATACGGCCTTTCTGGTTTTCGAATTACGCGATGTACGGTGATGACTTAGTCATCGGCTGTCCTCGCTACGTGATGATGTACCGAGATCTCTATCAACAGCTTGGTGTTGAAAATCAACATAGAACAATAGTGGTAGTGAACCTTACCTATCATAGGACATATAACTACCAGGCACCCACTATTTGATAACGAAGTTGTTGTAACTATAAGCCCATAGTGCACATGGTCCTCCAACAAGAGGTTTCAAACTGGGATGGGTCCTCTCTCATCAAGTGGTAATCTAGTGGGAAAGTATAGTAATATAAAGTCCAATGTACACTTAATCTTCTTACCCAATTGCATGTCGTCTCGATCAAGGCTAACCACAGTCATGAAAAACTCATGTAGAATAGTATACTTTTCATTTTCTTGGACTGCTGTGCAAAGTCTATGCCCATGTTGATTAATCACCCACCATACAAGCATATAATAGAGTGATACTACAAGTCAATATACTATCTGGTGACTTTGCCTTGTGGAATACAATGTGGTACTTAATTTGTGACACTTGTAAACCTACATGGAAATTTTATATCAAACACAACCAAAGAAAGGTTTGAAACACCAAAAACAACTAGACCCTTACTTGCATGCTCCATTTGATCCTCATCTAAATGGACAGAAAAGAATAATATTATTATAAGAAACTCAACATTTACGTATATTTCTTACCTTTCTTTTGAGCTTGCTCTTGTTTTTGTGTTTGTGTTGTTGTTTTTCTAGAGCTTCCCTCGACTTTATCCTTGCTTTCTTTAGTGTCCTTAGTTGTTACGTCAGCCATAATCCCAGGAGTGTGGATATGGTGAAGTGGGAAGCCAGAGGGGTCGACGGTGGACACATGAATTAATGCCTAGCATTATAGAAGGATGCCAAAAGGGTTCAAAAGATTAAGGTCCTTTGAAAGGACACTTGGCAAAAAAGGGGTCCACATGTCATGCACTGGGTTCAGGGGAGATTCTAGAGAAAATCTCCAAAAAAAAAGAAGGAAGGACAAGGAACTCAAGAGAGAATTAACGGATGAAGGTAAGGGGAGCACTCGACGAATCGTGGGTGGGTGGAGAATTCGAATTGGGCCCTCTTTACGGTGATGTTTCATGTAAGAAAACAATACAACGTCTGTGCTCAACAGATAACAGGATCTCGTATGCAAGAGAGAAAACAGATAGTATGGAGAATCAAAAATTTTGATTACTGTAGAACTCTTTTAGATACAGATTCAATGCATGATCTACCATACAAACCACATCTGATATCAAGTCATGATACTTTGCACCTACCTCAACATAGGTGGTATTCGATATGTGCAAGTTTAAATAACACATCTCGAGGCGTGTTTTTTTATGATTGTGCCCAACAATACATGAATAACATGGTTTAACGCGTGATCGACCAAGCAAACCACATCCAATGGGCACAATACTTTTCACATGCCTCAACATAGGTGAAATTGATGAGTGTGAAATTGGAATGCCCATCAGATATGTGCGCCTTCGAATAACACACCTTGAGGCATGTTTTTTTATGATTGTGCATGACACTAGGTGAAAAACATGATTTAATGCATGATCGACCATATGAACCACATCCAATGAGCACAAAACTTTTCACATGCCTTAATATAGGTGGGATTGACATGCTTTGAAAGGTGGATGTCCATCGGATATGTGTATGTGAGAATAACACACCTGGAAGTGGGTTTTTTGATGATTATGCATGACAATTGGTGAAAAACATGGTTTGATGCGTGATCGACCATACAAACCACATCCGATGCACACGATAAGCAAAAGAGAGGCAGGGCCGTGGGGGTCTCTAGTCTACACTTTGCAGAGCCAGTATATAGGGAGCACTGGAGTAGGATAGATATGCACAGGAGGGCTTGAGTGCACTAGGCGGGAGTAGACCATGCATAGTCTGAGGGAGGTAGATAGCAATGACCAGGGAGGCAGGGAGGCTAGGTCCGCATTCTGTAAGTGCAATGAGCAGAAAGTAAAGAGGCATGGTGAGACTAGGCTTAGCTTAGGAAGTATGTTTGGAGGGGAGAGGCGGGGGGGTTTTAGGAAGTTTGTGTGTATGTGTGTGTGTGTGTGTGTGTGACATAATTTCTATGGCATTTTTCAATTTCAAAATAAAAACACCCAGCTTCAATTGTCGAGGTGAAGAACTCTACCTTTAGTGCAGAAGGCAAAGTTCATCAAGGGGACATTTTATGTAATTAAATCCAACTTCCCACAACGGCACAAATTTGGGCCTCCAAAGGGTGTTCAAAGGCACAAATTTGCACTGCAGTGGAAAATTGGGTTTCCTTGCATAAAATATCACTCTAATCAATATTGCACTCTATGTCAAAGTCAAATTTCTTCTAGAGTTTCTAGAAATTGATAATGGAGTAGTGGAAAGTAGTTGAGAGATGTGTTAGGTCTGTTCAATTATGTAAAGAGCTTACTTAAATAATGGAAAACGTTAAATTATGGAGCTTCTAGAAATTGATAATGGACTAGTGGAAACTAGTTGAGAGATATGTTAGGTCTGTTCAATTATGTAAAGAGCTTACTTGAATTATGGAAAGCATTAAAGTCCACTTATGAAGCAAGCTCTTTAAATTATGAAAAGCATTAAATTCAACTTATGAACCATAATTCAATGAAAAAAATAATTGAAACTTAACATTTATCAGTGACAAAAGCAATGATGTAAAAGGGATCTATGTATAAATTATAATAAAAGTCATTACAAAGAGGCTTCATATCTAATTTTTCTTCTTTGTTGCTACTATAATATCTAGAATAGGGGTTTTGAGTAGGCTCCTAGATCTAGATTTAATGAGCAACAAGATAGGAGTCCTCCATATAGTCTAACTATGTAAATCATTATATTATGTAGAACAAACAGTATATTCCGATCTATCAAACGGCTCTCACTCTCAAAAGGCTAGGGATATGAACACCTTGACCCATAGACCACCTCTACAATGCTATACATGTCAAGGTCCCCATCGGACCAATGATTGTCTTTATAAGATGCCATCTAATCAATCAGTGGCTTGTTATAAATGCCAAGGACCTCACTTCCTAAGAGATTGCCCTTATAAAGATGATCAACCCCTGCCCACAGCAACTACTACCGAATTTGCCTAGAAAATCTCCGAACAAATCATTCATCATTTGCTACTGCTGGAAGGTAGTAGGGGCATTGGTCAGACCAAAAGGTAATATGAGATACTCGTAGTGGCCATACCTAGTTCGAAATGTGGTTCTATCTATGTGTTTAGCATAGATACGGATTTGGTGATAACCCATATACAAATCAATCTTAGTGAAATACTTCACTCCAACCAAACGGTCTATCAAATCATCAGAACGAGGAAGAGGGTATCGATTCTTAATTGTTACTTCATTCAATCGTTTATTATCTACACACTTTCTCCATGAACCATCTTTCTTCTTTCTTAAGAGGACAGGTGCTCCCTAGGGTAATTTACTTGGGCGAATATAGCCCATATTTAGATAATCTTGTAGTTGTGAAGCTAACTCATCCTTCTCAAGCTGGCTCATCCTATAAGGTGGAATACTAATAGGTTGAACCCCATGTACTAAATCTATGCAATAATCTACTACCGCTTAAATCATTTTTGTTATTAACAGAGACAACAAATGACGAAAGCGGAATCAAAACACACTGATATACATCATAATGAGGTGTTTATTATATTCCGAAGCTGCATTGCAGATACAATAGGTCCCTGAGAAGAGGAGATATTATCACATTGAATATAAAATTGGGTGTCCTTATCCAAAAAAGAGAGTGTATGCTCTTTCCATCCAATCTAAATATCGTGGGTTTTAAACCACTCTATTCTGATTAACAAGTCCACATGTTCCAAGTCCATGATATAGCATGTAAGAGCAGATGTGTAGTCTTGAATCTGGATAGAAAGTGCATTGACCTTGCGATTCCAAAACTGCTTCCCAATAGCTAGAAGTTGCACCTCGTAGGTCATAAACTTGAAAAAGGTCATGGGGGGCAAATAACGAATTATTAAAAGTGCAATTACAAGAAAGTGGGTAGGTAATGACATTTATAGAAATACATGCCATCGAAACTTGATTAGCTCCCTTAGCTTTGGTACCTTGTCCCACATGGAGCTTTGGTCCCGATGCTTGCATCTGGTTCTTGCACTTAGGATAATCATTCCGAGTGTGGCCCTGCTCCTTGCATATGAAGCAATGTCCTTCTTTCTTTAACTTCAATGTGCATAGGAAATGGGCACGCCCATTCTTCATATGTGTCGAGTTCTTCTTGGAGGCATTGTTTATAGACTGAACTCCCCGGTACTAGTGGTAGACTGGAAGAACTTCCTCTTGTTCTTCCCACTCGTGTTGGCAACGATGGTTCCCTTTGCGCTGGCCATGGTATCATCATAGATGTGCGCATAGTTCATGGCCTCTTGCAAAGTGGTACACTTGTTGTTCTTAATCTAAAGCTTGTACGAGTCTTAGGCAAAGCATCCACAAAGAAACCTAATAAGGTAACTGAATCCATCTTTGTAGCTCAGGTCTGCAAATCATGAAACCTTTGAAGATAGACCTCAAAAGTCAAATTCATCTTGGACATATCGAGGGCCTTGAACTTGCCTATGATATCATAATCTTCCTCCTTCTTTAGAAACTCTTTCCTAAAGACCTCTTTGAATTCTATCCATGTTACATGCTTGGGTCGGAGTTTCTTCCACCACAATAAAGCCTTTCCTGACATATACCTTGCTGCAAGCTACATCTTCTTTTCATCTAGGTAAGGGTGAAACTGGAAGTGTACTTGCCACTTATGCAACCAAGTGTCAACCACCTCCTTGGTACAAGACTTTTGATCTCTAGGATAAGGATCTAGAGTGATATTGGGATCTAACACTGAAGCCAAAGCATTCACATGCGTGAGTGCCTGAACAGTGCTAGTCAAAAGTGAGAGTGAAGTCTGAATCCCTTGGAGTTGTTTTATCAACCCCGTTTGATTCGGATTAACTCGCTCAAACTTTTCATCGAGAGTAGTGGTGAATTCACTGAAGGTATTCTTCGTAATCAAATCATCGTAGAGGCCTTGGTCCTCATCTGCATGGTAATTCATATCCTGATCACCCATAGCGAGCCCAAGGTCTACTAAATCAGCCATGAAGAAAATGGAGTAAGGGAAGCTCTGAAGGCCAAAGAAAAAGGAAAGGGAATCATGAGGAAAGGGGTAGACAACAGTGGAGATAGAATCCAAGAGTAGTCAGCAGCAAGCAATGAATTGCTAGGAGATTGCGTCAAGAGGGAGAAACGGTGAAGCAAAGGGGTAGCAAGCTGACGAACAGGAAGGCGATGAGAGGGGGGCTGTTCCGTACTGATTATTTCAACGAACCACCCCAGGCTGACGGGTTGTACTCAGAGATGGCGGGTGAAGAGCTAACTGCGTGCACTCATGGGGCTTCGAGCTGGAGCATGAGAGATGGGCACTGAGACAAGAGCGCCATAATCCGGGACTTATAGTAGCATGCACGCCCAAAAAGCACACCCCTACTTTTAGTAGGGCCTTTGCTTTTTTAAGCTTTCCTAGCCCGAATTGCGTCCAAACTAGTCCCAAGAGGTTGGCATCTGTTGTGCACCACTTCCTGCTTTTGCCATCAACACCTACTCCCTAGTACTCACCCCGAAGGATGCACATAGCCTTCCATCGTGTCCTAGCCCTGGCTTTCCCTCTGGCATCTCGCTCCTCCTTCATCCCTTGCGCCCTCCTCTAGAACCAACGATCCACTCCAAAGCTCTCCCCTACCAATCGACCTTTCTCTCAGCCTCTCTTCCACTCAACCCTAGTTCCTTCAAATTCACCCCTCTCTCTCTCTCTCTCTCTCTCTCTCTCTCTCTCTCTCTCCTTCCTTCTTTCCCAATCCAAGTAACCACAACCCTTATATATCAAAAGTAAGATAGTGCCTTGTTTGATCTCATCCTGCAATAATCTTATCTCATCTTCTGTAAGGCCCATTAGACAATAAAATATTGATGGCAATGGTTGCCTCCCTTTCTTTCCTAAGTTATCTTCCGATGGCAACTCAAGTCTGGCATACTTTTTCATGCAACAGAGATTCCTACCTCAAGAGTTGGCTCTGATACCAACTAACACGACCCTAGCAATCCTGAAACCTTTGATCTACAAGCAAACACAAGAACACACCAAATGTAAGGAATCTGAGTAGGCTGCTAACCACCCAACCATGACATCTATGGGATGCGATCTCGAATTAGGAGATGTCCCCTTTGAGCCATGAGCTGAGCTACTAGCACGAACTCCCAACCAGATCCTAACCAGCCTGGTGTCCCATACCACCAGGTGGCACCTAGAGGCCTGGGATTTGCTGCTGGGCCTTGGGCTATGCTAAGATGCAGGCGCGCATCCACAACTCAATCCAAGATCAAACCTTGCACCTGGGGACAAGACTTGCTCCCATCAGCTCTCTGAGAACTAAACCTCTAGGCCCCTTATATAGACTCGAGCCCCCAATTTGTGAAAAATAGCGAAGACCTATAATTGGTTCGTACCCTTACCACTCAACCTGAGAATCAAGCCTGCCTAGCCCTAAGCCTCCCCAGGCTACCTGAGCTAGTCTGTGTACCCCAGTACACGTCAGATACCAATCCGTGCACATGACAGGATACCACAGGTGTTGACTATTCTAAAGGCTATCTGTATATAGAAGCCTCTCTTGTATTGTTGACAAGTACACATTTGAATACATTGACTTAAGTGTGCCTATCTCTCTTATGGAGTTTCTACTATGGTTTGATCCCCCTTGATCTTGTTGTTGTTGATTTTGTGTTGCACTAGGAAGCACGATCTCCACTTTTAGATGGTATCAAAGCTTAGGTTTCGTTTTCCTAGAATAGTTTGTTGGGTGTTGGAAGCAATGGAAGCTCAATGGAGAAAAACGAGATGTTGTAATAGATTGTTGCAAAATTGAAGTGTGGAGGCTCAAGGGAGAGCCAACATAACAAAACCCTAGGGCTAACTTCCCTAACTGGACTTAGTGTCCTAACTGACCTAGATGGTACATAAACTAACTGTACTAATAGTTTTAACTGACTATAACTAGGCCTACAAGTCTCATACCAAGGTATAAGTGGCATCTATGCCCATGAGATAGCCTACAAACCCCCCTCCATGGTATGGGCTAAAGTATCCTGGACATGGCTCAGGACACCTAAATATCTAGTGTAGTACTAAGTTTAAAGCTTGCCAAAAAGCCTCAAACTTAGGTCGAGGTAGAGCCTTCGTAAAAAGATCTGCCAAGTAGTCTTCAGTGGGAACATAAGACAACTCAATATCACCTGTTGATAATCGCTCTCTGACATAGTAATAGTGAACCTCAATGTGCTTTGTGCGAGCATGGAAAATTGGATTCCGTGTGATAGGTAAAGCACTCTGACTATCAGTGAAGATGACGGTGATGGGATTTTTTTTTGTGACTGGTACCTTTTGTTATCAGATTAAAAATGCTATATAAATCATGGATAAGAGCACTCAGATAGGCACACATGTAGCTAGCATGGATAGGGTAGAAGATAGTAGCTAGAGAATACCATGACATTGGCCCCCTCTATTTTTTGAGATGATACTTTGTATTGAACATATAGTTTGGAAATAACTACGCGCTTGTATGGAGAACCCTGATTGCAAGAAATGATGACAAGGACTTTGTGACCAAATTGATGATTGGATGACCCATGGCACTTGGATCTTGCACTGGCACTTGGAATGGATGATGGAGGGAGTGGTCACTAAGGCACTGAAGAAGGACCAGTGCCTTCCTAAAAGACTACAGGTAAGGAGCGCTTTGCACGACCACAGACCGAAAGAGTGGGCCACAAGGAAAGAAAATTAAAGGGATGGCTCTCAATGGTGGAGCATTACAAAAATTTTGGACTAAAAAAGGGGCCCTTTGGAGAATTACTAAAATATTAGAGGCTTGGATAAGGGAATATGGTATCCATGAAGGAGATTATGCCATGTAGACTTCTTTGTAACAGAGGCTTCCCAAATCTAGGGAAAATTTTAGCTTTTTTTTAAAATACCCCAAAAAACGTCATTGGTGGTTCACAATAAAAATTTATCTTTGACAGGCTTGCCCTGACCATGTCAGGCCTCCTTGTTTTCCTCCTAGGGCAAACTATCCCCTAGCTAAAGCTATGCTCACGTTTTCCATTTGGTTCAACCATTTGGCCCAAACTTTGACTTCCTAACCAGCTCTTCCCCTATTCTCTCTCTTTCAAAACGTTTCAAACATTCATTCCCGCCACTTTCTAGCAGCTGTTCAAAAATATCTTCTTTCCACTCTTGCTTATTCATTCTCTCTCTTCTTTGCTCACGTTTTTCTTCCACATTCAAAAATCTCTCAGAGAAACTTCTGTCAAAGCTCTGTTCATCCCTCTTCTCTTCCATTCATTCTCTACTTATTTCACTCTCTCTTAGAAACCAAATTTGCGACCTAAATCTGCTTGGAAGGAGTGAAAAAAACATGTGTTCTTTCCTCACCTTTTTGGAGTATAGAGAGTCACTTCCTGAAGTTGCGACCTAAATCTACTTGGAAGGAGTGAGAAAGCAGGTTTTCTATCATTTTTGGCTCTTTCTCTACCTTTTTGAAGTATATAGAGTCAACTCTAGAAGAAGAAATACATGCTTTCCAGGTAATGAAGTGATTTTGTCTTGAAAGTTTTGTTTGTATTAAGTAGATACGTTTTTGTATCACACTTTGTCTATATGTTTGTTACAAGAGACAGTGAAGAGAGAGAGATTGAGGTAGATGGTATATAAAACTACAAGATGATTTTTGACATTTTTTTCTTCACTGGTATAGGAGGGATAGATAGAGGAAGGGAAAGAGAGAGAGAGAGAGAGAGAGAGAGAGAGAGAGAGAGAGAGAGAGAGAGAGAGAGAGAGAGAGAGAGAGAGAGAGAGAGAGAGAGAGAGAGAGAGAGAGATTATTTCGAACTACTATGTTGTTTTCTATTTGAGGGGATGAGTGAGGGAGATAGAGACATAAAATAGTTGTTTTTTTCTTCATTAGTATAGGAGGGATAGATAATAGGAGGGATAGATATAGGAAGGGAAAGAGAGAGAGAGAGAGAGAGAGAGAGAGAGAGAGAGAGAGAGAGAGA
Organism: Dipteris shenzhenensis; assembly: GCF_047967505.1. Lineage (NCBI taxonomy): Eukaryota > Viridiplantae > Streptophyta > Polypodiopsida > Gleicheniales > Dipteridaceae > Dipteris > Dipteris shenzhenensis. Next base: position 42,814,742 of record NC_141617.1, read on the forward strand.
GAGAGAGAGAGATTATATTTGAAACTACTGTGTTTTTTTATCTATTTGAGGGGATGAGTGAGAGAGAGAGAGATAGAAAATAGTCATTTTCTTATTTGCTAGTATAGGAGGGGTAGATAGAGGAAGGGAAAAGAGACACAGAGATTATATTTCGAACTGCTATGTTTTCTTTTGTTGAGGGGATGATTGAGGGAGAGAGATAGAGATTGTATTTCAAACTACTAGGTTTTAGAAGTATTTAAGAAAGAAGGAAGAAAATGAGATCCTAATCAAAGAGTTTTGGAAGGGAGAGAGAGAGTGATATGATATTGATAATGTTTTCTTTGTTTGTGGAGAAACAGAGTAGGAAGAGAGCATATCATAACTAAGTATTTCAAAAAAATTTGATGTTTGTTTGTGTGAGGGGTACCTTGGAAGATAGACTGAGAGAGAGAAGTATTCTATGTTTTTTGTAATAATATTTTGCTTGTTTTTGTGAGAGTTTTAGTTAAAGGAAAGAGTGAAGGAGGGGGAGGGAGGGAGAGAGAGAGAGAGAGAGAGAGAGAGAGAGAGAGAGAGAGAGAGAGAGACTTGCAAAGAAAGAGAAAGAGAGGGATAGAGAAAGAGAGAATAGAAGACATAAATTTGGTGGGTCTTTAAAAGTAGAAAGAGCTAATTTTAATCATATGGTACAGGGGCAGAAACTATGGAAGTAGAAAATGATAGATACAGAAGTAGTTTACAGTCTGTTGTATTGAAGAATGTTAAGGATGAGCATGGGAAATGGATTCCTCAGCTCTACAGGAAATATTCTTGGATCACAATGCAACCCACTAATCGTGGGTGCTACAAAGTGGGTCGGAAGGATGCAATGGACATCTCCAAACATTGGAAGGGAAAGATCTTAGATTTTGAAATTTCTCTTAGCAGTAACACAATGACACATGTATATATTCACCATGTCTTTACCCATGCAAACATATATGTGCATCCGAATGCAGGACTTCCATATTGTATGCCCAATTGTAAGTTTTTCAAAGTGTACTAGTACTTCATTTGCTTTTTAGAGTATTTTCATTTATTTGGGGACATTGACACTACTATCTTATGCCTTATATTTGTTTTATAGACTTATATGCATCTACTTACAAAGAGTGGGAGCCTGCAGCATGTGTAACTGGGGTGTTGCATGTCCTCCATGTTGAGATCGGGAGTCTTCAGTATGAAGGTTGCACACCATCAGAATTAAAAAAGGACGAGATCTTCTTCTATGACTCAATCTTCATTGTGCCAGATGAAGAAGGACAGTATGGTAGATTAGAATCTCTTCCCTTGCCCTATTTTGATAGTCTAGAATGGCCGCTTCCAAGCATGGAGATAAGTGAATCATATAGAAATAGAATGTTTAATGATGTGAGAAATGCTATGAAGCCAACTACTGGTGGAAGAAATTCTAGGTTGAGCTGGTTTCTTCCATTTCCATGCTTTGTTGATTTCTTTGCAAGTTGTAGGCAATTAAGGAAAACAAAGATTACTTACACTTGCAAGAGCTTAGAAATGGATTGGCTATCTGAGCTATTTGACAAATGATAGACAACAAGAACATGTCATGCCGAAGATTTAGTACAATGTAGATTGAACACTTTAGATGTGACATTTCGGTGAGCAAATCTTACAATTCTTGTTTGTATAAAAAATGATCAGGATACTATGTATTAATAGATCCCAAATTCTGTAGGTATTTCATTGGAAGGCAAAATCTCTGCATGACTTTCACATATAGAAGGTTTAGATGGAAGAACCTTCAATGGGAAGTGATGGATGATGATCTGGAGATGGGACTCATGGTCCTATTGTCGAGGTATCAATTTATCGGCAAGGACATCCTGCTCTAATGTTGGAATTGGAAGAGGAGTGGACCATGCAATTTATCAAGGAAGAATTGCAGTTGGCAACAGCAAGCCCTCCCCAAGACTATTATTTTAGACTTAATAATCGCAAATTTAGATATAAGGATGAGACAAGTATCCTTTGTAAGAATTGTTGCCCTTCCATACTCTAGAGATAGTAGAGACATGATTATATCCAGTTTCTTGGATTCCTAGTGCTTCAACAATGCACTTGGCAATGAGGCTCTTATGCTCTATGAATGATAAAGCGATAAATATTTGTAATTTAAAATTTGTGTGGGTATTTGTATATCTGTATTGTGCAAGACAGAGAGTGTGTGAGAGAGATAGATAGCAATTAGAGTATGCAAGAGAGACTAAGAGAGAGAGAGAGAGAGAGAGAGAGAGAGAGACAAAAGTAATGAGTACAATAAGCGACACAAATAATGCACCTGGCCATGAGACATAGTTAGATGTATGAAGAGAGAGAGAGAGAGACTAGAGCAGTCAGGGACACAAAGGGAGGGAAAGAGACAGAGGGA